>NW_011889217.1:417712-464385 GCF_000151845.1 Pteropus vampyrus | reverse complement strand
ATTTATTATGGTGACATTAGTTAACAAAATCCAATGTTTCCTTTATTTTTAATTTCTAAGTTTTTAAAATTTATGACTTTGCCTCTTAAGAATGTAAGGCCGCATACAAGTATTATTCATAATTATTCAGCAAATATATGTTTTAGACCTGCTATGTGTTAGGCACTGTGTTATTACTGACAAGGTTCAAAGGTTATGAAATTTTCCTTTGGCTTTTCAGAGGTGGCACAGGGATTTGAACCCTTCCTACCATGCTGCTTCCCATGGAAATTGCGTTTGCTTCCTGAAGAACTGTGTGTCAGATTTCTACATCTTTTTCTAACCTAAGAAGGTGCAGAGTGAAGTGTTCTCCCTGCAGCCTCCTAAGGAGAAGAAAATAATAAGTAGAGGAAGGGCAGTAAATGTGGCTTTTGCCATCCTAGGCCTGGAGTTCTCAAGTGGCAGGCCCTGGGTTACCCGTTGGTGACTATCTCCAGACTGAGAGTGGAGGCCCCAGAGGAGGCAGGGGGACTGCCTCAGTCTGGAGGGGAAGGTCTTAAAATAAAATACTAGGCCTTTATCATTCTGATCCTTTCTGAGAAGTTCAAATCATTCCTTCCAGAAGTGCCGTAGTTCTAAGAGGAGAGAGATGCAGCAAGATCTTTCTGGGGCTGACACAGAATTTTCTGGCAAGTTGGCCTCCTGAGCCTTTCCGGGTAGTGATAACTGATAACCGTGGGCAGGCTTTCCTAGTAGTGCTAACTGGTTAACTGTGGGCAGGCCCAGTTTCCACAAATTCCAGCAGAGGGAGGGAGGAAGGGAGAGAGGGAGGGAGGAAGGGAGAGAGGGAGGGAGGAAGGGAGGGAGAAGGGCTGGGTGAGAAGGAAATCTGTTTTTGGGCCAGGACCAAACAAAGCAGAAATTCCTCCTGGGACAATTTTCCCCAGTGGACAAACACTGGGAAGTCTGTTTACTGGGCTTATAAGCCTGTAATCCCTGGCACTGTTTCTTGACCTCAGGACCTTGCATCTCTGTGGTTTTCACTGTGGGTGAAAACCTTTTTGAGGTCACCCAGACAGAAGCATACTGTCATATCCTCAGTTCTGGGGTCTCCAGAGGTTTCCCAGGGTCTTCTCCTCATGCTCCTGAGTTCGGGAACCGTGACCATGTATGGTATGGAAATCCTCTTGAGGAGACTTTTAGTTCAGTGATGTCAAATAAGGTTTACTCTTTTCGCACCTGGGATCAGTTGGTGGCTCCCTGGAGCCTTAGATTGAGAAGGATTCTGAGGCAGAATCCCCATGGGCACAGCATCATAGAGGGGCATGTGTGTTGCAATTTGCTGTCCCCTGTGTGGATATATCCATGAACATTAGAAGCCTAAAAGAGTAATAAGAGCAAGATTAGGGCAGCTTTTTTGGCAATCCAAGAAAGTCCCTGAGGAAGTTTGTCAGTTTCTCTGGCTTTCAGTTTCAAACCTTCATGTATAACTGTGGAGCCGAACATAATTCTCAGGGTCCCTCCAGCCCTGTTCTGCCAGAATTCTTCTGGGTTTTGGTGCAAGGAGGATCCAGACCTTTCAATGTTGTGGAATCTGACCATGGCTTTGCTCCCTTAGCTTTAGGCTTTGGTGCCCTTGGTGATAGGAACTTGGACTGAGTGATCACCCAAGGCTTTTCTGGTGATCTCACGACTTACATCAGACTTTGAGCTTTGGGCTTATTCTCTCAAGGAACAAGTGGTATTGGGTGAAGCACCTGTTCGATGTGGCAGTGTGAGGTTTAGATGAGGAAATGCAACATTTTCATTAGGAGGTTAGGCTGTCCACTGCCACAAAGGTTCACATCGTAGGCCTGGAACCTGGAGGAAATTTATTTTAAACTTGAGGGTGAGGGATATGCCCCTTGATCACAAATCAGGGGCCATGCCTGGAAACCAAAGACATCTTTAGACCCCAGAAAGGAGAATGTTTTTACCTTTGGTTGCCTTGGTGGGTAGATGTGCATTAGGATAACAGTCTAGATTCTCAATTATTAAAGGCAAGATGGTTTTCTGCTGTTAGCTCAGCTGCTTGACTTATAGTTGAACAAGTGCTCTGTGGATGCAGCTCTTCCAGAAACTGTCTTAGGTACAGAAAAAAATGGGACACAACTCCTGACCTCAAGGAGATGAGAATGTACTGGAGGAAGCATGGTGCCCTTATCTCGAAGGGCTCAGATATTGTGTAGAGGGTATTTTGGGCATCTGGAACAGGGACTGATTGTCATGGGGGCTTGGGAAAAGCTTTGAAGAGGGTGATGATAATTGGTTTGAACTTGGAAGGATTGTTACCTTACCACTCTCACAAAGGTTTTTGAGGTAGCTTATAAGACCACACACCATAAAAAGGACCAATATAAATAAAATCAGAAATAGAGAAAATATAACTTAAAAAGTTAAGACTGGGAAAGAGTTAAAATATAGATATTGAGACCATGTGGCCCAACATTGTTATGACATCTGTCTCTTTCCAAAAGCTAAAAATGAAACATGTTCTGTTACATGACACACATGTAATGGAGAAATACGCAGTAGTTCCTGAGTGTAAGTTGGTTTTCTTGGTTCCTTAGTCTTAGAGAGCTTCATAGGGTGGGAGAGAGGTGATGGTTAATGAGTGAACCCATTAAACCAGTGTTTCTCCAAATATAATCCAAGGACCCACGTTAAAGTTACCTAGAATGCTTGTTAAAAATGTAGAGTCTTGGGTCTCAGTCCTAGACTCACTATGTCAAAAGCTCTAGTGAGTAGGACCCAGGAATCTGCAGTTTTACATGCTTCCTCAGTTGCTGCTTCTTGCACTCCACAGTTTGAGAACCTCTGCAATAGATGGAAAGCTCTCCATCATTTTGAAAGCAAATACGGTAGCAAATGAGAATGCTTGGCCTCTGAAGGTTGGATAGGAATGTATAATGGGGAGAGAGTAGGGCACAAGCAAGGTCACTTCCATTGAGTTCAATGTTCCATTGCTGGCCAGGTTACTTTTGGGTCATATTTTGGAAGACCTGTAAAGTGTGGCAGTTCAGGCACATGGCATGGCCACTCCTGAGCAGAGATAGACAGAGAAGTAACTGGCCTCACTGTGTCTGATTTGTCCACATTCCCCTTGGCCACCTGAGCTCTCCTCTACCAGAGAAGGTCTGCGGCGCAAATACTTTGTTTTTCTCTATGTCCCCAAATGCCAGGCTTTGAGCAAATACTTTGTTTTTCTCTATGCTCCCAAATTCAGCATTCTGAGACCACAAACGTGCTCTGCTTCCTGTTGAAAAAACCATTTCTTTCCTCAGGGTCTAACAGTGGCTTGGATGGTGAAATGGCAGCAAGAACAGTGGGTATTGAAATTGTGTTCAGTGTGTAGTGTGCCTGAGACATCAAGTCAGCATTAGGAATAGATTATTTCTGTTTTCTGGTCACTGGGTAGTAAGTACATTTTGAAATCTTTATTTTGGAAGACATCCCCTTATTAGGAAAGAGATGAAGGAGGGGTCAGATTTCTTGACCTTGGGTTATATTTTTAAAATATTTATTGTTAAAATTTAAAGATATACCCAAAGGTATAAAGAAGAATACCATGAACATCCCGTTTAAGAACTAAACCATTCCACAAGCCTTTGTGAGTTAGATTTTAAGACTCAATGAGAAATGGTTAACATGAGACTTAAGAAGTCTCTTCTGGGGGCTCTGTCCCATGCTTTTCCTTCAAATTTTCTTGAGGTTTATCGAAATCCTCTTTGTTGCTTGCATCAGTGGCAGGGGAACAGGGAGAATAACTCTGTACCGTGCACTCAGGTAGGATTTATTGGTGGACTCTGGTTCCATGGCAGCCAAGTGGATACTCACAATTCTATGTGATGAGCTCCTGGAGAGGAGCTGAGGGGCACAGTTCAGGCAGCTGCTTCTCTGCAAAGCTGTCCTTAACGCTTCTTTGGCCTTGGAGTTGACCCTTCCTTTGTGCCATATCAGCTGTTCTCCCTCCCCTGTCAAGGGCAAAGACCTCCTCTTAATCCCGCCCCACTGCTGCAAGCAGGGCACCAACTGGCACACGTTCTATGCTAACTGGGTGCATGTTTGAGTGGACGTGGTGCTGTGAGTACTTGAGGTAGAAGAAGAGTAAGAACCAACCTTGAGTGATCCAAGAAGGATTCTTAGGGATGGAGATGTTTGAGCTGAAGCCAGGCAGCCGTTGGATTGGTGATAACGTTAGGGATGAGCCCCGTGCAGTAGATAGTGCTTCTCATTTCTAGTCTAAGGGGCCACAAGGGACACCATGAGACGTGGGACTACTGTAAACGTGGGACTACTGTGATTTCTAAGCCTGGGAATTTGGTAGCGCCTGGCTTGGCTTCTAGGGCATATCTGGCTTTCGAAAGATTGGTACAGAGAAAAATGGCCCACCCACGATGCCTGTGGTTGGGAACAACACTGTAGTTGGGGAGGAGATAGCTCAAAGAGGGCTGTGCTGTGTACTGTCAGTACTGAGGCCTGGCCAGGGAAGACGGTCCAGCATCCCAACTTTTAGAACCACAAATCTCTGGGCACTGCCTACTCCCACATTTCCCACATGTTTAAATTTACTGCCCAGGAAAGTTTCAGAAGAAACTAGGGGGCTTGACTCATGGTTGCCAAGTAAGGAATTTTAGAAAATTAAAATAAAAATTAATCCAGCATCAAAATTCACTGTGATAATTTCATAAAAGAAAGGACATTTTAACATTTAAAAAGTCAGAGTTTCTTAATTTTGGAAGAAAGGGCATTGTGATATGTTGGTTACATTTAGCTAATGAAGAACCACTTACAAGATTGGGAAACATTGTCATAACTCAGCATCTGGCTAAGGATTGTGTCTTGAACCACTGGCCAGTCGGTCAGTCCAGTTGGGAGGCAGTGACTAAATGTTCCAGCCTGTCTTGCTGAGGTTAGAGGATTAAAACAGTGGTTCAGCTAGCATGAAAGGGAGGCAGGGAGTCTGTGCTGGGTTGGCTCTAGATTAGCGGGGGCTTGATGGAAGGGCATGTGTGCGTTTGGGTTTGCCATGCTGAGCAAGGGAGCAGTGGAATTTGTCTTAGTGGAGCTCACACATTGAAGTTATTGAGTGACTTACACGCAAGGCTGTGACCTGGACTCCCAGCCGAGACGCCCACGTGGCAGGGCTTTAGCTGGGGGAGTGGAAGACAGGCTCACATCTGCTCATCTGCTTACGTAACCCCGCTTCCCAGCTCCTAGAGCCAAGAAAACACACAAGCCAGCCCAGCGGGGCTGAGGGCCTGTGGTAGCACACGCCATACGCCTCACAGCAAGGGAGTGTTGGCTTAGTCTGAGGACTGTCATGCAGCCCTCAGCCCTCTGTTTCCTCCTCTCCCTTCTCCCTGAGACTGCAAGCAGTGGCACTGAGACATGGTAGCAGGTCTGTGAGGTTCTGGGCAGAGCTAGTCACTGCCCTCTTGGAGTCTCAGCTCTATGGATTTCCTCAGTGAGATGCCAGGCATGCAGTGGAGGATGGCCCCTGCAGCACAGCAGGAGGTGTGCAGAGGGCACTCAGGGAGGCCTCCTGGCTGGCACTAGACCCAAAAAGGCATTCAGCTCCAGGTCTGAAGCAACCGACTGCCAAGTACTGTCCACTCTCAGAGGTGCGAGCCTCAGGATTCTCAGAGCTGTGGAGACTTCACAGAGAGAAGATGAGAAAAGAATTGCCAGATTAGACAAGGAGGGCAGGATCCAGGGCTCAGGGTGCTCTCAATGAGACATGATAGGGGTGGTGAGTGGGGTGCAGAAAGGAGCAGGAGAGTGAAAAGAGGCTGTTCAGTCATAGAGCTCTACATGGAGCCATTGGAGGAGCTGATGGGAGAGGTGGTAAGAGTCCATTTGGGGCAAGTTGAGTTCCAATCTCTGTAATTTACAAATGGGAAACCAGTAGCCTGAGAGCAGATAGTACTTCCTTAAAGATCATCCAGCAAGCCACTGGTGGAGCTGAACTAGGGCCCAGGCATCCTCTCCTCATCTCAGGACCACCTGACTGGAATTCCCCGATGGGGCAAAACTGATGCATTCCAGCCTGCAGGTGTCTGCTCCAGGAGGCTAGGCAGACCAAGTGTGAATTCCTGTCTTCTGGGCTGGTTTCAGAAGGTATAAGCAGGTTGGTAGAGTGACAGTCCAGATGCCTCTCGAGTTCCCGAAAATGGGGTTATGTTTAGCAGTATCTTGAAAACCGAAGGTGGGGTGGGGCTGGGGGTTTACAGATGTTGTGGGGCTCTCTGAAGTGAGATAAGCCCAGTGACGATCTTCTTTTATGTTTTTCACAAGTGCACTGTGCTGCTGCAGGGCCTTCCAAAAGGCTTTGCCCAGGGCTGGGGAGTCAAGCAGTCCAGGCCTGGCAGGCCCTCTGTGGAAGGGCCGCTTCCATGAGGTGTGAGTTGTAGAAAACCCTGAGGGGACCCTCCTTGCCTGAAAGCCCCAAGACTTGTGAAGATGGGAGGTTTAGCTCTCCATTGCCCAACTTGTACAAACAGGATCACCTAGTATCCTTATTAATTATCCACTTAGGTCCTTCCCAAGATCTAGCTCCCTAGGGGAGGGGCCTGAGACTCTAAATTTTTACAGGTTGCCTCAGGTGAATCTGATAGAGAAACTAGTCCAAGGTGACCCCTTATTTAGTCCTAGAGTGTACCACCTAGCCACTTGAGGGCACCCTGGGATATTGGAAATTGGTTGGCAGGTAAGTCAGTCACCTGAAGGACTGATCTGTGAGGGCCCTGTCCTTTCAGAGAGGAAGGTGAATCGCCAGGGAGGAACCTGAGGATCCCCTTCCTGCTCCAGGGGATCTGCTATGTAGTTCTGTGGTAATGAAGAAGGGAAAAGGAGGTCAGATTGGGGCTTTGATTTTAAGATTCTGGCCTATCTCTCAATGCAAAAATTTGCTGTTGGAGGAAAGAAAGGAAGAGCATTTCTGGCAAAGGGAAAAGTGTGAACATAGGCACGGTTTATAAGAATGGGGAGGGAGTTGGAGCCGAGACTGAAGGGCCTTGTTGCCAAGCTAAGAGGTTTGTTTTTACCTTGTCCAAGGCTACATAGCCCTAGAGCCACTGGAGGTTTTTAGCAGGAAACTGATGATCAGAGCTGTGTCTCAAAAGAAGAGAAATGGGAACAGTTCTCATGATGATGGAACTGGTTCAGTGTTGCAGGGAGGGAAGGTGTGAGGAGTACTGGGGGACTGGGGAGGGGAGGGGAGGAGATGGTGAGTCTGCAAACTGGCAGGAAGAGCAAGAGTCACAGCTTCCTTTTCTTGGGCTATCTCATTTCAGAGGGTGAGTGATCTCTAGGGACTGGGGTGCTTGGAGAGCCGCATATTGATAAACAAACAGGGTGACAGAGGGCTGCACACTGTGCCTTGGGTGGTTTTCACCAGAATGTTTTCAGGTGAACTTGCTCAGAGCTTGTGGTCAGCGTTCTCACCTGTGTTCTGTAGGTAACTTCCTTTGTTTTTATAGTTGTTCGTTTCACAGGTGAAGCTGGCTACGTTAGAGTAACAGTTCCCAGAGTATGTCTCTTGATAAATTGGTTCTGTGGCCAAGGAAGTTTGGGAAGTGGTGTGTTAAATAAAGTGAAGGAGATTTCTTGACTGCACCACTCCACAGAGCCTTTGGTGTACACCATAACTTTTCAGAAGCAGGATTAAGTAAGCAGGGTTCTGAGCCTCATTTGACCAAGGGACATGTTCTTCCATTGAGCATGTTGCTGAACCCACTTTGAGAAAGCCTGGCCTACAGGGAATACTGGGGGTCTGGGTTCAAGTCATGATTCTGTCTCCAGTTGCCTGCGTGTCCCTGGGCTAGTTATCTTTCTTCTACCCTCACCATTCCTTCTGCCTTTTGATCTGCTCCTAACTTACCACTCAGAATCCTCCTCCAGGTCTCATCAATTTTTCTTCTAAGCCACTGAGCTCTCTAACTTATTTCTGTTATCTGGAGCCATGTTCTTTTGGGCCAGAAACTTTACAGTCATCCCTGAGTTTTCTTCCTTTTTTCATGCCCTTTCTTATTATTTCATGCCTTATTTTTAGTAAGCATTTTCTTTGATGTATTTTTCCAACTGTTTTCTTGCTTTCCCCCTGAGTCTTCTCTGGGGTTCTAGTCCCTCCCCATCAAGTTTGTTTCATCTGTGCCTCAATCCATGAGACATAGGTTACTCACGCCACCCCTTGCACTTTCTGATTTTCTCAACACTGACCTTCCTGACACACACACATGCACACGCACACTCCTTTCCCCAGCTAGGCTAGGTTCAGAGAGAACCTGTCCAAAGCCACACCAGCTGGGAGGTGGCCAAACTCTAGGTCTCAACCTCAGAATTTCTAAGAAAGTACTTTCTCTTTTTTTTTTTTTTTCCCTTTTTTTTTCCCCCCAGTTACAGTCGACATTCAATATTATTTTATATTAGTTTCAGATGTATAGCATAGTGTTTAGACATTTATGTAATTTATGAAATCATCCCCCCAATAAGTCTAGTACCCACCTGGCACCATACATAGTTTTTACAATATTATTGACTCTATTCCCTATGCTGTACTTCACATCCCCATGAATATTTCGTAACTACCAATTGCGAAAGTACATTCTTATACATGCTCTTTGATCCTTAGAACAGGCTGTCAGGAAGTCATAGTAGGAATTACCTCATTTCTATTTAACGATTGAGAAACATAGAGCCTGAGGGGATTGTGTCCTGGACAGACGAGTGCTTCCTAGGGTGACCAGCCATCCAGGTTTGCCTGGTACTGACAAGCTTCCCAGAATAGTTGGTCACGTTATTGCTGGACATAGTACCTAGAGCTGGGCGTGAGTGCCTTTTCCATGGCCACACTGCCATTTGTTGGAAGCTGTTTCTTACAGCCTGCTCATCTGACACTGCTTGTGAAGTAGCAAGTCCTATGGCCTACTAACTTCTCCTTCCCTCCACCTCTCTAGCTGGCCCCTTGACGATAGGGTTTAATATGCCTGTGGACCTGACACTTGTGGCGGAGCAGAACCCTGAGGTGAAGATGGGCGGTCGCTATGCCCCCAAGGACTGCATCTCTTCTCACAAGGTGGCCATCATTATTCCATTCCGAAAGCGGCAGGAACACCTCAAGTACTGGCTGTATTACTTGCACCCAATCCTGCAACGTCAGCAGTTGGACTATGGCATCTATGTTATCAACCAGGTAATGTCCGGGAAGATGGAGTGAGGGAGGGAATGTGTGTGTGTACAAATATGTGAGTAATGATGCGGGCGAGGGAAGGGAAGTAATTTCCTAGACATCTGGCATTTTACACCCCAATATCCTTCTTATCTTAAACAGTGTAGATGAACTAAATGCTATGCAGTGTGCTTGCTTATTGCTATTCTTTCAGGCAAGGGAAATTGATGATTTGTTTGTTTTGTTTTTTGGAAGTAGCCTTCCCACAAAATTGGGAGAAAAATGATGGCCCTAATTCTCTCCAAATACAGAACTGATTTTCCTGTCTTTGAGTAGCTATGTATTTTCCCTTTTAAAAAATAACTCCCATTTAGATGTCAGACTTTTAGGCAACTTCAGTGTTATCCAGTCTGACTGCATTTTCTGGGGTACCCACAGGAGGCAATGCCCTTAGTCCAGGCCTGAATGCCAGGCCCCAGCAAAATATCTGGGGAAGTCTGATTTATGGGTGAGTGAGCATCATGTGGACTGGACTGAGTCTGAGAAAAGAAACCTTCTTACTGCGTGTCTGATACGCATGTGCTGGGCTTTACCCTGCAGGAAATTAATGTTGAAGACATATCAGCCTCCAGCACCATGACCTGGAGAATCAGATTGATCTAAGAGGCAGAATTGTTGAGATAACTTTGCTTATTTCTAGTCTGAGGAGCATTATTCTTTTTCCAAGAGTATAAGTTTGATATTTAAAGTTTATTCTGAATACTAAAATTCGTATCTTTAGACTATAATCTCTTAGGTATAATAACATCTAACTTCTCTATATACCAAATTTCACTGAAATTCCTTGGAAGAGGCAGAATATGCTCATTTCTAAAAGGCCCAATGTCCATTTTATTTCAAGATAAACTCTGGATCTGCTTGAAGTAGTAAAATTGTTGGTAGTTGACAGCTTCCATCAAAGTTCAGGGACTTTGTGTGCCTTCCTTTGAATCAGAAGGGGAGCTAGAAATAGCAGTGTGTCCATCAAACATTTCTGAGGACTGCCATGCATAGTATCGCACCAGTTGCTGTAGAAAGATGCTAAAGAAGTGTAAAGTCCGAGTTCTACCTGCCCCGAAGTTTCCATCCCAACTTATGGCAAGTGGGACCGTTCCAGGGAACAAATTTGTTAACAACTCCAAATAGTAGATGATTTGATTGTGGCTGCCAAATGCTCTGGAAGCTCAGGAAGGAGAGAGCAATGGCCTGGAAGAACCAGGATATAAAATAGTTCTAAAGGCTGGCAGGAGATATGGGCTTCTCAGCTGGGGCCAGTGAATAGGGACTTAAAGGCAGAAAGGAAGCTTGCATGCTCCTGGATATTGAGATTAACATTGGGTGGGAAAGTAGCAGAGGTTATAAGGCAAGGCCAGGTGTGTGAGCTGAGTCTGCCAGGCAGAAAGGAGCAGAACAATCCTGCTGCAAGGAGACAGCTCTAGAATGGGAGAGCAGGTGGCGGGCAAACCCATTGGGGCTGTTTGAATCTCTTGGCCAAGTGAGGCACAGATCAGGGTCCTAAGAAAAATCTGTGAGCAAGACAGCTAGACAGTCTTAGAAGACAGTCTTAGAAGAAAATGTAAGAGAGGTAAATATGCAGGCCAATAAGTATTTGTTTAGGTATAAAGACGTGTCATCAAAGATCACTTATCTGATGCTGGTGAGCACATGTTGATTATGGCAAAATTCAGAAGCCCATACTAAACCAATGGAAGAAGAAGCCACCCTCACCAGGAGCCAGCAAGGATTACTAAGAATAAGCCTTGCCAGCTGCATCTCCTTTTTTTCTTCGATGGTTATTGTACCAGTAGATGAGTGATACACTATAGACACAGTATTGTCAGATCTCATTCATCAAGGCATCTAATGGCCTCCCACAAATCTTCCTGACCAGAAGACAGACATCTGTGGTCTGGATGGTATCTAAGTTACATTAAAATATATACTTGAGTAAAGAGGGTAAGAGAGTTAAGTGATGATGCAGAAAAAGTCAAAACAAATATTGGACCAGTGAAATATAGCCACCATCTTAAATTCTTATGACATAATTTACATAGATAATCCTCAGTTTTCAAACAACAGACTTCTGAATGTCTTATATCTGCTATATACTCCTGGCTGCCCCAGTCCAAGCCAGTGGAAAAGCTAAGCAAGCCAGTATAGACCAGTAGCACCACTGACCTGGCTAACACTAGACACTGCCTAAGTTGGGAATTCTCTCAAAGTGTACTTTCCAGAATGGAGATCTGAGGCCAAGTGCATTTGAGGAACGCTGGGTTGAACAATGGGAAGCAGTTCTCATTCCTTTAGAGCCCTCAGTGTACTAGTGTCCATTACAGCCTCATAAGTACTCAGCACGTGGTGCTTCCTGAACTTGTCTGACTGGAGCACTGTTTTCCAAGAACCATCTCGAGTAATGAGTGTTCTGTGGATCACACTTTAGAGACAGCAGGCAGCCTCCTAACTTTCTCTAGGATACTGAGAACCTTCCATTCTTCCTCCCTTTCCTTTCTTTCCCACTTGTCACTTAGCATTGGAAATATTTTATTTTTAGTTTTTCAAACATATTTGTCTTTTTTCCCTCGCCCCTTGTCAGTATCATCTGCATCTTCCTCCATCCATGTCTTTTTGCCTCTTCATCTTTTCCTTCTCTTCCAAGGGTTAGCTTAAGAGCTAGCTTCCCATCTTAGGAGAATCTTTCCTCTATTTCTTTCTCCTCCGGCTAATTTTATTTCTTCTGCTCCAATTTCACTCTGCTTATTTCTTTGGGAAAATATAGACTGACTTCCAGATAACCAAGTGTAAGAAGAAACTTGAATTCTGCCCTGCCTTTCAAGTAAAGAATATTATACCATAGTTGTAAGGAACACATAATAAAGTAATGATAGGAGACGTAAGCCTGTAAAAGAGGCCAGAGGAGAAACATTTGCATCACTCCTCCATTTACAACTTAGAAACCTCCAGTGTTCTTTACATGATAGTTATTTTAGAGGAAGAAAGGGAGCTGAAGGGAAGTTTGTAGCATCTGGCCTTGACCTTTTTATATTGTTTGTTGAGCAAGTAGGCGTCATTAGAGCCTCTTAGTGTCTCTGTCAGACACCCCGCTTGTTATTTTGACTCATCGTTCACCTCCCTACCCCATTTAAGATTAGGGAGAAAGAATGCTTAAAATAGGAGGGGCCTCTGAGACATCTAGTCCAAGGGGTTCTCAGGTTTTTAAGAACAGAACCTCCTTCTGCCCCCCATTAAAACTACACAACCCTCCATCTCCAACAGGACACAGTGGAGTTAATCTCCTTGAAGTAGGGCCATGTCCCCGTCCCCATCCCCACCCCCTAACTTCCCCTTCAGTCTTTGCTGGGATTTTCCTGGGCTCTGGAGGCCAGATGGTATGAAAATGTCTGCTCTATTTCACAGGTGAAGAAACAGGCTTGGAGAGGGGAAGTAGAAAGTCGCTTAAGTAACAGCAGGGCTGCAGCTCAAACCTCTCTCCCTGACCCCTAGTGCCCTCTCACTGCAGGAGAAGTAACTTTCTCCTCAAGGCCATTTCATCCCTTCCCAAATGTGTTTCTCAAAGCCGGGTATCCAGAGTTTAGAGTGAGCTCCAGCTCAGACTGCTTAGGTTCTGGCTCTGCCACTTTCCAGCTAGTGACCTTAGGTTTGAGTTCTTCAATTTGAGTTCAGTTGAGTTCCTCAGTTTCCTCATTGGTAGGAGGACAAAGGTTTAAGTACCTCCTGCACGGGGTTGAGAAGCACCTGGCATCTGGTGAACCCTCAGTGAACAGTAACTGATACTGCTGTGATTTGAGTTTCTTCTGTTTGCCCTCTGCCCCCCCATTCTTCCTGCCCATTTCCTCTGCCCAGTACTGTGGTGATAAACTCTTTACTGCTCTCCCTGCATCTTGCTTTACTTGTGGTACTCAGTCACTCGGTACCAGTGTCGATTCTCCCTCTCATTTGGTGGCCTCCATAGGGTCAGAGAATAGTGGATAATTCCATAAAACAGAACCATTAGGTGACAGAATCTCGGGGGATGTAGGGACCATGTCAAGCCTATCCGCTTCTTCAGAGTAGGGTTGGGTCTCTAGCTCCACACATAGGGGTGATCTTTCATGGGCTTTTGTGGCTCCTACTCTGTCCATATTAAGCTGTTGACCACCCCATTTTTGTTTAGACCCCTTCGATCACCATAACAACTTACATCTCACAATAAATGAGGTGGGAGGGGAGGTTTTACCAGTTGAGATGGAGAATACGCATTGCTATTTGTCCTCAGATCTCCTGCCTAGCCTACCAGTGTTTGAAAATCCCATTAGGATTCTGGCATGTCCAGCCTCTTAGAGCCAAGGGTGCTGCTTCGAGGCATAGATGTCCT
Organism: Pteropus vampyrus; assembly: GCF_000151845.1. Lineage (NCBI taxonomy): Eukaryota > Metazoa > Chordata > Mammalia > Chiroptera > Pteropodidae > Pteropus > Pteropus vampyrus. Next base: position 450,787 of record NW_011889217.1, on the reverse strand, counting down.
ACCCAAGGTCCAGCACTGGTACCTTTGCGCGGAGGCGGACATCAAAGTATAGCTGATGGGGGACAGTGCATACTGCACTTCTCATACTTTAATCAGGAAAGGAAACAAACCATGGAATGTAAAGGGAAGACAGGTTGCACGTGGCAGCATTACCCTTAAATAATAAATATAGAACGTTTGTGAGATAAACCATCGTAAAAGTTACCACACAAATGAGGAATGCAGGCCCAGCTAGCTTGATGGGTTTGTAATCACCATGGTGGCCTTTGCCCTGGAGCCAGCGCCCAGGAGCGGTCTTTCCAATTCCATTTGTATATCCTCTGGTACCTTTGATCTCACTCAGCTTCCTGAGATCTTTCTAGTTCTGACCATGTCACGCCCTCTCATTAAACCCTTCGTTATGTTGCCACTGCCCACGAGCAAGAGTTGAAAGCATCTGAAGTCCTGAGCTCAGCATCCAGGACCCTCTGCAGTCCAGCCTTGACCTGCCTTCCTTCTCAGCACTCCTTCACACCCTTTGTGTTACAGCCATACTGGCATCTCCATCTTTACCCAGATACATTCCACGCTCTAGCCTGGAGCCTTTGCTTATGCCGAACCTTCTGCCCTGCTTGCCTGCCTTCTCTCCCCTGCTTGCTCTCCTTCTGGCAACCATTTAAAGCCCCCCAACGTTATTAGCTCTGTGAAGCCTTGGGTGGAGCTGACTTTTCCCTCTCTGATGCTCCCAGGACACTTAGTGCTTCCTAGTGAGGGATGATGGGTGATTGCCTGTGTGTGTGCTCACCCCAGCTGGTGGCCCCTGGACTCCCAGTCCCCTAGGTCTCCCTGACCACACGGCTCCATGCACAGTCAGTCCGGTGCTCATCCAGGCTTTGGAGCACGAAGCTGTTCCCTGTGACTTCTGCCTATGTACTTACACCCACTCTCAGGACCCTTTGCTCCCCATTCTCTAGCAAGGACTGCACCTCTTGGAAATGAAGCTTCCTTTCTCAGGCCAGGTCATGACCCTTGGGAACGTGCATGGCCCCTTCCTGGGGCTTTCCCTCAAGTTTCCTACTTCTTACTGACCAGAGCAGGCTGCCTGGGACACAGCCCTTAGGGCGGCCTTTCTTTTCAGGAAAAGTGAAGAGAGCCAACTTTAACCCTGTGGTTGTTGATAAACCATAAAACTTCTTTGTGGTTTTTATCCTTTGGACTGAATATCTTTTGTAGTCTCATTTTGAATTTTGACCCTAACCACCCTCCAGTGAGGCACATGGTTATTCTCGTTGTTCCTGCTGAGGGAAGGCTCACAAAGGTAAGTAGGTTGCTTGGGTCCCCTGGTGGCTGGATGGTGGAGCTGGCATTGGACAAAGATCATCTGAAGCCTAAGGAATGCCTCACCTTGCTAGATTATTCGATTTCCCTCACTGAGGAACAGCTCCACATCTAGTTGGCAATGCTGCAAGTCCCACTGGGTCATGGGGAATGGAGGGTAGCTTTGGAGTGACACCCTCAGAACCCTCCAGGAGGCTTGTCCAATTATGCTAACAGCTAAACCCTGGCCTGAAGGGCTGGGTTGCCTGGAAGTAGAGTGGGGACCTGGCTTGTCTGGCTTTGGAATTTTTTCCCTCTTCCTTTTTATCTGTGCACTGTTGTGGGATGGTTCCAGGCTGCTTGTTTGGGACAAAGTGACGGCAGGTTTGGAGAGAGCCCTTTGTACCTTCAGTGAGTGAGAGCATCTGTCACCATACCTCAGCAGTTTGTCTCTGTCCCTGGGCCAGGCAACTGGTTCCTAAATGAGGCCCAGATGAATTGGGGTGAAGCAAACTCATGAGCCTGCGCCATTACTGAGGACAGCTGCCTGACCCTGTGGCCCCCACTGGTTTGGTTTCTGTCTTGATCATTCATCTCTGTTTACCATCCTCCACCCCTGCCTTCCATTTCCTCCCTGAGCTGTCAGTGTCCAGATTGATGTGTGCAGGAACAGGGCTCAGGAGGGGCAGGGCTAATCCTATCCTGCGGCATCCCTTCCTTCGAGCACTCAGACTTGTGGAGCCTAGGGCTCTAGAGGGTTGCGGGAGGGCTGGGAGTGTCTGTGTCCTACCACTGTTTGTGCACTGCCCCAGTGATGGGGTCTCCTTTGCTGTTTGTTTTCCTCTCTGTCCATGGCTCCTTCCATTCTCCTGAGGAATGTGTCAAAGCACTTACAGGTACTCTCAGGGCTGGTGACTTGCCTCCCTGGATGTTATTCTGGGAAATGCCATTTTCTCTGCTCACTCTTGACTTCAGGACAGGGAACAACTGCTTATTAGAAATTTGCCTTTGCCCTGGAACAACGGTGGTTGGAATGGGCCCTTTTTCCTTTGCAACCTTGACATTTGCCTCTCTTCCTTACCTCTCCTTTTTGTATCCATCCTTCTTTTTTCCTTTTTTTTTCTTTTTTTTCTTCTAGTGGGGGCCTTTTGCCTTTACTTGTTAATTCTGTTTGTAGCAAAGCCAGCTGAAGGAGGAGCTTCTCTCTGTGGTCTGCTTCTTACTCTCCACCTACCTCCTCTTCTGTACCCTCCACCTCCTAGAGACAGAGAGAGAGAAAGAGAGAGAGAGAGAGAGAGAGAGACAGGAGTGCCGACCTAACTGCTGCTGTGACCGCTGCCGCCGCCACCACCACTGCTGCCACCCTGGTAATGTCCACACGCCTCCAAATCAAACCCAGAGCCCAGGCCCTGGGGGAAGCTGTGTAATAATCCTGCCAGTGTGCCATCCTTTGGGCCCCGTGGTCTGCCAGGAAAGGTCGTGGGCTCTGTGGGCTCTCTCAGAAATGCCAGCCCATTGTACAGGCCTAAGAGACTTTGCCTTAAAATTAAGCTACAGGTGAGCTCATTCTATATGTATGTAGACTTTTGTATCCTGCTTTTTTCTTAAATTCTGTATCATTGACATCTTTCCATGTTATTTCATAGTCTTCATAATCATTACTTTCCATGCCCTCATAGTAGTTGAGCATGCAGTTCTGCCATAATTAACTTAGCCATTCCTCTATATTACCAGGCATTTAGATCATTTCCACTCTCTCCTAGTGTAAATACCGCTGCAATAAATATCTTTGAGTCTGAAGCTTATTCTGTGTTTGCATCTTTCACATTTAGGTTTCCCCAGGCTAGATTTTCAGGATTATGGGTTCAGATATGATTTAAACATTTTTATAGTTCTTAAGATAAATGGCCAAATTGTTTTCTGAAAGTGAAGCCTTTATTTTTTAAAGTGTTTTACTTTAAAACTGCGGAAAGTCAGTGCCTCAGGCCCAGGGAGAGAGGCACACATCCTGCTATGGCTCCTGTGGAGCTGGGGTTTAAAAATTCTTTTCTCTTTGTTCACCTCACTCAGAATCCCTGCTGGACTTTCCTGTTAGCTCAGTTCTCTCCAAAGGCAACTTATGGCATCTGAACTGTGTTTTAGTCTGGCAGGCCAAGGATATATTCACTCCTGAGAGTAATTATTTTGTCAAATAGAGAACCACCCCATCAGCTCCCTGGCCCTGAAGGGCTCGTTTCCTTCACTTACTTAGTGAAAAGTTTACATCTCAGATCCAGGTTTCGCTGCAGGCCTGTCCAGGCTCTGGGCTACCATATTATTATTGTTAAAATCAAGAGCTCCATTGCTGTGAAATCATGGGTAAATGGATATTAGCTCTCCACAAACTCAGCATTTGTGTAATCTCAGGCCCTTCCCCATAATCTCTGGGGATCACCTCCCAGCCAGCCTGTCCACTATCCCAAGGCCCACACGTAAGCCTGCAGGTCAGTCCTCCCGCTGGACTGCCTGGCCAGAGCTTCCTCTCTTTTCCTGCCACCCATTTCACCTAGACCTTTCCTCTTGGTGTTTGGGCACAGAAAAGCAGAGGGTGATTCAGCAAACATTTTCACTGACTACAGACCTGTTTCTGGATCATTGAGGTTGAGAGCCTGTGGGTAACTACGGGAAAAGAGGAGTGGCATTGTGATGGGCAAGGGCGTGTGTATTGTCTCTCTCATCATGTAGAAATTCTATTCTTCAAGAGTCTTGACTTGGGGTTAATGTTTCCAACCTCACTGCTGCTGTGTCTTTTGGTAGAGGGGCAGCCAAGTATGGTCAGTCCCCGAGCTATCATGGGCTGGGACACGTCTGCTGGTGAGCACACATGGGCCTGACATCCAAGGAAGACAGGGTGGTTTGACAGATCTCCTAGAGACTATTAGAACTTGGGCCAGCAAAAACCATGGCTTTTTGTAGTTGGTTGTCTGTCACCTGTTGAAATCAGGGTAAGGCCATGCTTGGCTTAACCACAGTCAGAATTTGCATGAACCACAGTGAGGATTGGACCACACTCTGGTACCTGTCCTGAAAGCCCCACAAAGGTTGCTTTCGAGTACAGTGCACATGCCTAGGGAGCGGGGTGGAGGGGGGTGGTTGGGGGTCAAGGGGCATGAAATGGGAAAGTGGAGCCCTTGGGGAAGGCATTCTCCACTTGCCCACCATTACTGCCTAGTCTTTATGTCTCAAATGAATCATACAGCAGCTTCCAAACCTGTCTCCCCACCTTCAGTTGGGGCGTGGGGCACAAATCCCGTCTTGACATGCAAAACATAATCCTTGTTTAAAACCTTCAAAGGCTCCATGTGGCCTAAATCGAAGATAAAGCTTGAGTATTTTAGCAGAATACCCAGCCTCCCTCTCTGTCCCATGATTTGATCCACCTCCACCTTCATATCTTATTCTGCGTTCCCTATTTTGTATTTCTTATAGCTCCTTTAAAGTTCTCTTCCTCACAGCCTTTACAAATGCTGCTCTCCTAGGAATACTCTTCTCAGGCCTCCTCACTAAACTTGGTTGACTTCTTCACAGCTTCCGATCCCCCGGGGCTAGGTTAGTGTCTCCATATCCAGGTCTCCATCTGTGCTGGGCTCTGTAGCTCCCGGGACAACCTCACCGCCCTCCTCTTCCCTCCCCTGGTAGCTGTCTACCATAAAGTACTCACTGCCCATTACAATCGCCTATTTAACTTGAAACACCCCAAAAGTGAACCTGTGTTTTTTCCTTTTATGTATCCCTACTGCTAAGCATAGACACTCAATGACTAGTATATGAGAGGAGAAACAGGACCTTCTGGTCCTCTTCTGTCTCTGGGGTTGGCTTGCTCTTTCTTTCTTTTCTTTTTTTTTTTTTTGGTAACAGATATAATCACATATCATACAATTCCTTATTTAAAATATATAACTCGGTGGCTTTTAGTGTATTCAGAATTGTGTATCCGTCACCACAAGATCAGTTTAGAACATTGTCATTACGCCAAAAAGAAGCCCCATGTCTCTTAGCTACCAATCTCTCTATTCCTCCCAGCCCTAGGCAACCACTAATCTTTCTGTCTATAGATTTGCCTATTCTGGACATTTCATATAAATGGAATCATAACAAATATACGATCCTTCGTGACTGACTTCTTTCACCTAGCATAATGTTTTCAAGGTTAATTCGTGTTGTAGCATGTGTCTGTATTTCATTCCTTTTTATTGCTGAATAACATTCCGTTGTATGGATATACCATATTTTGTTAATTCATCTGTTGATGGATATGTGTGCCATTTCTACTTTTTAGCTATTGTAAATGATGCTGCGATGAACACTGTGTAAAAGTTTTTGTGTAGACGACGTGTTTTTATTCCCCTTGGATATATCCTGGGAGTGGAATTGCCGAATCATGTGGTAATTCTTTATCTGAGGAACTGCCAGACTGCTTTCCAAGATGGCTGCACCATATCACATTCCCACCAGCAGTGTAGGAGGATTCCATTTTCAGTGGACATACTGTTTGCTCTCTGCTATCTTTAGTGTAAACGAGGGCTCTAAAAAAGGATTTTAATAGCCCTGGAGAGCCACCTGGTACTTCTTAAGACATTCCTCCCTGCCACCCAGATCTGCCAGAAGGATTTGCTGCATGATGTGTCTGAAGATAGCTTCTTCTTTTCTCCCCTCCAGAGAGCTTGGCCTTCAGTCCCATACCAGGCCTCCCACTTCAAGTGTCCTCACTCTACCCCAGGCCAGCGTGCCTGATCAAGCCCAAGCTCCTGTCCTTTCTTTACTGGCCATCGTTGGTTCTGTTTGACCGACTCATATACCTACTGTCAGGATTTTATGCCCAGTCATAAAATGCTTCTCTGTGAGCTCTGGTCAGTGGGACAGCTGCCCTGTCCAGCTGTGGGAATGCCATATGGTTTTTGGCCTTTCATCTTTCCTTTTGTCCTCTCTCTCTGCTAGGAGGAGCCAGTTGCCCGAGAAGGAAGGGATAAGTATAACTTGTCTACCAATAGAAAATGAAGCCTGCACTTTAAAACGATCGGTCTTTCAGAGGGACATCTGCTCCCAGTGCGCCAGTTCCCCTTCACCATGTGTGACTTCCTAAGCATTTCACGCATCTCTAAAGATCTCTTTCCATGGCTGCTATAGAGATTCTCATCATATGAGCCACAGGCTAACTCTCTTGAGCCTTAATCCTTACAAAAATCCTCCCCCTATCAGAGAAGCAGAATTTGGAAGGAATCTTGATGTTGATTGGGAAGCATGCACACAAATAGGAGAAAAGGAGGAGTCTCCAGGTTGGATCTCCGGGAGACATTTTGAAAGGTCTGACTGTTCAAGATGGATGGGAACCCTTTCTTTCGTAATGGTTGCCAACATTTGTTGCTGGGCAGTGTGCTAGGGCCTTTTCATGCAGTGCCTCATTTACTACAACCCACCTGTTGTCATGCCTATGACCAGTGAGGAAACTGAGGCCTAGAGGTGTGATTTGCTCAAAGTCACATAGCTAATAAATGAAGAAGCTGGCATTCCTGGGATAAAAATGCATGTGTCTGTCATAACATTTTGGCTTGGCCAAATAGTAGGTGCTTGATAAATGGTGATTTGAATGAATGAAGTGGCAGGTGCACTGGATGAATGTGCCCAGTGAGGAGGGGCAGGAATGGGGGCTGGATATCTTCCTGGTCCCCTGAGAGGCATGGGCACCTGCTGTTAGTGCTGGGAGTTGTGGACTTGCCAGGGCCTGTCTTTTTTATTAAGAATGTTACCCACGGTATTATAGCAGTCCACCCAAAGAAGCCTAGAACTGACATTTCCGTAATCCCAAGGGAGAAAGAGGAAGACGCATACTTCTCTCATCTATCATCCCGCTGATCTGGTGTTCCTAGGGGCTAACACCTGCAAAAATATACTCTGCCATTCCCTTCTCCCAGGATCACACAGGTTGAGGCCAGGCTGGGAGGTAGGGTGGAAGGGGTGATGTATAGTTCAGGTCATTTTAGAAAACTGCCTAACTGGTTCTAAGTGTGGGCCAGACACTGGAATGCCTTACTCAGTCCAAGGAACTATTGCATCCCACGTGGGGAAAGGGGCAGAACCAAGTCTCTTCCTTGGGTTTCTCCTCCAGACTGCCATCGTTCTGGGGGCTTGGCTCCAGAGGTGCCCATTTATGGCTCCACATTTCCAGTTCCTGGGAGAGGAAAAATGCTTAGTTTAGTCTCAGTCAGGCGTCTGCTTAGATCAAACAGTTGTGGCCAGGCGGCCAGGTCCTGTGGTTAAGAGCCCCTTGCCTCTGCCATTAGAGAGAGGACCAAGAGAAGGGAACACTGGGCAGCTGCACTTGGAGGTCTGCTGCACAGGTGTGGAAGGGCTTTGTTGAGACACTGCCCTTTCACTTGAAAAAGTGTTCAGTGGGTCTGAATTGTGTTTGAAAATGTTCAGAGAAAGCTAACTCTTCTAGAGTCTTCATGGGGCTGAAGGAACTAGGAAAGTACCAGGCACAGGCCTCTCTGCCCATCACTGAAAGGTAGAAAGCTTGGGGAGGAAAGTAAGTCTGGTTTGGGGTGAAGGTTGTTACAAGATTGTTAAGATGATTAAATGACAATGCCATGCATGTAAAACACCCCGTGCCTATCTATCATATCTTCCCAATGAATATTAGCAAGGTATTGTTGCAATAATAATAATTACAACAACTTCATGGTTTTCATATGCTGTTTCTAAACTTTGAACTTTTTTTTGCTTCATGACTTTAGAGAATTAGCCAAAGGCAGAATTCTGAAAGTCTTAACTGGTGAGACAGCCAAAGAATACAGCGTGTGATGTTGGGCACAGTTTTCTCTTTCACCATGTATGGTTAGAAAGCTTTCTCATGGGCTGGAGAAAGGAGCTCTTGTGTAAGATGCTTCCTTAATTCACTTAGTGGTCTCTTGGCTGCTTTGTATGACTTCCTGGAACTTGTTTTCTTTGAGTGGTTCGTTTTCCTGAGTCACCCACCTGAAGCTGGGTTTTGTGGCGCTGTTCGCCTGCTTTGTGCTCATAGAGGCAGCCTTGTGGAGCACCAGTTTACAAGTCTTCTCTCGAGAGCCTGGAGAGAGCGCTTTGGGCATCCCACTTCTGAAGCTTTGTAACCACTTCAGGCCCTTCCTTGCAAGACACTTTTTTTTTCTCCAAAGTAGAGGGCCCTGATCTTCTTGATTCCAAGAGAGATTAGGAAAGACCATAAAATGAGAATTCCAGAGTGCTGGGCTCCAGTCCCAACTGTGTCACTTATGTGGCCTTAGTTTCTTCATGGCGTTGTTGGGAGGATTCTGGTCGGGATGAGAGCACATGTGTGGAAGGGCTTATGAATTGCTAAGTGTAAGGATGGCGGTGTCAATGGTGTAACTGCCCTTAGTAACATAGGGCCATGGGGGTTGGTTAAGAACAGAGACTCACACTGGTGACCCTGAAGGAGACCTTTGGTTAGAGCTTCTCAGAAAGGATTGCTCTCTGCCATTGCATGTTGAAACCCATCCATCAATTTATCCATCCATCCATCCATCCACCCATCCGTCCGTCCGTCCGTCCGTCCGTTATTTATTGAGCTCTTATTGTATGCCGGGCCGTGTTCAAGGCACTGGGTGAATAAATAGTAAAAAATTCCAGCCTTCGTTGAGCATACATTCTAGTGGGGGGAGACTGAAAATATATAAGTAAATAAAACATGGAGTACCTTTCCATGAACAGACTTGGTGCTTTGGGGCTCAGTGGTCGGCATCCTGAAGCAGGTGTTATCCTCTCTCACATACACCCTCTCAGACACCCTATTTATATCGTGGCATGTACCACACTGCTTCCCACCATATGCTATGAACACTGGAAGGGCAGAGATTGAATTGGATTTGCCCTGTTTCTCTGGTGCCTAGTTTAGTGACAGACACCTGATAGGCACACGATGTGGTTATCAACCTTAGTGGACCATATAAATAAAGAGGGTAGAAGTGAAAAGTCCCATAGGCGCTAGTTTCCTGGGTATCTTTTCTGTAATTAGTCTATAAATAGTATGTAAATAAATGACACGTATATTTAAATGCCTTTTCACCCATCAATACTATTTCCTTTTAGCACTTCCATAGATTTTAAAATAGCTCCATTCCGTTATATGGCTGTACCATGATTTATTTAACTAGTTCCCTAGTGGTGCTTATGTCATTGTTTGCAATCTTTTGCTATGACGAACACTCCTTGGGGGAACTACATCATTCATATATCATTCTCACATTTACAAGTCCTACAGGATAATTCCGAGAAGTGGGATTGCTGACTCAGGCTATACCACTTGATATTAATTTGTAAATGAGGGCAGAAAAATGAGGCCCAAAAGTGGAGTAATGACCATGTGTAGTGGACAAGTTACCAGTCCCTGTGTTCTGCCGAAAGGCCTTCTGGCATCTGATATCACTTCTTTTGTTTCTGTACTAGGCTGGAGAGTCCATGTTCAATCGTGCTAAGCTCCTCAACATTGGCTTTCGAGAGGCCTTGAAAGACTACAACTACAGCTGCTTCGTATTTAGTGATGTGGATCTCATTCCAATGGATGATCGTAATGCCTACAGGTGTTTTTCACAGCCACGGCACATTTCTGTAGCAATGGATAAGTTTGGATTTAGGTAAGAGCTGTTCACCGAAGTCCACAGAAAACACATTTCTCTGTGATATGACAACAGGAAATGCAGTTCCTCCAGCCCAGGAGTGTCTCTTTAGGCTCTGGAAAAGAATGCCTACTCTGAGAAATGAGTGCTTTTTAAGTCCAAAATTAGTTATTGTTTGAGAAGGTAAGTGGAGTGCAGAAATGCCTATAATCCCTGTACCTCCAGACAAGAATAGTTTTTAATGTTTGAGATGGCTCGTCTAGGCTCCAGACAAATCCTGTTTCTTTGTTTTCTTCTCTCTCCTTCCCCACCCAGTTTGGGAAGCAAATTAGAATCATTCTCCTCTAGTAAATTCTAGGGCTTGCATACCTCAGTAAATGTTCCTTGGTACTTTAAGCAGAACATGATTTTTAAACAGAAACATGATTCTGTTTCTCAGCAACACACAGGCTTCTGCTTAAACCTGAGGCCCAAATGTTTCTACCCAAATGCCCTTAGTGAGAAGGTCAGCTGATGCTTGCCCCCAGGGACAGTGGTATAATCCAAAGCATTTTTTCATAGGTGGAAAATTACCCTGTAGTCCATAGTTTTATCTTAATAAAGAAACAAACAAATGTTTATTTTCTTCCATAATTTATCCATACTTGTATTAAGACAAATTGGTTTTAAATCACCTATCAGTTGCATAACCTGACCCTTCCCTCCCTGCTGTAAGAAGCTGCAGGAAGTTGTGCTACAGGTTACAGTTTGTATACGCACCTGCCTCGGGCTGATTACAAGGGTGGGCCGGCCTGGGCCTGACCAGCAAGCAGTCCCTTGGTTTGGATACAGTTGCTTTCTTTCAGACTCAGTTTTATTCTCATAATTCTTTCTATCTTCCTTTGCTGAGGGAATGAGCTCTTTGAGATGAATATAGTTAGGGATGTTATGAAGTCCTTCCCCCAGATCAAAAGTATTCAGGCCGTAAACTTGCTGTCTTCAAGGGGGAAAAAAATTGTAAACAGCTCTCTGCCCCACATCTTCCCTCCCTCTCCTCCCTGTTTGTGTCATCTTCTCTTTGAGATGCACGGGCTCGTACCCCGGCCTCTCTTAATTCCTCCCTGGAAGCATGGTGGTGAGCACCTAATTCTTTACCACAGCACCATGTCTGTTTTTTCCAGAACCACTTAAGCTTGTGAGATGGGGCAGAAGGAGGTAAGAGAAAGCAGCAGAAACAGCAAAAGCAGATCTTATCAACTGAGCTGTACTTCCCTTCAAAGTGGCAAAGAATCCATTTCTATAAAAACACTGATTATCAAAAAATCTTGGCCTGGGCACCTCTGGTTCAAACCGTCACATTTTAAGTGCAGGCTGAGTGTGAGGAAAGCTGAAAGGTGGATGACTTGGCACCTCGGTGATGACACCTCATTACAAACAGATTACCTTAGATTCTAAAGCAGGCCCCCAGGGATCTTCACTTATGGATACTTGCAGTCAGAATTCCTGCATGTATTTGAAAATAAGAATCGCTTTTTCTTTTCATAGGTTCTGTATGGTTTGCCTGACTTGTCCCTCTAAGTCTGAGTTAGAGTTTTCCATAATTTGTGTGATAGATTTTGGTCTCTTTGGATTCTAGTAAGAGACCGAGTGTGTTTTGGAACTGTGCACGGGGCCATCACAAAACCATAACCTTTAAAGCACCCACAGAAGGCCTTTGCATGGCCTCCAGGCACATCCTGATTCTTGACATTTCTCATCACTGCTTCCTCTGTATCCCTCAGGAGCCCAAGAGTCATAACCATTGAAATATTGAAATATAAAAAGATTTAGACAGATGAGAGATCCTTGATGCCCTGCTGCTTGAAAGTGTGTCCAAATAGCTTCACCATTATACATTTTGCTAAGTTCAGTATATGGTAGAAATTTCTAAGAAAATTTTATTTTTAGGAAATTTTTAGAAATGCTGTCTTGACTGTTAGAGTCAGTGTTCAGGCCAATATACCTTAAGAAGAATGAAAGCTAGACTAGTAGATGGATGAGCACAGGGAGACTGTAAAACACTCTCAGATTCCTGGACCTCCTGGATAGGGATTTCCTGTGCAGGAGCAGGACACCTGAGAAACAGATTCCTGAGCAGTGCAGAAAAACTGAGCTTTATGCTCTTGTCACTGACCGATTTTCTAGATCACCACAGAAGCAACACAGTATTCTTAGAATGAGGAAGACTCTACTTTAGACTCTACTTTTTGAGATATATCTTCTCTAAAATAATCTTTGTCTGATATAAAAACAGAACAAAGAAAACCCTCATAAACCCCCGCTTAAAAAGTTCCAGAGAATAAAAGTAACTTTAGAAGTGTTTCTGGTTTGATCAAGCTTTTTTTTTTTTTTGAGAAAGTCAAAACTTACTAATAACTGGTCCCTTGTGTATATGTGTGTGTGTGTTTTTTTATTTCCTCAGCCTACCTTATGTTCAGTATTTTGGAGGTGTCTCTGCTCTAAGTAAAGAACAGTTTCTCACCATCAATGGATTTCCTAATAATTATTGGGGCTGGGGAGGTGAAGATGATGACATTTTTAACAGGTAATGGTCACAACTTAGATCTCCTTCTTCCCTGTCACTGTTCATTTCCTGTTTTTCATTCAGTGCTTGGTTATTCTGCAAGGATCAGCCCTCAGGAGGGATGCAGTGCCTGCTAAGCCCAGATTCTTAGTTGTGCACTGTATAGACACTATAGGTGCTGAAGATGTCTTTAGGAAAATTAGCTTCTGTGATTTTTGCATTAGCCTTGGAAAATGTAAAAGGAGAACCAAGTGAAGGGATGGGCTTACTTTGACATGTAACACATGCCATTTTGTACTGAAGGAGTAAACGTGTCCTTTGCAAAAAATCAGCATCTCACTGTGGTCCTGTTTTAGTGTGGAAGAAGTTTCTTTGGGCAGGATCCCAAATTATTCACAGACTATTTGTACTATTTATTTATTTATTTTTTGGACTTCATTTTAACATACACAAAAGAGGACAGAGTAGTGTGATGAAACTCTGTGGATCCACCAGGCACTAACAACCATCATTTCATGACCAACCTACCCCATCTACACCCTGGGGCTCTTTGGAAGCTGGTAAAACCTTTATCGTGTGGGTTCTCATTGCATGTGGTAAAAAACCATCTGTCAGTAGCATTTGAAACCACATTCTGCCCAGTTCTCTTTGGCAAGGAGGCTTCAATCCTGCCAACCACCTATGAGCCAGTCCGAACTTGTCACTGTTTGATGTCAGAATACAGCCTAGTGCCTTCTTGATTGGAGTACACTGATTTGATCAGTTAACAGAAGGTGCCTGTCAGAGCAGCACCCAAGTCATTTAAGGTTAACTTTGTGTGAGAAGTTGGTATAGATCCAAGTCTTTAATATAGGCCAGAAACCTTTAAATTGTCCAGGAACAGCCAGTCCTGCCTCTTGCCTAACTTTTCTATTCCTGCTGCCAAGGTTTTGGTCTTGGTCCTCATTTCTTTCCCTCAGACTCTACTCAGAACCTTCTGCCCTGTCCTGGCTGCCTGTAGTCTTATTTCCTGCTCTCCATTCTTACACTGCTTATCAGAGAGATGTCTCGTAGGCCAAAAACTTTGAGAAACACTGCATATTACTTTCCCTTCAGACACTGGCATTGTTCGCTGGGATGTTTAAAGCTCTGTATAGGCCTCTGTGATTTAGCCTTTGCCCTTCTTTCTAGCTCATCTCCAGCCACTTCCTGCTCCAGATTCTTTCACCAGTCCCTGGAAGCTGGTGTTGCTTCCTGAGGGCACTCTCCTTGTTCTGCCTCCCTGCCTTTGCCTGTGCTGTCGGAAATGCTCTGGCAGACACCCATTTGTTTTCATATCTCGGTTCTGCCTGGTGTTGCTCAGGTAGCGTTAATTGCTTCTCTCTGTGCCCCACAACCCCACCTTCCCTTCTTCACCTCCATCCTGGCACTGACTGACCTGTATTCTAAGCATCCATACTGTAAGTTCCACGAAGGCAGACACATCTAGAGCCAAATTCAGCTGAACATAATAGTCACCAACACAAACCACGTAATCAGTGGTAAAAGAACATGGGGAAAGGGTGTGAGTTTTAACCAGTGCCATACTGGGCTGGGGTCTGGGCCAAGTAAGAACAGTAAGCAGGATGCTGGGTGGGGCAACAGTCTTGTATCTGGGGTGATCAGACCCAAGCTTATGGCAGCTCTACGATGATGGTTTGTCCATTTATTCCTTGCAGATTAGCTTTTAGAGGTATGTCTATATCTCGCCCAAATGCTGTGATTGGAAAGTGTCGGATGATTCGCCACTCAAGAGATAAGAAAAATGAACCCAATCCTCAGAGGTATGTTCTGTGTGCACTTATATTCCTTCTTCTCCCTTTAGGATGGGGCAGGGTGCAGGAATAAGGCTCTGGAGAGAGCTCTGTGCCTCGAGGGTATGGAACGGTTCAGTCCATGGGGTGTGGTGACAGGAACAATGAAGTACAAACATTTAATAGTTTTTTTTCTTAAGATTTTTGTTTTTACACCAATCACACTTGCCCTTTTTTTTCTTGTAGATTTGACCGAATTGCACATACGAAGGAGACAATGCTCTCTGATGGTTTGAACTCACTCACTTACGAGGTGTTGGACGTACAGAGATACCCATTATATACCAAAATCACAGTGGACGTCGGGACACCGAGCTAGCATTTTGGTGCACTGATAAGAGACCTAAAAATGGCCAGGGACCTCAGCTGTGTCGCTGCCAATGTGCTGGGCTGGTCTCTCTCATTCTTACCAATCAGAGTGATAGGCCCCCTTCACTCATCACTCACATGCCTTTCCAGATGGCCAGGACAGAGTCGGGTATTTTGTCCCCAAATTGGCTCAGCATGTGACTTCTTAGCTCTACGAGGCGTTTGTAAGTGTAGAACCAGTCAGCCTTTGGGGGGCTCTCAGCACATCTACAGTGTCACCCTAAAGAATCAGAGCTGTATACAACCCCAAAATTGGTTCCCGTGGGACTCATTCCCAGCTATAAACTATTACTTTGTTGTGAAATAGGTAGGACTTTTGCTTTAAAATGTGTATTCATATTATTTTATGAAAAATTGGAGAGTGCTGCTGAAATTGTATTGATGTGATATTTTTTGGTCGTCATATTTTAACAAAACATACAGCTTAACTATTCTCATTTTACTCCCTCCTCTCTCTTCTTTTAGAGGTATGCAGCTGTCAACAATCACTGTGTGTGTCTTTTCTTAGCAAAAGAATTTTAAAACTTGAGCCTTGGACCTTTTGCCCTGTTAACTGGTGAATTCCAAGGCAACGTTAGCCATCAGATCAAAAGCCTTGGGTGTTCTCACATTCAGTGGCCTTTCTCCACATTGATTTGTGAATGTAAAACTTTTTTAAAACAGCAATTTGAAGTATTTTAAAGAAAGACCAAATTGGATTTTGTTTATCATCTAGCTTGATTTTGTGTTGATCCAGATTTGCATAGCTGTTTAGTGTTAAGTCTTGGCAATTTATTTTTCTGAGCATGCTATGTAAACTTGAATTTCCTATATATTTTTATTGTGGTGTTTTAAACGTGGGGAAGTGACAGAGCATTTTTTTTTTTAGGGGGAAAAATTATGTATGCTGTAGTGGCCATGAACAGGCCCTGATTTAGCTGGCAGGCCAGGTTTTGTGAAGAGCAAAATCACCTTCGGATCCTTCGATGAGAGCAAGGCCTCCTGGTCAGCTTTATCCTGCTGGAGCTCTACAGGGAGACTGAAGCCTTGGCCCACCAGTTAGGGCTTCCCTCCTCCTCACCCTCCCCAGGCAGGCAGGGCAGAGGGAACCTCCACCTCCTTGGACTGACACCCCTCCCCCCACCTCCTGTCAGGGCCCTAGGCTGAGGGGTTGTAAATGACAGCAATCAGGTTGTTTACTGGCCCTTTTCCTGGGGAGGTGGAGGGAACCTCAGTTATGGACCCCCGTGGAGTCTGGGGGCTGCCTCCCTCTGTAGGCTCTGCCCCACACTGCGTGGCTCACCTTGCAGGACCGGTTTTCCTTCCTCCCTCCCTCTTTTTATTCCTTTGCCTCCTACCTGTTCCCTAAAACTTGCCTGTGGCACTCAGGGTCAAACAGACTATTCATTTCCAGCGTGAATGTGCCTTTTAATTAGAGATCTAGAACGAAATTCAGCTGAACCCACCCACACTCCCTCACGACCACTCTGGTGCCTAAAGCTTCCCCTGCCTTCTCAAGTCTTTAGCAGGTGCCTCCTACTCTAGGGAGGCTGAACCACGGGGCTATGTTTCACAAACCCACCTCTGTTGGGAGAGGCTTAGCTTGCCTGGGATGAGATGCTTGAGGCAGTTTCTACTATTCGGTGCTCTTGCTGGGTCCAGCCTGGGCTAAGGGCATGAGATTCAGCTGTCTAATCCCAGGGTTGACTTTCCAGCTGGTGGCAGCTCAGACCGCCACCACTGACCTCCTGGGAACCAGCTCCCTCAGTGTGGAGGTTGAGTCGGGCCCTAATCTTACCTGTGCCTTTATTGCTTTGAGCATCTCAGATGCTAACTTGGTTTTTTTTCCCAGGAGCCTTTGTATTGATTAAAATTTATTTTCCACTGCAGAAGCAGTTGGGCTATGCAAAGAGTATTTCTTCTGTGAGCTCCCTGCTCCTTAATAGTGATGTTCCTAAAACTAAGAACAACTGCCCTGAGAGGGAGTTTTGGGAAATGCGAAGAATGAAGGCCTCTCTTTCTGACCCCAGATCCTGACTTTTCCAAAGTGCCTTAAAAGAAAGGATACAAATCCTGGGTGATAACTTCTTTGTTACTTTACTCTTGAAACAAAATTCAGACTTTTTTTCTTCTTTTCCTGTTGTATTTTCCTTCAGGTTACATTGGAATAGTCAAGTATATGGTTCATTCTCAGAACCAAGGGAAATCCTGTGTCACCTGTTCCTTATTCGCTAACCTTCTGGTGCTCTCATGGGGTCCACCTAGGCCCAAGGTTAGGCTGGACCCTTGCCTGGTCTTGTTTGATGCTGTAGGTCTTGTTTTCTTCCTGGGGAGTTCAGGGCTGACGGTTCAGGGAGCACTTCCTTCAGCTGGAAGTTGTTACCGTGGAGTTGTCATGTGCTGTGCCTTTCTCTGTTTTGGTCCTTCCTGTTGCTGGTGACCCTGTAAAGAGGCCTTTGTAAAAGATCAGAGGGCAGAGGTGGCACAAGTCGGTAAAGGAAATGCTGGTGCTGGCTCTCAGCATGGGCGGGGTCTCTGCTGACCCCAGGGCTGGCCATGGGGTACCCCACAAAGCCAGGACAGCAGCTTTCCTGTCCTGGGGACCTGTTGTGCTGTGTATTTTGATTTCCCTTGTGTGCAGATGTATGTATTTACCATTGTAAGGGGGTGGGGGAATGTCTGACTTTGGTGTTCAAAACAGAACTGTATTTTTTGCCTTTAAAATCTAATAATATAACGTGAATAAATGACCCTATCTTTGTAACTGCAGATGGTTTCTCTTCTGATTTAAGGGGTTTGGGCTCTCCTAGAACTGGAAGGCAGTGATTGGGGCTGCCTGATGGGAAAATCTAAGGAAAGCAGAGGTCTGCTTCCTGTACCTCCCTGGCTCAGAAGTGTCATGGCTGAGGCATTGGGTGGCCGGAGGTGGTGGCATATCCACACACCACCGAGGAATCACACAGCTGAAGTACACACACCTCACTGGAATCAGCTCATAAGAAAAATATTCTGAGATAGCCCAGGTTAAATTATAGCAGCCTGAGAGTGAAAGAGACAGAACTTTTAGTCTGTTCATGGCTGTGGGCCAGCTAACAAAAGACTTCTCATATTCCTGTTTTACCCGTTGGAATTTCAGACTAATTTCCAGGTGGCTATTTTGCAGATTATTTTAGCCAGGCACCATCTAATTCCAGGAGCCTCTGCTAGTTTACACGTGAGTTTTCCGGACTGCCACCCACACTTCTTAGGAGCAGACATTTCTTTATTCGGACTTTTGCTATTCCAGAGCTAGTCCTACTTCACCTTCTCCCACCCCATTGCTTATAGCTCATGTAAATTCTTTCAGACTACCTCTTTCTCCTCCCTTCCCCTTACATGATGTATAAAATGCTTACAAAACTGTGAGACAACAGACATGGCTGTCTAGCCATACTATTGGTAGTTTTGTCTTCATACTCCCAAATCGGTCTTTTGGCTAGCATTTTGCCTCAATAAAACCTTATTTAAAAAAAAAAAAGATCGTGGAAGTTAAAGATTTTTAAGTTTAACACAGCTATTTCTCCATTGGTGCCTCATTTTCTTCTATGTATAATGGGAATAATAACACAGAATTTTTGAAGCTTAAAGAGATGATATATCTAAAACAATGACTGACACGCTCACTACACAACTACACAGTGCTTACTTACTACATGGTAGCTGTTGCCACTTCAAATAGAATTTTCCCTAACAGTTCTCTGGCCACATTTCTGCTATTTCAACAAACGCCAGGAGAGTTCTGAGATTGTTCTCAGAGCCACTTTATGCAAGGCGTTTATAGTGTCACTTAATTGGTACTATACAAGGTAAGGTTTCTTGTCAGCCCTAGGAAATTTAATTGGATGTTCTAAAGGGTCTTAGCTGTGATCCAAGGATGTGAGATAGTAAGTACTTGTCCTTACTGCCCCTGAGGTCAGGCGTCAGCAGTCTCTTATATGCTGCTTAGATTGATTGGCATCTGAAAGAAGTGGGCCAGAGGAAACCAGGGTGTGGGAGAGGTCATCCCTGCTGTCCAGGCCGATGGTGCTGCAAAGGTGGGGCCAGTTGGGAAACAGGAGCAGGAAGGGCAGCCCCTTGGAGTTCCCCTCCTCCTTGTCTCTACCCGTCCCTGTGGCTGCCGGAAGAATTCTTAGTGGCCCGAGGCCTGAGCAGAGGTAGTCTGGGGCTTAGATCTGACCTTCAAACAAGAGGTTCTGGTTCTTTGGACAAAGTGCTGCCTTACAGGCTTTGTAAGCTGCAAGGTCTGGATTAAGTGGGACAACTTTCCCGCCCCAAAGATGCACATAGCCACACAGATGCATATACACAAATACGAGTAACAAATCTTACATGTGCCTATGAGAGACCAGAATGCCTGGGTTCGAATCTCGCCGCTGCCTCTTGCTAGTTCTATGACCTTGAGCAAATGACTTAACCTCTCTGTGCCTCAGTTTGTTCATCTGTATAATGGGGATAACAGATTTCGTAGGGTTGTTATGAAGATGAAGTGAGTTAATACTTATCAAGCACTTAAAGCATGCCTAGTGCATAATAAGCATATGTGTTACAAATGTTTGTTAAATATTTTTAAATGCATGTGGGCACATGTGCTGACATGTACATACAGACTAGATTGCTGTACACATTACCTATTTACACGCCAGACGCAGTGGAGATCTTCCTTTTTCCTCTTCTAGGCCACATGTCTGGGGCTTAACTATGTGGCAGTTGGGCAGGTGAACCTCAGGGTAAGTGACCACCCCTCTTGGGGAGACACCCAGGACCTCAGCAGTGGTGCTTCCCCCTCCTCTTCCCCCACCTCGCCTTAGCAAAGGTGTTTGGGAATGATGGCCTTGGGGGCTTGAACCCCTCTGGTGGGCTCCAGTGGCCAGGAAGGGAAGAAGGTAGGAGAAAGAGGTCCAAGGACAGGTTCCTGGGGTTGGCTACTGCCTTGGGAAGTGCTCTGTCTCTAGTCTCCCACTTCGCATGTGACGCAGACCAAGTCTGAGCCAGCCAGAGCCCAGTAGTCACGAGTGTGGATTTAGTGGGCACCAGATTCCCCTTTCCCGCATATAGTAGCTCTTTTCTATGGGAGAATGTGACCTGGATGCCACGTCACTGATCACAGATGTCTTTTGGAGGCAGGGCTGTGGTGCCCGGGTAGATGGGGGCCAGTAGAGATATGTGAGTAGAAACTCCCCAAGCAGGAATGTTTGCTGCTGGTGACAGAGGGGAAGCTGTATGTGCGTGTTGGGGGTGGGGAGGAGGAAGAGGTCAAAGGAATGAGAAGATGACCTAGTTTTAGGTGTTACCAAGTTTCCACCACACTCCCAGGCTCCCCTTCTCTTGTTTCTTCCAGGAGCATTCCTAGGAGCTGATTTCTTAGAACTGGAACTTCTAACCCCTTTAGAAAGGAAATTAGGTTTGTCTGGCTGAGCCAGTCATGCCAGACAAGCCTCATTTCCTTCTGGCAGAGTCCCCAGGCAGGGAATGTAGCCACTGCTTTTGTCTGGGCCCCAGGATCTGTACCCAGGCTGTGAGGCAGAGGAACCTGTGGGACACGGTTGTCATAGGGAGTGATTGAGTCAGTAGACCAGAAACCAAAGGAGCGTGGCACTCCAAGGACATCTACACTGGAGCAAGATGTGTGCTAGGTCACCTGACAGGGGGCCTAGGAAGCCAGCCATGAAGAAGCCATACAATGACCATTCCTTCTGGTGCTCTCTGCCTTCCCGTTCACTCTGTGACTCTGGGCAAGTTGATTCCCCTCTCTGAGCCTCGGCGAGCCTGTTTGCTCTTCTGTTTTTCAACTTGCTCTTAGAATCCGTACCTGGTCTCCCCACAGTTCTGCCCAGCAGGAAGTACTCTGGTCTTGAGTAAAAATAGCAGGATCACTCCTGCTTGCCCTGTCTTCTCCCAGGGCTACTTGAGCATTAAGGGATAAACTGTTGAAGCCTTAGCTGGTGGGGATAGAAGGGATGTCGTTGCCGATGCTATCTCCCTCCTCTGCCCGAGGCCCCTCCAGGCTCTGGGCAGACTCCTCTCACCTGCTCTCGCTTAGGTTTTCAAAACTCAGGCTTCCTGATCCTCCCAAGGGACCTGAGGGAGAAGCACAGGAGTGAGGGCACAATGGCTGAGCCTCTGCTCAGCTCTGGGAAAAGGAAGTTGGATTAAAGGTGGTATAGGAGCCAGCTCCATACCCAGGTTTCTTTCAGGTGAACCATCTTCCCTGTACAAAAGGACTTAGAATATTATAACCTTACAGAGTCTCCCTAGGGAAGTGCAATTCAAAACACTGAGATACCACTTCACACCCACTAGGATGGCTATTATCAAAAAAACAGTGACAAGTATTGCTGAGGATGTGGACAAATTGCTAGTGGGAGTGCAAAATGGTTCAGCCCCCGTGGAAAGTGGTATGGTGATTCCTCAAAAAAATTAAACAGAATTACCACATGATCCCGCCTTTCTACTTCTGGGTACATATCCAAAAGAAATGAAAGCACAGACTTGAACAAATATCTGTACACCCATTTTCATAGCAGAACATTATTCTCAATAGCCAAAAGGTGGAAATGACCCAAGTGTCTACTGATCAATAAACGGATAAATAAAATGTGGTATCTACTTACAATAGAACATTATTCAGCTTTAAAAGGAAGGAAATTCTGACACATACTACGACATGGATGAAACTTGAAGGCATTATATTAAATGAAATAAGCCAGTTACAAAAGGGCAAATATTCTATGATTCTACTTATATGAAGTATCTAAAGTAGTCAACTCAGAGAAAGTAGAGTGATGGTTGCCAGGGGCTGTAGGCAACAGTGGAGTAGAGGAAAGATGGCGAGTTAGTGTTTAATGAGTACAGAGTTTTAGTTAGAGAAGATAAAGTTCTGGAGATGGATGGTGGTGATGGATGCACAATATGAATACTAAATGTCACAAAACTGTACACTTTAAAAATAGTTAAAATAAATTTTATTACACTATACTATAGCTTGAATGTATTCCCCAAAATTCATATGTTGAAACCTAATTTCCAATATGATAGTATTTGGAGATGGGGCCTTTGGGGGATGATTAGGTCTTGAAGGCAGAGCCCTCAAGAATAAGATGAGTGCCCTTATAAAAGAGACCCCAGAGAGCTCCTTCATCCCTTCTGCTATGTAAAGTTATAGAGAGAAAGTGCTGTCTATTCACTCTCTCACCAGACATCAAATCTAGCACCTTGATCTTGGACTTCCCAGTCTCCAGAACTGTGAAATAAATTTCTGTTGTTGATAAGCCATCCAAACTATGGTACCTTTGTTACAACAGCCTGAAAAGACTAAGTTGTATATTTTACTGTATAAAAAAAGGAGGCTCCCTGTGGCCAAGCTTGACCTTGTCCTGCCTCGGAGGTGTCCGAGTATAGTGGTGTAGGTCTAGTATCCACCTGGAGATTTTGAGAATGAGATGGGCTGGCCATGTGAGACATGCCACCTTAGAAGCAATGAATTGTGATCACTCAGTTTGAATCCAGCTTGGTGCTCTGCCCCAGATGACTGGCTTTTCAGTTGCTACCTTTTCTCAAGATAAACATCCTTCCCTAAGGAAGCTTGGTATCGCAAAGCTATGACACAGATACAACTATCCCTTGTGGGAGTGGGGGGGGGGAGGGGGCAGATGAGGGGGACTTGGATGGAGAGGATAATCCTGGATTCAGGCAAAATCTCAGGACTGGGGGGCAAGGAGGTACTTATTCCAAGAGCGCCCACTTGGGCATTTACTCTTGCAGAAACTAGGGGTTGAGCTGGAGGCTTTTAAAAAGAAGCAATGACAAGCTGGGACCAGATTACACCTGGGTACAATCACCTAGACAGGTTCTGTCTAGATGGGGAGAAGGGCCCCCAAGAGTCAGCAGGGAGAGCCTGAGTTCTGGAGCTTGGAGAGCAGGAGGGACACTTCAGAGAGATGGCTCTATGACTTGGTGACAGTGGGGGAACGTCCACCCCCATGTTGCTATGTTGGTGCAGTATTTCTGGGAGCAGACTGTAGATAAATAAATTTTAAAAATGAACCTATCCCTTGACCTTGCGATTCAGCTCCTAGGAATTTATCCAAAGAAAATAATCAAATCCATGCACCAAGATGTGCAGCAGAATTTACCCTGCTGTGCTTGTAACACTGAAAACTTAGAAGCCACCATCAATGGGGGACTGTGCTAAGTAAAATGAGGGGCATCCAAACAAATACTCTGTGACTACTGAGAGTGATGAAGTGGATCTATATTTATCAATTTGAAAGAGGTTTAAGGGAAAAGAAAAACAAACTCCAGAATGGTATTTCCTTATATGGTTGGGAACTATGAATAATTTAGTACAGAAATTACTCTGTAATTGTTTGTGGGAGCAGATGCGTGAGCAATGAAATGAAGAGATGATCTTCCTTTCTCTGCACAGACTATGCAGCCAGGCTCCCATTTTGGGGTAACAATGTTTGGTTACCCCAAGGGCAGAGGCCTTTAACATTGATGGCCCCATTGAAAGAACAGCATTGTCCCCTGGAGGGGTTGCATTCCCTGAAAGTGCCCGCACTTGGAAGGGAGATGGGGTTCCCTTCCGCAGGGGAATGATGGAGGCCTGTGGGATGTGGCATGCTATGGGGATGTCTGTGGAGGCTGAACAGCAGCTCAGGCTGGGGAGCTTCTAATGATTCTCTCATTTTGGGAAAAATTCAGTTAAGACATTTCTTGCTACTTTTTCCCGAGTGCAACTGAACATTCGTGCCTGTTATACATGGGTGATGAAAACATTAAAGCATGGAAAGCATGGTGGGAGCGGGGGACAGGGTGCTTTGCCTCTGAGGGTCAAGATTGACCTGAGGCACCTACCTGATCAGGACTCTGTGGAGAGTGTGAACCTAGGAAGAAGTGAGAGGCACGCTACTGCCCATGGCTCTTTGGCCCCAGAATCCAGAAGCCTGTTGCTGAGGGAGGACCTGACATCTGGATATTGACACAAACCTGAGCCTGGAGCTATCATAGACTTATTTCCGGGCCAGATGTGAGTGCTGGACAATTGGCCTGAGCTCCTGGACCCAGTCCCTGTCTGGGAGGCATGTGTCAGGGCAGGATGGATACCAGGCTGTGACCAGCAAGAGTGCACGCCTCTATCTTTGAATCTCTATCTGGTGGGGTGCCAAGAGCTGTGTGCCCCGCCCTGCCCTACTCTGCTCAGCTCCATGGGGCCTGGCCAGCTGGAGCTTCCTGAATTGAGAGCCTTGGACACCATGAGCCACCGGAGGTTATCCAGCCAGGGATCTGGGCCATTGGTGGGGCCTTCAGAGTGCTCCTTTTCCGCAAAAGTGTCCTGTTGCTGTCGCTGCCATGATTTTGGTCTACCCTGATGACAGCAGCACAGGAGACAGGCCAGCTGTAAGGCCCCAGCTCTGTAGTTCCCAACTTCAAAGACGCATCTGTAGTGAGAGGAGAAGTGAGGGAGGGTGCGAGCAGATTTCGTGAACTATTGGCTGACTGTAATCCCTCACATGGGTTCTCCCTGATGAGCACACCAGCACTTTCCCACCTGCTCTGTGTTGCTGGTTACAATAATCCCCATTAAAGAAAGGTAGGTTTAGGGAGGTCATGTGACTTGCACAAGAACATATAGAGTTAATGTCTGACTCAGGTCTTCTGAGCTACTGGACCATGATCCAGCCACTCATCCAGCCTAAGCAGCAGCCCCTCCACAAAACAGCATAGGAGCTAGAGACTGGAGGCTGAGCCATGCCCTGCCCTAGCCTGGGAGACATGGCCTTCACTTTGAGCCTGGACCCAGCAGAATTGCCAAGAGAAGTGCAGTGTAGACCGAGGACTGGACCCAAGAAAATGGTTTTTGTTTTTGTGTTTTTTGTTTTGTTTTGTTTTCTGTTTATGGTTTTAGAAGACCTAACGTCTTTCATGGTACCAGCTTCCTGTATCAGCGAACATCGGTGCAAACCTCACCCGAGAGACACTGAAATCACCCATGAAGTTGCAGGAGGTCTGAGTCATGGGGAACAGGGAGGAAGGGAAACCCAAGTGCTGAGGAATCCTGTGGACTCGGAGAAGAGGGGCTGCTTTCTGCCTCTGGAAACACTGCACAGGACAACAACAACCAGCCTTCTGGTTCACAGACAGTACAGCTCCTTCATCCCACTGCTTAGCCCTGTTCCTGCCCTGGGCTGACACCTGGTGTCCAGGAAGGCTCAGCACAGTCTTGTCCAAGGCTGTGAGGACCCATGGGATAGAGAGTAGAGAGACAGGCAGCTTTGCTGAAGCCTGTATTCCTCGACTCTCTCTTTTCCTTCTTGGCACCTCTTCTCCCCCACCGTATACCCTCTCCCCAAAGGAGGACAGCTGCCACACCATTCCCAATCCTTCCAAACATTCCTAGCCAATGGCATTTTCCTAAATGAAGCCAGGGACTGTGGTTTGGTCTGATGATTCATGATTTTAGACAGGCTGAACGAAGAGCTCTAAAAAGCAGGTCATTTTGTTTAATTTCATCAGACTCTAGACTTTAGTGGCTAATGTTTCATGTGGATAGAAGTTGACCTAGCCACAATGAAACTATGGAATGAGGAGAAAAGAGCTGCTGCTGAGGACAGAAGAAATCTCCACCATGACCAATTTGTCACGCAATGAATCTCAGGCGCCAGTCTGGGCCCTGCCGGCCAGCTCTGAATGCTCTGCCTCTGATTCAGGTGCTGGGGCTCAACTTTGTCACTCACAGGCCCTGGGCTCAGTGACTAGTGGGTTTGGTCGATGAGCTTGGTCCTGCTGGCTTCCCAAGGCCTGTGGGCACTCTCTCCATCTTGGGTATGCCCTGTCTTGCAGGTTTACTGCTCACACCCTCCAGAAGACTGTTCCAGGGCTTTCTTCATGGGAAACAAGGCCTGCCAGGCTTTGCCTTGGCTCTCCAGCAACCCTGAAGTGAGGACACATCCTAGCATATGGCTTTGGGGATGGAGGTAGTACAGAAGGCGAGGAAGCCCTTAACCAGAACAGTGTTAACGCATGGGGCGACCAGGGCCAGATCTTCTCTGGTTCTCATCCAGGAACTGGGTGGGGAGGCTGTGAAGGCCCTTCTGGACTGCAGCTTGTGGTTCTAGGAAAATTCTTTGGGATGTTTTATTCCTCTAGCGCCTCTGCCTGTTTGAGGCTGCTGCTGGTACACTTAAGACAGGACTCAAGGTTAGAAATGAAGGTCTTTGTCAATCCAGGAAGGGGAAGGGTAGAAGGAAAGCCAGCTCCTGGCAATCATGAGGCACCCCTAAGTGCATGGTCCAGAGTCCAAAGAGAACTAGGCCATTGTCTCAAACCTTCCTGGAAGGCCCTATTGCTTTTCCTTCTTCAATCTATCTCACCATCTGGACAGAAGCTGCAAAAACATAAAGTTCAACTGACAAAGTGAAACATGAAACATGTCCCAAGAATCTCTGGTGGCCTAGCTCCTGCTTTCTTCCAAACGCTGCTAAAGACAGACCTTAAGGGAACATCAGTGCATTGGCCTCTACTGGGCTCTGGGAGTGCTCCAGCCCTGAGCATCTGTGCTGGAATGTCAGCCTTCCTGCTCAAGTCTTCCCTTTAGTAGCCAATCAGAGGGCCACTCTTTTCAAGAGGGACTTGGTGCTCAGGTGTCAGCTGCAATTTATGAGAGGAGAGGGACCTGCCAGGGGGGTTGGGGTCTATCAGACAAGGCAACTCTTAACTTAAAAAGTTTTGGTTTTGATCCTCTCTATTGTAATTTATTTCTATTTCATTAATTTCTTAAATTATTTTTAAGATTTCCTTCTTTATTTTAGTTTATTTTTTTGTTTCATTCACTTTTTTCTAATGCTTTGAGTTTAAAGCTTAGCTCTTGATATATATTTAAATGTATTCATTTAAAGCCATACATTTCCCTCTAAGTACATATTTAAAGGCATTCTGCAATTTTGCGTCATGTTTATTACTATCCAGTTTCTAGTTTGAATTTTTTTTTCTGATTTCAATTGTGATCTTTTTCTTTCATCTATTGGTAACATAGAAATATGTATTTTAAATGTCCTATAATAGGTGGATTTTCAAATTATTGGGTTTTGGTTGTTGTTATTGTTGCTAGCTTTCTAGCTCAATTGCTTTGAAAGCAGAAAACACCCTCAGTATGACATCAATTCTTTGAAATTTATAAAGAATTGCTTTGTGGCCCACCATATGGTCAACTTTTTCAAGTGTTCTTTTTTTTTAGGCAAGGCAACCCTTGGTTGACCTCACAGATTGCAAGGACCTCTTCATCTTACAATCCCTTATTTTTTAGGCCTATAGCACCGGATCTTCCTAGGTGGTCTCCCATCCAAGAACTAACCAGGCCCAACCCTGCTTAGCTTCTCAGATCAGACGGGATCAGGCTTGCTCAGCACAGCATGGCAGTAGACATAGCTAGCCTTTCTTATCACATCTATAGTCACTTCTATTTCTTCCTTTCCTCACTCCTACATATTGACCCTAGACTAAGTTTCCATCTACTTTTACCTGATCTGATGCTCCTGACTGGGGTTCCTACCATTAGGGTCACATTTCCAGCCCCTTCTGTAGGTAGGTACCAGAGCCATTTGTATTTATAGTGTGCCAGACACTATTCTAGGTGTTGGGATCTCTAAAGTGCAAATTTAAACATGTCATTCTTCTACTTAGTAATACCTCTTGCCTCCCCATTTTCCTCTGGATGAAGCCTTAATTCCTACCTATCTCTCCAGCCTCATCCCTCTCACCCTTCTTCCCTTCCCCCAGTAGGCTGCTGTGTGGGATAAGGCTGGCCTGTCTGGGAAAAAGATGCTTGGGTTGGGGAATGTAGGGGCTCTGGGTGTCAGAGGTTGTCTGCCTAGCCTGGGCCAGCTGTCTCAGGCTACCCTATGCCGGAGGAGGCTCTGTTTCCCTTGGCTGAGAGCCCCTGGGGCAGCATGTGAGCTGGAACTCCAGTTCCAGGGAGACAAAGATAGGAGAAGACATCCTGGACTGGTGAGCCAGGGCTGGGCTGTGCCAGGGCCTTTGTTTTTAACTTGAGAGAGGCTTCAGGTTCCTGTCTTTTTTCTAAGAACTGGTGATATGCCACGTGGGCACCACAGTGGCCAGAATCAATAAGAAGAACAATACTCTGGGGGAAAAAACTACTCCCTTGTGATAGTCACAAGACTGTGGGGTGTGTGCATGTGTCAAAGTTTCCTTGTCTGTCACATTATTATACGTGTCTTTATACATGTAGTTCATATCTGCGTATGTGCGTGTCCCTGTGTCCCTGTGTGTGTGTACCTGTCTGTGTTATATGCTGGGAGGGAGAAGAGGGGAGAGTCTGTATTGCGTCCTGTGTCTGTGAATTAGTCGTATGCCTGCCTGTGCATATCTGTATGTATATCTGTATCCTGTGTCTGGGTGTATCTGATATATGTTTGCCTTTGTTTCTAAGCCTATATGTTTTTTTTTTTTTTACATTCAGAAGGCATTTTATGTATAGCTCATGCTTTCAATAACAGTGAACCCACCAATTACCAATCAAGAGAATCATTTGAATGCACACAGTGTGTCACAGTACCAGGGATATCTTTTCATAGTTATTGTAACAGTGAAACCCCTTTTTATCATGAGACCTTTCTAGTACTTCAGCAAAAAGAGTGTATTATAATACAAATCCATCTTATTTTTTTTTTTTCTGATCTCCAGTACAAAGCTTTCCAAACTGCCCTGCAGACACCAAGTTAATTGGCATCCACAGGGCATTTTTCAAGAGTTGGGCTTTACGAAATTTATTTCCCTTCTTCCTGAATCAGGTGAGCTTGCAACTGTCTTCCATTCTGGCCTGATTTGTTGCTTGTATCCACCATTCTTCTACTTTTTCCTAACAAGGGGGCAATAGGAGAGCTGGATTACAGTTTTTCGCTGGTCTTGAACCATTTGACACTCTGTTAACATATTCTTCTCTTGTTGCCATCAACAATCCAGAACTGAAAAGACCAAAACTTTTCTAGAGCTTCTACTGACCTATAAGCCTATATGTTTATATGTATTTAG
Source organism: Pteropus vampyrus (assembly GCF_000151845.1). NCBI lineage: Eukaryota > Metazoa > Chordata > Mammalia > Chiroptera > Pteropodidae > Pteropus > Pteropus vampyrus. The sequence continues at coordinate 422,027 of NW_011889217.1, read as the reverse complement.
TTCCCAAATTCCATGACTTCTTCGACTCCTTCACTTTACTTCAGCCACTCCCTCTTGTGGTCATGTCCAGTCATCAGTAAGAAGGGCTCCACCTCAGAAGTCTCAAAATCCAACGTTTCGGGCTCTGACGTGCCCTCCTCTCTCTCCAGATCTCTCACATTTTGACTCTCACCACACTTGCCTTCTACCATCTTGGGCCTCCGGCCTGTCATGTTTCTCCATCCCCTTCAGCCTCGACCTCCAGGTGTGTCATTTTAACAGCTCTCTCCTCAGCACCCTCAATGTCCCAACCTTTCTCCACTTTCACCGCGACTAGCCAATGCCCAACAATGTGGTTGAGCTTTGCTTGAGCAAAATCATATACAATGGTGTGGATGAGTCTACCTAAGATTCATTATCTGTAACCACAGCTGGGAATTCCTCTGCCCAGTACAAACTGCCTTCTCTCTCCTATTTGTAGCCATTCTTTTTTTCAGCTGCACCCTTTCCCTCACCCCAAGTGCTTTGTTTAATCTCAGCACAAAGATCTTGCCTCTCACCACCTCACAGAACTTCCTCCAGGTAAATGGGTGTGCATTTCCTCCATTTTCTGCTCCCCTCACCTCCAAACTGCAGCTGCACCCATTCTTATCTCCTTTTCCTCTCTCTTGGTGTCATTCCTCACATCTGTGGCTAGATTCATCCAAAAGAATCTATCTTAGTTCCCTTTTGTCAGTGCTCAAAAGTGATAGAATCCCAACCCAAACCAGACTAAGGAGACAAAAAAGGGATCCTTTACCAACTCATACAACTAGGATGCCCAAAGTTGTATTCTTTTTAGGAACAGTGAGATCCAGGAGCTCATGTGATACCACCTGGATAATGTCATTATTCTGTGCCTCACTTTCCTCATCTGTAAAATGGGATAGTAATAGTCCTTACCATGTAGAGTTCATGTGAGGAAGAAAAGCCATCAAAAACAGAGATAGCTCCCTTGGTGGCTCTCACCTCTCTTTTTCTCTACGCAGCTGATTTCATTCTTTTCTCTATAACCTTTCTTTGCTCCCCAGTCACATAAGAGAAAGTAATCACCCACAGCTCAGCATATCAGGCCAGTTAGAGCTAGAATATTTTGATTCCAATTCTTAATACTTGGAAGAGAGAATCCTATTTGGTTTAGTTTTGGTCAGTGTCCACCACTGGGCTATTCAGGTATGGTGGGAAGAGAAGTACCTGGTAAAATATGGGCTGTAGCAGGCCCACCCTGAGGGTAGTTGGAGTACCACAAGGAGAAAAAAATTGTGAGTTGTCTAGACATCTCAAAAGGTATCCATTACAATTGGAGAATGGGGGATCCCAGTCAGCTCCATAAGTAGGTATAACATGGAGAATGAAGCTAGAACCTTTCTTTGATGTAGGTAAAGAAAGGCCGAACATTCCAGGTGTATAAGTTCAGTCTTTATTCAATGTCCTGGAGTCCCTGGAGGTTGAAGGAAAGTAGTCCTGGCAAGAGATCAAAGATGCTATTTAAGAAAAAAGACAACAGTGGCAAGTCCTTGTAGGGGCAGTATAGGAAGCTGCTGGGGCTCATCCTGGCTAGGCCCCTGTGGATGTCATTTGCTCAGATCCCAGATCAAAGATGTGCTAAGGGAAGCCTCTGGAAATCACAAGTACTAACAAGTTATAGTGTGGGGAACTGGCCTCACATCCGAGGAAAAACCCTTCTGTGTAAATAAAGGAGATGCTGGTGACACACCCCACTGTGGCTTTGTGTCACAGAGGCTGAATTGGTCAGTGGGACACAGAGAGAGATTCCAGGGGTCAAGACAAAGTGAAAGATTATAGTGGACCAGCCATCTACCAACTGGTTGCACATGATCAGGGTACAAAACCATCTGTGAGAGTGGCATTGCCCCAAAGAGGAGAGGAATCTCTCCCTCCAAAACTGACCGCTTTCAGATTTTGTTTCATTTTAATTTTTTTATTGTGTTAAGAAACATAAATAATAGGACTTTTATTTTTTAATATATAACAGCAACAACAATAAAAACAATAACCTCTTATTCAGAGCTTACTATGTGCCAGGCACTGATTTAAGTTTTTTATATGTATTAACTCATTTAACCCACATAACTTTTGAGGTAGGGATTATCATTATTCTTATTTTACAGATGAGGAGACCAAGGCACAGAGAACTTAAGCAACTTGTCTAAAGTCACACAGCTAATAAGTGGCAGAACTGGGATTCCAATCCAGGCCATCTTTGCTCTTAGCCACTCACTCGGTACTGCTGCTCTCACTCCCATGATGTGTATTGGTTAAGTTCTTTTGGAAGCAAGAAACAGCCTCCCACATGCTGCGTCAAGGAAAGGAAGGGTTATTAAAGGGTAGAAGTGGGGCTAAAAGAAAGAGATGGAAGCTCAGAAGTCTAAATATAGTCACCATGGTGCAGCCTTTAGGAACTTGGAAATGGAGGTTCTCTAGGGCTCAAAGGCTACTCCAGCATCCTTGGCAGCAAGATGGAGTTCAAGGCTCCCCACTCCAGAGTCACCTCGTGGACACTATCCAGCATCTTTCAGGTGTCTGCTCCACATTTGCCTTATATACTCACTGACTTTTCTTTCCTCTGCTCAATATCTTTTTTCTTTCTCAGCTAAAGCCTCCTCACACTTTTGTCTTACTTATCCCATAGCTCCCCCCACCTCAGAACCTTTTAATTATTTGTACTCCTAACTGCCTGAACTTTTTCAAAGTTATAATTCTGAGACAGAAAAACTGACGGGCTTAACTCTTCTTTTTGAGTCAGTTCAGGTTATAGGAGGCTGGTCAGCCTAAGGTTTGTCTTCTCTTGGGTCTGGTATCTACCTCTAGTCCAATCAGTTCAGACTAGGATGGGGATTGAAATTACATGCTATAAAACATGGTTATCTATAGTTGCCCTTTCAGGCAGTGCTGTGGATAAGGCTGCTTCCTCAGAAGCTGTCTCCATGATAGGCACATGTAGCTCAGGTCCTGTCCAAGTGTCATGTCATCAGTCTAGACTATTCTCTGCCTCAAGTGCATCCCATTTCCTTGCCCTCTTAGAAATGTATCTTTCCCTGCTGCTTCTCTCCAGTCCTAGTCCACTGAGGACAAGATCTACAGCCATTGATTCAGACATTGGTCAAAGAAGGAAGGGAAGGGACAGGAGTCAGAAGAACTGAGTTTTTACAAACCTGGGACTCACTCACTGTGAGATCTGAGTGGGGTCCTTCGGTTCCTCCTCTTTACCTTCTTATCTGTGTGATGGGACTCTTCAGTGCCTACCAGTCTCACAGACCAGACCACATGGACAGGGTTGCCTATCCATCCGACAGTCATTTCACTAGCTCCATCTCCTCTTCCTTGCCATATGATCTGCAACTGTGTTTGGATGCTCAGGAAAACGGTCCCTTCACAGTCCTAGAGGGCACATGTCCCTGTTCAGGCCAACCATGGTAATTCCATTCTCCTTGCCAGGGATGGTGTCAACTTGATAATGGACATATGATGCTACCTTGGCCAATGTATCAGCTGAAGCGGGAGGCGGGGAAGGTTTCTGTCCCTGACAAAAATTAATCCATGTGAAGAAACTTTCCCTTTGATTCTAGGGTCAGGGCCCATTGCAATCTCTGAAGGGAACAAGCTTGTTCTTTGAGAGTTACAGAAAAGCATATTTTGTGCCAAGCTGGAATAGGTGGTTTCATTCAAATGGGTATACAAAAAAGATGAAGGTCCTTCATCAGGGATGATGCAGGGATTTATGCCTTTGGGTAGGAGGTGGAAATTAAAAAGGAGGAGGCTAAGTTAGAAGATTTCTAGGTCCTGTCCTGTCATGAGCAGGTAGAATTGTGTAATCATTTTTCTCTAAACATTATCATGTTAGATGAAATTGATCTAGCTTAATAGGAAAGGCCAAACTTTTGCCCCAATTTGGCACTCAAATATTGACCCTGCCTCCTACTTCCTTTGCCCATTGTACGAGGATCTCTCTCCCCTACATCTCTCTTCCTTAATATCCAGTTAAGACACCTGGAGGTACAGTTTACAATGGCAGCTTTTCTGTGGCCGGCCTGCCCTCTGCTGGTTAAGGAGATGGACTGTGAAGAGGTAGACTTCCTGGAAAGGGGATGTTATCAGTAGACTGGACCGGATTTCCTTTGGGATCACTCTTAGCCATTTGTTCACCAGGAGTAAGGTCTGTGACCCAACCTTTGAACTGGCAGTGGAAGCTTCCTGCTGAATACATCTGCTTGGTTTAGAAGTTAAAAAGTTGTCTGCCTGTTTGAGTTTTTTTATACATACACAATGGAGAGAT
>NW_011889217.1:378664-417662 GCF_000151845.1 Pteropus vampyrus | reverse complement strand
TTTTCTCTAAACATTATCATGTTAGATGAAATTGATCTAGCTTAATAGGAAAGGCCAAACTTTTGCCCCAATTTGGCACTCAAATATTGACCCTGCCTCCTACTTCCTTTGCCCATTGTACAAGGATCTCTCTCCCCTACATCTCTCTTCCTTAATATCCAGTTAAGACACCTGGAGGTACAGTTTACAATGGCAGCTTTTCTGTGGCCGGCCTGCCCTCTGCTGGTTAAGGAGATGGACTGTGAAGAGGTAGACTTCCTGGAAAGGGGATGTTATCAGTAGACTGGACCGGATTTCCTTTGGGATCACTCTTAGCCATTTGTTCACCAGGAGTAAGGTCTGTGACCCAACCTTTGAACTGGCAGTGGAAGCTTCCTGCTGAATACATCTGCTTGGTTTAGAAGTTAAAAAGTTGTCTGCCTGTTTGAGTTTTTTTATACATACACAATGGAGAGATGTGAGAGACCTCATTTACCTAGTGATAAAAACAAAATTCCTATGTCATCCCAATACTTTTAATGAATAAAAAAAATTCCTAGACAAATTGATCTTTAGCAATTGCTAAAGTTTATCAACTTGCTAATAGGGATCAGCGAGATAAAAAAAAGCTTATGCTTTGAGTATGGAAAGGATATGTAAGTTGATGGGTTATGTAGTTGGGATACAGAAGACATAAGCAGCTAGTTTAGGGAGAGAAACTGCCCTAACTAGGTGAGGAGTTCAGTTTTATTACATATGTTAACAAAAATGTCATTCAAGTCCATTACTACAGAGGCAACATGGATGAGGAATTTGTGATGCCACGGGCATTGACAAATCAGAGATCAAAAATCCAATATGTCTTCAAACACAGTTAGGAAGGTGTGCATTGAAGTAGAAAAAATTTGGTCAAATTTGCTGTTATGTGTTTTTTATATTAAAATAAAAATGTATTTTTTAAAAATCCAATATGTCTAAGAAGCAAAGGATGAGGATACATTTGTGGCTGCTAACTATAATAATAAAGTTTCATTTCTCAAGAATGGTGTCTGGTGAGCTGATTGTTGTGGATACCTAAACCACAGCCATGACAGCAAATAACAAGTTCTGACTTGAAACAGGCCGCTTGGCATGTTTTTCTCAAGCAGTAAGCAATGAAGATAAAATAAGTTTATACTCTGCTTCCCCGCTCCGCCCGCCCCCCCACCATGCAAATGAAAGCAAAGGTGTGGTAGACACTAGAATAAAACCTGGTGTTAAGTAATTATAGAGAAGACTTATTTGTATAAGTGAAATAGAGAAGTAATCTTATTAATTGAAGTAAGAATAACATGACAAGTGCTAAATAGAGAAAATGAAGGCATATACTATTGTTAAAAATTAGCTGGCTCTTATTTTAAGGAAGATGTTATAATAATTTTCTATGTTGTGTCATGGGATGAGATAGTGAAAGAATACCTCAGAAATCATACACACATCTAGTTGTCTCACATATGTTGGAGCAAACATTTAGACTGTCAGAACTTTGAGACCTTGGAGACAATGTCCTTTTAAGAGTTGAGAAATAGAGAAAGATTTGGGAAAAACAAACAAACAAACAAAATCCGTATTTAAGAAGTTACAGGGAAGTTTTGTTGACTTTTGTAGTCAGTATGAGATAAGACTGAAAGGCAACAATAAATATCCTAATAAATCATTTCAATAGGTAATTTTCACAACTCAGATTTCTCATTGTGCTGCAAATATTTTTAAAATTTATATAAAATGGCAATATTTTAAAAACTAAACTTTATGACATTAACTGATATCCCTACTTTTCATTTGTCTCTACTAATGATGTATGGTTTAAAGCCTACTAAAAGGAGTCTCAAATCTCCCTATACAAATTTCAAATCTCCCTGCAGGTTTTTTTCCCCCAGGAATCATACCACTGAAATGAAACCCTTTTCGACTAAACACTTGGTTGGAATACTGTATTTGACCTCTTCCCACAAGTGGGTACGAAAATCCTAACTGGGTTCCAAACTCTTCATTATTAGACTGATTAAACTGTGTGTTGGATTCTAAGTCATTTATTCATTCATCCTCAGTTAACTCTACCTACAAATGTTGACTAGTATTCCATTGGTTTCGAATGTATTAACCTCCCAGTCAGGTATTGTAAATTCAGTCCCATTTTTAAATTTAATCAGCTAATTGCATGACATGAAAGCAAAATTTCCAAACCAGCGCTCCTTGAACAGCTTTTCCCTCGAGGCTCCGCCCCTCACTTGCTCCGCCCCCACGTGCTCCACCTCTCACTTGCTCCACCCCTCACTCCACGCCCCTCTTCCGTACACACCACCTCCACGGCGGGCGTCGGACGACGAGCGGAAGTGATGTCAAGCGGCCGCCGGATGTGTCGTTGCTGTGTGGTGCGACTAGGCCTGAGAGTGGATTGAGGCCTGCTCCCGGGACTATAACGCTATGTCGATCGAAATCGAGTCCTCGGAGTGAGTCCTGCGGTGGCGGATGTTCGCGAAGTGGCGGAGGCCGGGATGTGAAGGGTGTGGGGTGGAAGGTGCTCAGGGACAGGCGTCCGAGAGGCAAGGGAGTGGAGAGGCATTTCTTTGCCCACAAAGAAGCTTCTTGGGTCTGGCTACCTCGGAGGCGGGCCCATAGGAAAGTAGCGGCTGAGAAGCCCAAAGCCCCATGGGAGGCGGTGTGGGGTCGGGGGAAGGATAGACCTTGAAGACCCGAGTTCTAGCCATCGCCGACTGCTGGCGCGCTCGGTGACTGATCAAATTACCCATCCACTCTGAACTCCAGTCTAACCATCTGTACAAGGGAGCTTGGACTCTTAAGCCTTCCTGCTCTTCTCGCCCCCGTGAAACAAGTGTGGTTCGTTATATGGCCTCTTCGCTTTTTTCTGCCCAGCACTTAACCCAGTATTGTCACTGTTTCTCTCTCCACCCTTCTAGCCTATGTAGGCGCCTAGGGGCTCCTTTTTCTTATAGTCCCAGTGCCTAGCACACCATAGAGGCTCTATTACTGCTTTTGGAATGAAAGAACAACTAGCTATTTTTATCAGGCTCTATCTGGCCCTGAATTTTGTTAGTCTGTGAGCTTTATGTAGTTACAGAGGAGAGACATTCTGGAGATCAGGCCAGAACAATGATAGATTTAGTACCCTAAAGGAGGGACTAATTAGGGACTAAGGTCTTTAGTGAACTTTCCCAGACTTCACCTTGCCAGCACTTAATAATCAAATCGGCAAACGCAACACTGTGTCCAGAGTGTAAGGTAGAGGACTTGTCCTGAAGACTTGTCATATGAGGAGAGGAAGTTTATTCATTCAACAGATATTGAAGTCTACTATGTTCTGTTCTAGATCCTGGGGATACAGTAGTGAACAAAACAGACAAAAATCCTTGCCCTTATAGAATGTACAGTGTGTTTGGGGAAGGCAAACAACAGACAAAAACAATAAGTAAAATATGAGGCTTAACAGATGATGATAAGTGTTGTGGAGAAAAGGCAAAGAAGAGTGATAGAGTGCTGGAGTTAAGGCAGCTAAGTCAGGGCAGGAGTTGGAAAGGATTCCATGCTTTGGGGCCTGAATAATAGTGGACACTCACCATTCTCCTAGCCTTGAGCTGCAGCACGTTTTTATTATCAATAATAGCTACTATTTACTAATTAGTAAATTACTATTTACTATTTTTTATGCTAGTCACGTTATAAGCAGTATAGTCACCCTTTTCACCAAGCCTACAGGCATAGAAATAACTAACTTGCATAAGGCCACAGTGTAAGTGACAGAACTGATTCAAATCCCAGCCTATCTCCAAAGCTTTTAGTTCTTTATATATTACATTGTGATTGAAGGAAGTAAATTTGATTTTGGTTACGTCCTTATTTTGGGAGTGCAAGTGTGCTAAGGAGGATAGTAGGTACTAGAATAGCAGAGATCTAAATAGCAGGGGCCATGAGAGAAAAGACTACTGCATGTACCAGTAATCAGTTTCCTTCTGCAGGGTTTATAAGAAGAGGGTATTGGCTTTCTTGTTAGGGATGTATGCTGAAGAACCACGTGGCCAGTTTGAATCTTCATTTTCCCACTCATCTCTGTTACTTGGTGAAATCTTCATCTGTAAAATGCACTTAATAGTAATAAGTAATAGGGTTGTTTTGAGGAGTAAATGGATCAATATGTCTGAAATGCTTAGAACAGTAATTGGTATTTGGTAAACATAATAAACACAAGCTGTTTTATTATGATTATTATTATTTTTCCCCAGGAGAGGGAATTGACTAAATTCCTATTTGAAATCCCTTTCAACCAAGACAGTATGACCCTCTATACTAGTGCTGTCCAGTAGAAATACAGTGTGAGCCACCTGTGTAGTTTTGGAGAAGGAGAAGGAAAACTGTGTTACAGCATTGTTTACAGTGAACTTTTACAGTCTGTATGAAAGATTTCTTCACCAGACTCCTCATGAAGTCGAAGATCAAGAAGTTTTAACTGTAAATAACTATATATTTAACAATAGTTTATAAGTTTTCTGGCGCATGTTGAAATGGTGTTTATTTTCTTCATATTTGACAATGATCTGGCTCCTCTTTTCTATGGAAAACTAAATTTACACTGTTTTTGTTTCACTTGTCCTGAAAATTTGGTAATAAAGTCACTGGGTAGGTGTTATTTTGCAAATGAGAACATATAGCTTTCTTTTACTTATATATAGTATAGCACTACTTCAACAAATCCCTATTAAGAAAATCTCAATTCACATTTTTTTGATTGTCATTTTAAAAATGGACCAAATCATTCTACAACCATTTAGAGTATTTGTATCAGTGACTAGACTAGATTTAAATATTTCACTAAAGTTTGCAACAGTATAGAAACAGTGTAGAAACTTGGTACAATAAAAAGATCTCTGGCCTTGGAAGTAAGAGAATCACCTTGGTACTAAATCCCTTTCTGGCAGACTGTGAGATATTGGGCAAATTATTTCCCTTCTCTGAACACCAGTTCTATTTCCGAGATGGAGGTATGCCCTCGAGGCCCCGCCCCTCACTTGCTCCGCCCCCACGTGCTCCACCCCTCACTTGCTCCACCCCTCACTCCACGCCCCTCTTCCGTACACACCACCTCCACGGCGGGCGTCGGACGACGAGCGGAAGTGATGTCAGGCGGCCGCCGGATGTGTCGTTGCTGTGTGGCGCGACTAGGCCTGAGAGTGGATTGAGGCCTGCTCCCGGGACTATAACGCTATGTCGATCGAAATCGAGTCCTCGGAGTGAGTCCTGCGGTGGCGGATGTTCGCGAAGTGGCGGAGGCCGGGATGTGAAGGGTGTGGGGTGGAAGGTGCTCAGGGACAGGCGTCCGAGAGGCAAGGGAGTGGAGAGGCATTTCTTTGCCCACGAAGAAGCTTCTTGGGTCTGGCTACCTCGGAGGCGGGCCCATAGGAAAGTAGCGGCTGAGAAGCCCAAAGCCCCATGGGAGGCGGTGCGGGGTCGGGGGAAGGATAGACCTTGAAGACCCGAGTTCTAGCCATCGCCGACTGCTGGCGCGCTCGGTGACTGATCAAATTACCCATCCACTCTGAACTCCAGTCTAACCATCTATACAAGGGAGCTTGGAGTCTTAAGCCTTCCTGCTCTTCTCGCCCCGTGAAACAAGTGTGGTTCGTTATATGGCCTCTTCGCTTTTTTCTGCCCAGCACTTAACCCAGTATTGTCACTGTTTCTCTCTCCACCCTTCTAGCCTATGTAGGCGCCTAGGGGCTCCTTTTTCTTATAGTCCCAGTGCCTAGCACACCATAGAGGCTCTATTACTGCTTTTGGAATGAAAGAACAACTAGCTATTTTTATCAGGCTCTATCTGGCCCTGAATTTTGTTAGTCTGTGAGCTTTATGTAGTTACAGAGGAGAGACATTCTGGAGATCAGGCCAGAACAATGATAGATTTAGTACCCTAAAGGAGGGACTAATTAGGGACTAAGGTCTTTAGTGAACTTTCCCAGACTTCACCTTGCCAGCACTTAATAATCAAATCGGCAAACGCAACACTGTGTCCAGAGTGTAAGGTAGAGGACTTGTCCTGAAGACTTGTCATATGAGGAGAGGAAGTTTATTCATTCAACAGATATTGAAGTCTACTATGTTCTGTTCTAGATCCTGGGGATACAGTAGTGAACAAAACAGACAAAAATCCTTGCCCTTATAGAATGTACAGTGTGTTTGGGGAAGGCAAACAACAGACAAAAACAATAAGTAAAATATGAGGCTTAACAGATGATGATAAGTGTTGTGGAGAAAAGGCAAAGAAGAGTGATAGAGTGCTGGAGTTAAGGCAGCTAAGTCAGGGCAGGAGTTGGAAAGGATTCCATGCTTTGGGGCCTGAATAATAGTGGACACTCACCATTCTCCTAGCCTTGAGCTGCTGCACGTTTTTATTATCAATAATAGCTACTATTTACTAATTAGTAAATTACTATTTACTATTTTTTACGCTAGTCACGTTATAAGCAGTATAGTCACCCTTTTCACCAAGCCTACAGGCATAGAAATAACTAACTTGCGTAAGGCCGCAGTGTAAGTGACAGAACTGATTCAAATCCCAGCCTATCTCCAAAGCTTTTAGTTCTTTATATATTACATTGTGATTGAAGGAAGTAAATTTGATTTTGGTTACGTCCTTATTTTGGGAGTGCAAGTGTGCTAAGGAGGATAGTAGGTACTAGAATAGCAGAGATCTAAATAGCAGGGGCCATGAGAGAAAAGACTACTGCATGTACCAGTAATCAGTTTCCTTCTGCAGGGTTTATAAGAAGAGGGTATTGGCTTTCTTGTTAGGGATGTATGCTGAAGAACCACGTGGCCAGTTTGAATCTTCATTTTCCCACCCATCTCTGTTACTTGGTGAAATCTTCATCTGTAAAATGCACTTAATAGTAATAAGTAATAGAGTTGTTTTGAGGAGTAAATGGATCAATATGTCTGAAATGCTTAGAACAGTAATTGGTATTTGGTAAACATAATAAACACAGGCTGTTTTATTATGATTATTATTATTTTTCCCCAGGAGAGGGAATTGACTAAATTCCTATTTGAAATCCCTTTCAACCAAGACAGTATGACCCTCTATACTAGTGCTGTCCAGTAGAAATACAGTGTGAGCCACCTGTGTAGTTTTGGAGAAGGAGAAGGAAAACTGTGTTACAGCATTGTTTACAGTGAACTTTTACAGTCTGTATGAAAGATTTCTTCACCAGACTCCTCATGAAGTCGAAGATCAAGAAGTTTTAACTGTAAATAACTATATATTTAACAATAGTTTATAAGTTTTCTGGCGCATGTTGAAATGGTGTTTATTTTCTTCATATTTGACAATGATCTGGCTCCTCTTTTCTATGGAAAACTAAATTTACAATGTTTTTGTTTCACTTGTCCTGAAAATTTGGTAATAAAGTCACTGGGTAGGTGTTATTTTGCAAATGAGAACATATAGCTTTCTTTTACTTATATATAGTATAGCACTACTTCAACAAATCCCTATTAAGAAAATCTCAATTCACATTTTTTTGATTGTCATTTTATAAATGGACCAAATCATTCTACAACCATTTAGAGTATTTGTATCAGTGACTAGACTAGATTTAAATATTTCACTAAAGTTTGCAACAGTATAGAAACAGTGTAGAAACTTGGTACAATAAAAAGATCTCTGGCCTTGGAAGTAAGAGAATCACCTTGGTACTAAATCCCTTTCTGGCAGACTGTGAGATATTGGGCAAATTATTTCCCTTCTCTGAACCCCAGTTCTATTTCCGAGATGGAGGTATGATGGATGAACCTCCGGGTCCCTTGCAACTTAGATTCTGTTTTTGGTTTTTGGTTTTTTTTTGAAGTTTTACTTACATAATAAAGAAATAGAAAATAGGTAGTGAAAGGAAGATCGTTGAATCAGAGAAATAAGTTGGGGTAGGCTTTATTTTGTAGCCTCTTTGGTGAGTCAGAGGCTCTGAGCTGGATGACTTTCTTTTTTCAGTGTGATCCGTCTCATCATGCAGTACCTGAAGGAGAACAGTTTACATCGGGCATTAGCCACCTTACAGGAGGAGACTACTGTGTCTCTGAATACTGTGGACAGCATTGAGAGTTTTGTGGCTGACATTAATAGTGGCCACTGGGATACTGTTTTACAGGCTATACAGTCTCTGAAACTGCCAGACAAAACCCTCATTGACCTCTATGAACAGGTAAGAATGCTGATCCCTGTGGGTTGATTTATTGTGGCACCCCTAACTGGGAAGCATAATTGAGCATTCCTTCAAGCACTATAGTGCTGTAACCATGCTTAAAACTTTCAGTAAAGGCTTGAGTGCTGCTTGGTATTTTTTTCTCTCTTGGAAAAGCCAAGATTTTCCCAAATTGAAATTATTTCTTAAGTGATCCGTAAATCAGCTGTTCTGAAACCAGTATTCTGACACCACCTGCAATTCAGTTCTGACACTAACCACCCAAAGTTAGCACAGACCCCATAAGTTAAGTGCTTAATCCTCCACAAGATTGCCATTATTTCAGACACCAGCTGTACTTTGGGGTCTCAGGCCACTCATACTCCTTTTCAGCTAGCTGCACATTTATGGTGGGGAGTGTAAATGACTCACAGAACTCAGGAAAATACTACATTTATGATTGCAATTTTTTCTCAAGGACATAGATTAGGACCAGCCAAATGAAGAGTCATACAGGGTGAAGTCTGGAAGGGTCCTGAATGCAGAGCTTCTAGTGCCCTCTCCTCCTGGAATCAGTGTCTTTCTCACTTGGCATTCATCAACCAGGAAGCTCCATTGGGGTTTTTATTGGGGTTTTATTCAATTTCCAGCTCTCCAGCACTCTGGAGGTTGGGCTGGCTTAAAGTTTCAACCCTCTAATCACATGGTTGATCTTTCTGGTAACCAGCCCCCATCCTGAACTGTCTTCGCACAAACTCAGGTGTGATGCAGGGGGCTTATTAATGACAAAGATACTCGTATCACTGGCAAAATTTCAGGGTTTTTAGAAGCTCTGTGTCAGGAAACCAGGACAGAGATCATATAGATTATTTATTACAGAATAGAACAGAGTAGACTTTCTGGAAGTAAGAATGTAGAGTTGTGTGTAAAAATAGGGTAGTTGGTTTGTTTCTTTACAATCCACATGAGTTCACTACTTCCTCAAAGAAAATTTTGGTACTTGAAGAAAGAGTTTTCTGGAGCCCATGAAGATATTTTCATCTTTAGTTTTCTTCAGCATCTGTATTCCGAATAAGTAGCCTGAGAAGAGAGATTGGTAGATAAAAATGGAGGGTGAAAGTTGAAGGATTGAAGGTATTACTTACAGTTACTTCAGTTGCGAAGTAAAAGAAGAAATGGCATTTCCCAATACAGGAAATCACTTTGACAGGCCATTTCTGCATATTGAAAAATATTACTAAGAGAATGCATTGAAATAGCCATTTTCTTTCTTTCCAGGTTGTGCTGGAATTGATAGAGCTCCGTGAATTGGGGGCTGCCAGATCACTTCTGAGACAGACTGACCCTATGATCATGTTAAAACAAACGCAGCCAGAACGGTATATTCATCTGGAGAACCTCTTGGCCAGGTCTTATTTTGATCCTCGTGAGGTAAGACTGTGGTAATAAAAAGAAACTGTTGTTGTCTTTGAAAACATGCAATGATGTTATCTTTTTTAACCATTTTATTGGATACATTTTGTGATTTTGATTTAATTTTTGATAATGATAGTTTTCTATGTGTTGGTTGAAATTTGCAGTATGTTAAAGAGTATAATCTTGTTCAGTTTTGTGAGTATTGGAGGGTCTTCCTTTCCCCACGTACCCCATTTTAGGGGAACATGTTCATTAAAGTAAACAGAAAATTTATTTTGATATCATTTCCTCATTAGCCCAAATACTTGTCTGGCCCTGAAGTGCTACCTGACTGCTGGTATATTCGCTGGGCATTGATTTGTGCCCTTTGCCCCTTACAGTTGCAGTTTCCTCCCAGTTCTTTTAGTTCTTAGAAGCTTATATTTTTACTTCTCGGCTAATTATGTGTATTGGTAGGTCATGGTGACTGATACTCTTTATTTTTTCAAAACCTTATTATATGTATACTTTCATTCTTTCTTACCCAGCTTTTTACTAATCTAAATGGGAGGAGGAAGAATTTAATAGACACTGGATAATGGAAAAATTAGGGTAAACTCATGGAAACCAAGATGATAAAAGGAATTTAGGTTACCAAGACAGGATTTAAGTTAGAGATAGTGCAGAATTTCTGGCATGGAGGGTCATTTGACTGAAAGAAATTACTAAAGAATATAAAAGAATCCTTAGCTCTGCAGATTTTTCAAAAATTGGAAAAACAGCCCTGACTTTGACATGATTTACTTGGACTGCTTTCAGAAGTAACTATGGATTGGATGACTTCAGTTTTCTCACAGCTCATATTGTTGAAATACAAGTGGGTAGAATTGGGAAGTAATTTTTTAAAACTAATTGATTTAATTAATCCTCTGTTTAATTGAGTAGCTTCATGTTTTCCTTTTTGAATGTTTCTGCTTGATGGTTGTTGTTGTTATTTTAAATAAGCACACATATATCTTGTAGCCATTTCTTGGAAATGATACTACTCCCATCTCCTTTTTTAGGCATACCCAGATGGAAGTAGCAAAGAAAAGAGAAGAGCAGCAATTGCCCAGGCCTTAGCTGGGGAAGTCAGTGTGGTGCCTCCATCTCGTCTCATGGCATTACTGGGACAGGTAATTAAAGTCTGTGAAATTGAAATTACCTTGTATATAGTCTATATGTATGAAGAAATCATACATATATATATGTAAAGAAATCAGATATCCTGAGTATTAAGGACTACCTATAGAGCTGCTTGTACTAACAGCTTGCCATGCCACCCTCATCTTTCCTGGGAGAAGCAGTATAGATGAGTGGTTAAGAGCATAAGTCAGAATTAGGGTAACCGTAGAATTTATCATTTCATTTAGGATAACTTGAGGGCATTGTTGATCATTGTGCCAGGACACTGTCCCAGGCAAATTAGAACAAATGTTTACCCTAGTTAGAATCCAAGCTCTTACTGGCTCTGTGGTCTTGAGCATGTTACCTAATTTTTCTCATCCCATTTACTCTATTCATCATGGTATTATAGTAAGGATTAAATGAGATTATGTGCTTAAAACATTTCCTGTATTTCGTGACACCTTGTAAGCACTCAGTAAATGGTGGCTGCTGGTGGTAATTATTTTTTTATTAGTAGTAGTACTACTAGTGTTGCCATTATTATTACAAAATTACCTAGAGTACTAAATGTTTTATAACAAAAAATAAATCACTTCTCTTGAGGCTGGGACAAAGCAGTCACCTGATGCATAGGGTTGGGAGAGGCCTTGGGAGCTAACTGTTCTTAATACAGATTTTATCATTGCCTCATTCCCTGTTTTGTCCTTGAGAAGTATGTAAATTCCTATATAAATTGCTAAACCTTTTTGGAATTTGTAAGATAGTTTGGCTTGCTTTTTGTGGCTTTCTCATCCCCGCTTTGTGTGACTAGGTTTCATTTCCCTCTGTTTTTGGTTGCCATTGTTTCATTCACTTTTCAGCTTTTGAAATTTATTAACATTTTTCTTCTGCTGTTATCTCTTCTGTTCTCTTTGTCTCTTTGGGTATGTACCTTTTTTTATTTATTGTCACGTTAGTGGAATTTCTAGAGGGAGTAGAAATAAACTCATGTGTTCTTCCACATTTAATTGGTTAGATGTGAGGAGTGAGTAAGGCTCTGGCTCTGAGTTTCCCCTTTAGGTTTCTGGCTTGAGTGACTTGGTAAAGAATATAAGAAGAAGGGCAGATTTCTTGGGATGGAGGTAGAAATTGAGGAAGGGTCAGGTGATCAGTTTTTAGATGTGCTGATTTTGAAGTTCTTATAGGACATACAAGTGGAGATGACCGGTATCAGTGCCATAATAATCAGTGCCAGTAGTCCCATAATACGTGGTTTCACTTTCTGCGGTTTCAGTTAGTTGGCAATCAGCCATGGTCTGAAAATGGTAAATGGAAAATTCTTAGTAGTGTGCTGAAATCACGCACTGTCCAGCTCCATTTCATCCAGGATGTGAATTATCCCTTGCTCCAGCATATCCACGCTATATGTGCTGCTGCCCAGTAGTCACTTAGTAGCCGTCTTGGTTATTAGATTGACTGTCACAGTATTGCAATGCTTGTGTTCAAGTAATCCTCATATTAGCCTAACGCTACATCACAATGCCTATGTCATTCATCTCACTTCATCTCATCACATAGGTATTGTATCATCTCACATTATCACAAGAAGGGTGAGTACATTACAGTAAAATAGAGACCACGTTCACATAACTTTTATTATAGTATATTGTAATTGTTATATTTTATTATTATTATTGTTAATATTGTGTCTGATTCGTAAATTAAACTTTATCATAGGTGTGTATGTATTGGAAAAAGCATAGTATATATAGGGTTCGGTACTATCCGAGATTTCAGGCATCCATGGAGGGGTCTTGGAACTTAGCCCCTGCAGATAAGCAGTGACTCCTTTACTGGAATTTGTGAATCTCGACCTCAACCATGAGGTTCTCACTAGAGCTATAGACTTGTAAATTTCAGTAGTGGTTGAAGCCATCAATGTAAATATGATTTCTCAAGGAAAGTATGTGGAATAAGAAAAGTAACAATTTGAGGAGAAAGCTACACGGAGCACTTAAAGTCAGCCAGGTGAACAGAGAAAGGAACAGCCAGAGAGATAAAAAGGGAAGCTGAGAGAATATCATTAGAAAAACCAAGTGAGGAGTTTCAGGAAGATGAGTGGTCATCAAGGTTGAGAGCAACAGAGAAAATGAGGAAGTTTAGGGTCAGAAAAGAGTCTGGTTTTGGCCATTTGGATATATCCGAGATCATTTCCAGTGAAAAGGTAAGCAGAAGATATGTCTCATTGACTTATAATGTAAATGGCTCATGAAGCTTGGTTGTTAAAGGAAGATGATGACAGTGAGGGGCAGGGAAGAGGGCAATAGCTAAAGAACAGGGCAGGAGAGTGGGTTTTTTTCTTTTAAAGATGGGAGTGATTTGAAACTACTATAGACTAAGGGTGAAGAGCCAGCAGAGAATACATGTTGATTAGAGAGAGGCCCTGAGGAGATACAAATTTTCTTGTCATTGCAGTAAAACATGAAAAATAAGTAACATGAATTTGGGGAAGAAATAAACAAAATTAACAGTATTTGAAACATTACATATTTCAACTGTAATAATTGTATAATTAATTTAAGTTTGGTAATATTGCCAGATGTAAAAAATATAAAAGTTGTTTGCATTCTTATATATCAGCAGTAGTTAGAAAATTCAATGAAAAAAGAGCTCTTGTTTTTAGCAACAACATAAATATAAAAATTCTAGCTTCTTAACTTTTGTGGGAAATAGATGATTTCCATTTTTAAAAAAGGCAAATACTCTTCAAAACTTAGAAGTAAAAGATTTGAGTAAATGGTGAAACAATTCTTTTCCTAGATAAGATTGACTGTTAATGTCAGTTCTTCTTAGATTTAAGGCAATTATAATAAAGATCACAATAGAATTAGAACTGTTTCACAAAAGAATTCTAGTGTTCATTTGGAAAAATAAACTTGAAAATATATTCATCAAAGAAATTTTGAAGGAAAAATGTTGAGAGCATAATTGTCCTAGAAATATTGAAATATTGAAGCATAGTTTGAATCATTTTGTTGCTTGGCACAAAAATATCTGTTTCAGCCAGTGCAACAACAGTGCAAGAAATTGATCCTATTATTTATAAGCGTTTAATGGATGATCGTGAGAATGTCACAAAACCTAAGAACAGAGAGGAATGATTCAGTTTTTGGTGTTAGGGCACTTACTTTAAATGATCAGTTCAGAGCCTTCTCCCATATTTTATTAGCATAATTTCCGATAGATTGAAAGTTACATATTTTAAGAAAATGGAAAAACTAGAAGGTAATATAATGCATCAGACTTCTTGATTAGGGAAGGACTTCCTTTGATTAAGGAGTAAACACCAAGGTAAAGGTCAACAAATTTAATCACTTAAGAGTTTAACTTAATGTAAAAAGAAAGCTATAAAGCTATAATTAAAAATAGGCAAATTGTACAGATCACTTAGTAGCTCATACTAAGTGGCCCTGGGCAGGGCACAGGCAGTGGCTGACCTTGGTCTGCACCGGAGTCCATCCCAAGAGGCCCCAGAACCAGCACATCTGGTGGCCAGCTTCAGACTATACCAGAGCACCACCCAACCACCTGTAGAAACAACACACCCAAAGAGCGCACTCAGCAGGCACCAGAATCCCACTAAAGTGAATCTTGCTCTATAGGGTCAGCCTCTGCATAACAGCTCCTCCACTATAGTTATGGCCAGTCCTAACAATCAGTCAGCCTTAGGGTCATCCTCCCATTGATATGCCAACAGAAGTCAATGTGCAGTTACAACAGGAGGGTACACACAACCCACATAAGGGACACACCTGAGCCAGGTGCTCCAGGGAGACTGTGCCACTCGCCCCCACAGAATACCTACTATGTAAAGCCACTCTGCTAAGACTGGTAGACATAGCAGCTGTAGCAAATACACAGAAACAAACACAAGGAGGCAGCCAAAATGAGGAGACAAAAAAACGAGTCCCAAATGAAAGAACAGAGCACTGCTCCTGAAAAAGAACTAAACAAAATGGTGACAAGCAACCTACCAGATGCAGAGTTCAAAACACTGGTTATAAGGATGCTCAATGATCTCAGTGAGAACTTCAACAAAGAAATAGGAAACATAAAAATGAACCAATTTGGAATGAAGAATACTGTAACTTAAAGACTACATTAGAGGGAATCAGCAGTAGATTAGCTGAAGCAGAGGATTGAATCAGCAATTTGAACAATTAGGTAGCAGAAAACACCCAATCAGAACAGCAAAAAGAAAACAGAATCCAGGACATGGTTCCATAGTGTAGCAGTTAGCATGTCTGCTTTACAAGCAGAAAGTCCTGGGTTTGTGCCCCAGTGGAGCCACGGTCCATGGTCTGCGGCCATGCCACCCTGAACAAGCCCGATGTCTGATCTCGGAAGCTAAGCAGGATCGAGCCTGGTTAGTACTTGGATGGGAGACCACCTAGGAAGACCAGGTGTTGTAGGCATAAATAATAAAAAAAAGAAAAAGAATCCAAAAAAATGAAGATAGATTAAAGGGCCTCTGGGACAATATCAAGCATGCCAACATTTGTATTATAGGAGTACCAGAAGGAAAAGAGAGCAAGGAATTGAAAATCTATTTGAAGAAATAATGATGGAAAACTTCTGGAACCTGGTGAAGGAAATAGACGTATAAGCCCAGGAAGGTTCATCTCAAGCAAGAAGAACCCAAAGAGGCTCATACCAAGACACATCTTAATTAAAATGTCAGAGATTAAGGACAAAGAATCTTAAATGCAGCAGCAGAAAAGCAGATAGTTACATATAAAGGCGCTCCTATAAGACTGTCAGATGTTATTTCTCAACAGAAATTTTACAGGCCAGAAGAGATTGGCATGAAATAGTCAAAGTAATGAAAAGCAAGAACCTACAATCCAGGTTACTCTACCCAGCAAAGCTATCATTTAAAATTGAAGGACAGATAAAGAGCTTCCCAGACAAAATGCTAAAGAAGGTCATTACCATTAAACTAGTATTATAAGAAATATTAAAGGGATGTCTTGAAGAAGAAGAAAAAGATAATATAAATAATAAAATGGCAGTAACTACATATCTATCAACAATTACTTTAAATGTAAATGGATTAAATGCTCCAATCAGAAAACATTGGGTGGCTGAGTGGATAAGAAAACAAGACCCATGCATATGTTGTCTACAAGAGATCCACTTCAGGTCAAAAGATGTACACAAACTAAAAGTAAAGGGATGGAAAAAGATTTTTCATGAAAATGAAATTGAAAAAAAAGCTAGAGTAGCAATACTTTATACTAGACAAAATAGACTTTAAAACACAGGCTACATGAAGAGACGCTGAAGGATCCACTAATTCCACTTCTGGGTAGTTATCTGAAGAAACCCAAAAGACTAATTCTAAAAGACATATGCATCCCCATGTTCATTGAAACATTTTTTACAATAGCCAAGATGTGGAAACAGTCTTAACTGTCCATCAATAAATGAATGGATAAAGAAGTGGTACATGTATACAATGGAACATTGCTCGGCCATAAAAAAGAATGAAATCTTGCCATTTGAAATAACATGGATGGACCTAGAAGGTGTTATGCTAAGTGAAAAATAAAAAAAATTATTTGTAAAAAAAGGAGATTGGAAAAAATTCTTTTTGGCAAATACTTTGGTTACACTAAAAACTCAAATTGTTAAGAAAAATAGACTGCAATAAATCTGTGAGCAAAGAACATGAATAAATGGTAAGCAGCAGAGGAAATATATCTAGTTAATAAACTTGAAGAAAAGTTCAAACTTATTAATCAGAGAACTTACTAAAATAGGGTATAACTTCCCACTCATTAAATTAGCAAAGTTTTAAAATGATATCCAAGATTGTTGAGTTTTCTTGATACAACAAAGGGAAAAAGGAATGAGCATTAATCATGTACCTGTTATGTAGACTTTACATATGTTGTATCCTTTCAGCAGTTCTAGAAATTAGGCTTTTTTTTTTAAGTTCATGAAATTGGGAGTCAAAATTACATTTAACAAATATGATCTAGCCTAGGGCTGTCTGTCTCCAAAGTTAATGATTTTTCCACTCCCTATAATGCAGTTATGAGTGCTGTTGAAGTTGCAACTTTTTGGGAAAAGTTTGGCAGTTTATATCAAGAACTTTAACCATTTGTGTTCTTTTTTGGATTCAATAATTCCTATTCTAGGAATCTGTTTTAAGGTGGGAATATCCCCCAAATACGAAAAGCTTTATGTCCGAAGACGTTCATTGCAGCATTATTTAGATGAGTGAAAAATTGGAAGTGGTGTAAATGTCCATTAATATATTGCTTAAATTGTTAAACATTTACTGGATAGGATATATTTTACAGCCATTGAAATGATAGTTATGGTATAGCATGATCTGATAGGTGAAAACAGGAGAATATAAAATCATATACATAATTATAGCTACATTAGTTAAACACATGTAAGGGGGAAATACTAGAAGGTAATTTATAAAATGCTAACAGTGGCTGTGTTTGGATGTTGAAACTGGGAGATTTCTGTTTTCCAAATTTTGTTTATAGTAAAAGAGTCACACCTATAAGAAAATAGGTGTGGAAAGATGGACCCTTAAACCCTGAGATCAGCCTTTGTTCCTAGAACATATAGAGTAGCACAGATTATGTTGTGTTTAGATGGCCAAAAATGATTGGATCTGGATGGCCTATAGTTTCTTGTGAACCTCATCCTTTCAGACTTGGCTTTGTCTGAGCAGTCAGGGTCAGATCTTAAAAGCACCCAAGTGGATTACTGTCCATTGCTTTTTTTAGGCACTGAAGTGGCAGCAACACCAGGGGTTGCTTCCTCCTGGCATGACCATAGATTTGTTCCGAGGCAAAGCAGCTGTCAAAGATGTGGAAGAAGAAAAGTTTCCTACACAGCTGAGCAGACATATTAAGGTAGGATCCTTAGATACTCAGCCAGTTGCTAATCGTTTGTTGAGAAGTCAACATGTGCTTGCCTAACCAGGCTCTGTGCCAAGAGCTTGGGTTAGGGAGCAGAACTCATTCTCCAGCTCTGACAACATTCAGGGTTGCTGTTGGTGACTGCTAGGGTCCTGTGGCCTGGCAGTGGCACACATCAGATGTATAACCAAGTGGTCATACATTTGACATCTGGCCCAGCATCTGCCCTTGCACTCCCTCCCAAGAAGCCTGCATTTGGGATAAGTTAGCTCTTTGGTTAAGCCTGGGACTATGAACTTTTAATATATTTGTCTTATTCAATATTTATGTTTTTGTCCACTGCATGTCAGGCAAAGTACCAGGCACGGATTGTAAGGTGGGTTTGTGTGGTGTTTGAGGAAAAAAATTTTATCTTATGGCTATATTTTTTTTTAATTAATTTATTTATTTGTTTTTAGTCAAGGTAACCTTTGGTTGACCTCATAGATTGCAAGGACCTTGTCAGCTTACAATTCCTTATTTTTTATTTTTTACGCCTACAGCACCTGGTCTTCCTAGGTGGTCTCCCATCCAGATACTAACCAGGCCCGACCCTGCTTTGTTTCTGAGGTCATATGGGATCAGGCTTGTTCAGAGTGGCATGGCCGTAGACTTTTTTTTATTTTTATTTTTTTAATCTGAGACTTCTAGGAAAAAACACAAGTAACTGCTGCAGTTTACAGAATTAAAATCATATTTGCTACTTCGTTTCGTTTATATTATAGTTTCTGGATTTGTGCTCTCATTGAATTTATGGGTTTTAAAAGAATTCATATTCCTCAAATCTGACTTTGGCTTAGTGCTTTGAATTTGTCTTTTCAAGATATATGTTCTGACTTGCATGTAAAGATATTTTTGAGCAGTGCTTTTACCCTGGTTGAAGCCTTGAGACAAATAAAAATCTATAATTATACTTTTGGGCTAAGATTTTTGTTACAAACACCCTCCCTTTTTGCATTTAAGATGAAATTCATAACAGAACTTTTCTCTGTTTTTATCTGTCTAATGTTCTGTAGTTTTCACTGTTACCGGGAGCGTGATTGGTGATAAATGCTTAGGATATATTTTCTAGGCAAACAGTCTCAGCTTTAGTTTTCCTAAAGTTAGCCACACATTATCATTTAATTAAATGAAGGTCTTGAAAAGAAACAGTGATGGAAAATTTGTTTACAAAACAGCGTAGGAAAACATTTATTTTGAAAAAATGAGTTTTTTCCCCCAGGTACACAACAGGAACATACTATGTCATTAATTTGAGTTGAAAGTCATGCTAATAGTGGCTGATTCTGGTAAAAGAATTGTTTGGGTTAACAGGATTATTTGTTTTAAGTCTCATTGTAAAATAGTTTTTTTGCTTTTCTTTGGAAATATCAACTTTACATTAAAAAACTAGTTTCAGCTGAGAGCTGAGACATAAAACTGGTCAGAGAAAACAGATCCACAATCTTCCTGTGTCCAGGTACAGAAACATTCCTCCAATACACCAAAATAATAAGCTAGCTATGACTTTATACTAGGACAAGGTTTCTCAAAAGGTTAAAATGGGAATTGTTTTAAGGCCACTAGATAAAAATGCACCTGTTTCATTGTTTCATTTGAAACAGTTTGGTCAGAAATCACATGTGGAGTGTGCTCGATTTTCTCCAGATGGTCAGTATCTGGTCACTGGGTCTGTTGATGGATTCATTGAAGTATGGAACTTTACAACTGGAAAAATCAGGAAGGTAAAGTCTTTAAAATATATTAACTTTTTTAGTGGGAGAATTGTCTATTACTGTTTTTAATTATCTGTTATTTTTATAATTTAAATTTATTTTTTGAATAGTTGATATGTACATCTGATAGAATATTTTGTGAAATAGAAATGTTGTTTAGTAAAGGATCTTGCTCCCACCCTGGTCCCTCAGCTAATCAGTTCCTTTCCTTGATGCAGCTCTGATTACCAGTTTCTTGTGTAACCTTCATGGAATATTCTAGGTAGATGTAAGCAATTACTTTTTTCCAATCTAACCTGATTGTAGTACTAATTGTATTTCTGTTATTATGAGTAAAGTTGAATATTTTTTTATATGTGAAAGCGACCAATATTTCCTGTTCTTTGAAGTCTGTCATTATCCTTTTCCTGTTTTTCTTTTGGATTGTGTCTTACTGATTTGTAGGAGCTCTTTATAGTTTGAGGAAATCAACTTTTGTAATATTATTGCAGATATTTTTCAATTATGACTTTTGTCTTTTGACCTTGTTTATGATTTGCTTTTATAGACTTAAAATTTTTTTAGATTGTCATATTTATCCATCTTCCATAATTTCTTCTAGTCTTTATATTTTATTTTATGTTTAATGTTTTAGCCATCTGGAATTCGTGTAGGGGGATTGTGTTGGGAAAGATCCAACTTAATTTTTTCCCCAAATACTTATTAACTACCCACTGAGTTAAAGTGTAATATTTATCATAGAGTGAATTCTGCTTGTAATATTTATCATAGAGTGAATTCTGCTTGGTAGTGGGTTTTTGAGTAATTTTTACTTTCTACCTTATATATATATTTATAGTTTGCCTTTTTTAACCATAAAGTAGTTTCAGTTTATAATTAGAAAAAAATTAAAGATACTTTAGTTTGAACAGTAATGGATAATAAAAGAAACGTCACAAATAGGTTAGTTAATACATAGTTTTAGGAAAAATAGCTGCCAATTTGGAAAAAACAGGTTCTCACATCATACCCATAAGATAGATAAATTCAGATTCAGTAAAGATGTACAATGTGAAATTGTATGGAAATTTTGCTTAGAAAAGATTACTAAGCAAAAAGTGTAGGGTATTATATTGGCATTTTTTACAATATTAATTTGAATTGTTTAAAATTATTCCCAGCATTATCGGTTGTTCATTAGGAACGAGTGTGCATGGCACTACTATTTGCTTCCGAAGTTTAGGTACAAGCCATTATTATCGTGCTTTTAGTGAGTTTATAGAGATCTGGGGTAATTGGGTTTTTGTGTTATTTGATTACCGCTTATCATTGTTTCCTTTAGGATCTTAAATACCAGGCCCAGGATAACTTTATGATGATGGATGATGCTGTCCTCTGCATGTGTTTCAGTAGAGATACAGAAATGTTAGCAACTGGAGCCCAAGATGGAAAAATAAAGGTATGGATTAGCGGCACAAACTCTATGTAGACTTTTTGCGAGTTCTATAATGAGGTAGTGCCCTACAGATGATACTCAGCTTAATAACAGCTGCTGTTTATTGAGCATCAACTTTATGCTAATAATTTTTTCTTGTTTAATCCCAATAATTCTGTCTAGGGAGGTTCAATTAATTTTTAAGGTAAGTGATAAATCCAGGATTTCAGTTCAGAAATGCTTATGTCCTTTCTGCTGTACCACCCTGGCTTACCTTATATGATGTACTGTACTTTTTTTTTTTTTAGAGAATGAGATGGTCTGCATCTGATTAGCTGTGGCTTGTATTTAATTGCTGGTAAAATGCCCTGGGCTAGATAAAATACAGAAATAGTCTCTGCTAAGTGAACTTAAGAATCTAAATTTTTGTTTTAATAATTTATAAGGAAAGAGGTTTAAGTTTCAGAGGTTTGTTATCATTGTACTATGTGAACCAGACATATCATATTCAGCTGTTAGCATGCATTTTTAATGCTGTTTTAGTACATTAGTAAGCACTTGGCCCTGTGAGCTAGAATGGGACACTCAATTTACAACTTTTTACTATTCTTTTTTTTAAATAAAGGTATGGAAGATTCAGAGTGGACAGTGTTTAAGGAGATTTGAGAGGGCACACAGTAAAGGTGTCACCTGTCTAAGCTTTTCTAAGGATAGCAGTCAGATCCTTAGTGCTTCGTTTGACCAGACAATTAGGTAAGTAAGAATCCCCAAAGTACCCTCACTTGGGCTTGATATATATGATGAAGCTTTGGAGGGAGGTACTAGTGATTCCTTATGCTTTCACCATGATGTTGCTGTATGGAGAGTGGGGGTATATGGGACCTCATTTCCCAAGTCACAGTATAGCTGACACAGTGCTGCTATTTTGTGTGTTTGAATCTTTACCTAGAAGAGAGATTAGAAAGAGATTATAGCAGTATTTGATGTTTCTTGAAGTTTGGTCTATGGACCCACCTGCATTGGAATCGCCTTAGAGGGCATATTACAAATACAGATTCATGGAACCTAGCCAAGACCTAGGAGTCTCTTCCTGAACAGAAGCCTGTGATATTATTGGCATATTTTCTTCTAGTCTTTGTGCTAGCCTTTTGTTCCGGTTTTATTTGATTGCTTGACATGAAAATTATACTGCATACATAATTGCAGAGCCATCTTTCTTTACTTAATATTATAAGTTTTTATAATTCATCTAAAATGCATTCAACACTTGGTCCCAACCATAATGTATAGAATATTAATTGTTCTTTAAATTTTCCCTTTATTTCTGATAGAATTCATGGTTTAAAGTCTGGTAAAACCCTAAAGGAATTCCGTGGCCATTCTTCCTTTGTTAATGAAGCAACATTTACACAAGATGGACATTATATTATTAGTGCATCCTCTGATGGCACTGTAAAGGTTAAGTATTTGCCACTGGTTTATTTTGGGGTGTCTATTTCATTTTTGCCCTTTGAGGAGTTTTCATTGGTGGTAATGGTGATAATTGTGGTGGAGTAAACTTCTTTACTAGCTATTTTAGCTACAGTTGAGGTGAGTCTAAGACAAAAGTAATATCCTGTGGGTAATTCCTATTGGCCTAGAGACCTCAAATATCAAACCTATAAAGTCGAAACAGACTTTTATTGTGTGTAGGAAAAGAGCAAGGGTATGAATTCCTGAACTTAAGTCATCCTCCATTTACAGTGGTTAAATTCGATCTTACCATAGGTGTGGCACATCTGTAATAGTCAAATTCACAAAGAGCTCAGTGGCCAAATAAATAGATCTCTTTTTTATTTAATGGCCTCATCCCACCCTGGGACCCCACATTTAGGGCTTTCCTAACAGCATGTATAGAGGAACAGGAAAGGTGTGAAGTAGAACTAAGCCCTCTCTCAGTTACTTACTGCCCTCAGCTCTCAGCTGAAAGCAATAGATCTTTAGTACCTTAAGAGATTAAGTTATTTTAAGAGAGTGCCTCATTTCTAAGAAAAGATGAGAAATCCAAATAGGAAATTATTAGAGATCTTTGAGACACTCTGTTTACATCTGGGCCTGCTTTTTAAAATTGCCTTATATGAGTGTTTTGTATTAGAAGACCTAAACAACCCTCTCAGGTTGCTTTTCTTTCTTGGAATTGAACCAGAAACCTGAGGGTAGGAGATGTACTCTTCCTCAGGATGAGTGGGGGAAATACAGATCTCTTAGTGCTTTAGTCTTGGGACTTGCTCTCTTTTTGCTATGTATAGAGCCTCACAACATGTAAAATGCCATTGGGAGGTGGTTTGTCTAGGCCTTTTTGTTTTGAGATCTTTTAGTTCTGCAGTGCATGGGGTACAGCATCTCACTGATTTTTTGGACAAAACACTAGAAGCCTTAGAACTCTTGATCTTAAAAATGGTAATTTCTCTTCTTGGCAACTGTGCTTTAGAGAGGAGATTAGGACAAATGATGCCAGTGTTTATTAGGAAAATAAACACTAGGGCAACTAGTGGGGCGACTGTTTCTTCCTGTTTATAGGTATTCAACATCTGTTTTGTGTTAAGCTCTGTTGAAGGTACAGAGGAAACTCAACATAGTCCGTGCCTTTGAGGCTTTTATACCTCATTGAGTGATGTCCAGACGATGTCTTGCAGTCATTATTTGGGCCATCCCTTCTCTATGCATATGTCATGTCCATAACTGTGATGTCTAATTTAACCCTTTCAGTTCATAACAGCCCAGAGGGCAAGGTGAAATGCATTAGGGTGGAGAACTGTTACCAGAAGAGATGTTGAACTGGGTGAGGTAATACAAGTGGCCAAGAGTGGCTTCCACTTCACGGATCCTCATGTGACTTCTGTTCAGTGGTTCAAGCTGTACCTTGGAATCATTTGTGGAGCTTTTTAAAAATGCACATGCCTGTGCCCCACCTTAGACCTACTTAATTAGAATCTCAGGATAGGGTCCCCAGTGTGTAACTCTTAAGTGCTCCCATTTGATTTTGAAGTCCAGGTAAGGGTAGTTTGTGGTTGTTTATGACAGTAGCAGTGTTGACACAGTATTTAATTTTAACAATAGGTCATTAGGAAAATTTTATAAGAAAAGAACATAGATTTTTTAAGATTTTTATTATTTAGCTTCGTGACTTTTGTTTATACCAGTTAATCAGCAAATATGTAAGTGCTTGCTTACTGTGCATATGGCAGTGCTAGGTATTAGACTGAAAACCAATAACTTTTTTTTTTGGAATCAGTTTTATTCTTTTTTAATAATCTAATTTTATTTTTTAAGCCCCACAACTTTAGAAATTCTTGTATCCCCTAAATGTTTATGCTTTACATTTTTGTGTCATAGATCTGGAATATGAAGACCACAGAATGTTCAAATACCTTTAAATCCCTAGGCAGCACTGCAGGGACAGACATTACTGTCAACAGTGTGATCCTGCTTCCTAAAAATCCAGAGCACTTTGTAGTGTGCAACAGATCAAACACAGTGGTCATCATGAACATGCAGGGCCAGGTGAGTGTTCATCAGAGAGTGCCTTTGGACAGACCCTGTGAGTCATTCCCAAATCAACATGTCTTGGTCCTGGCCCTTCCAGTAACCAAATATGGGTTCACCACTCTAAAAACCACATACACTGTGTTTATTATTCAGATGCTTATTTAAACTATATGTCTATAGAAGATTTCTTTGGCCTCAAAAGTTATCTCTTTTTCCCAGGGTGTTTGTATATTTGCTCTTTCTTTTGCATCCGATAAATGAGGCTCTGATCTGTCCTTAAGACTTTTCAGAATCTCAGTGAAAATTTTAAGATAACAATTCCTGTCAGAATGAAGGAGATATAGAGTGTGTTAATTACCACTTTGGGACATCTCCTAGTTACCACGTGATCTAAGGTGGAACTCTAATAGCAGGTGGGCAACAGTGTCTTCGTGATATGTATCTGTAATCAGGACACCTGCACGGTGCCCAAAGGAACTTCACTTTTGTAGTACCAAGGACGTTAGAAACATAAAGGTTAAGGTCTCAAGCCCAGGAAATGTGTTGTGATGCTACTGAAGTGTTGAACTGGGCACTTGGGGTTTCTGCTGAACACGGAGAAGACCCAGGGGCTGGGGTATGGAACTCTCTCTCCATGCCTTTAGTCCCCGTAACTGATAGATTAGTAGTTTAGAACCCATGATTGAGATGGCTGGTCTCTGTTTTCTGCTGGGTCCCTGCATAATAGCCATAGCCATCTAGTTTTCTTCTTGACTTTTTAAAGACCTTTTATTGAAAAAATTTTAGATTCATAGACATTGCAAAAACAGTATAGAGAGTTCCTGTGTACCCTTTCCCAATGATAACATCTTACATAACCATAGTGCAATTATCAAAACCAGGAAATGGACATTGGTACAGATCTGTTAACTCAAATACAAACCTCATTTAGATTTCACCAGTTTTTACATGCTTTCATTTTGAGGTGAGAAGTGAATAGTTATATGAAATTTCATCATGTGTGGATTTATAGAACCACTACTATAGTTAGGATACAGAACTCTTTCATCACACCCAAAGAAACTCCCTAATGCTACACATTTATAGTCAAACCTCCCCCTTCAACACTAACCACTGATCTGTTTTCCATTATTATAATTTTGTCATTTTGAGAATGGTATATAAATGAATCATGTGATATGTAACCTTTTAACCTTTTGCAACTGGTTTCTTTAAGCTTGATTTATGATGATTCTAAATGGTATATAAAATAGAGCAAGCAAACAGTTACATCCTACATGGGGAGAACATCTCATTCTGTTAGAAAGTGGAAACTGGGGAGCATGAATCCATAGAGCTTTGAGAACCAGTGGTATATTGACTTAAAAATTGTATGTGTTGTAATGAATTTGCTTCAGGGTAAACTGGCTCAGTAGACTAAAGAGCAGTTTGGTGACTTGGGACATATTAAATCTAAATTTCTGTGTGCCACTAACTTTAGATAGCCTATCTGTTAAGTATTTCCCAGGCAAGAGGATTTAGTGCATGATGAATGGAATTGGTGATCTAATTATAAATGATAGTGAACCAAGAGTACAAAATAAGAATGTAAATATGTCCATTGAAACTGCTTCATTAGAACTGCTGTTGATCCAGATGTTTTGTTTTTGCTTTGGGCTGTGGTATGATCTAGATTGTCAGAAGCTTCAGCTCTGGTAAGAGAGAAGGTGGTGACTTCGTTTGCTGTGCCCTCTCTCCCCGTGGTGAATGGATCTACTGTGTGGGGGAAGACTTTGTGCTCTACTGTTTTAGCACAGTCACTGGCAAACTGGAGAGAACTTTGACAGTGAGTATTACTGACTTAAGGCCATCTAAAGAAATTACATTAATGCTTGTGTCTTTCTGAACTCTGAAGTAAACCTTTTCCAGATTATCAGTGTGAACCTTGGTATAAAAAATATAGAACTTTTGTCACTAACTAAAAAAAGAGCCCATAAGTAATTGTATGGAATTACCTCCTCTGTCAAGAAAAGTCATCCTTTAGTGAGCCCTCAGCTGGTGGATAGGGTGGGTGTACATAAAGCAGAGAAGGAAGGAAATATACCTGTCTAGCCAGTTAGATTAGCCATATCTTCCTCCGGTGGATTGGAAAGAGTGACAGATGTAGAGAGTTCTCTCTGTGTCCTTTCAAAGGCAAATTACTTTTACCATATCCTGTCAAATTGATTCAATTATGATGTTTTTAAGCAATGTTGTAAGTCACTGCAAGGAGTAATTAATGTCAGCTATTGTAACAACCAATTCCCTAATTTCAGTGGCTTAACACAATGAAAATTTATTTCTTACTATGTTCCAGTGTGATGAGTTGGATAGCCTTCCATCTTTTAGCTATGTCATGTGGAACATATGGCATCCAAGATCTCAGGAAGAGAAAAGTTAGCTGGAAGGCTATATTGGATGATTTTAAGACCCAGATCTGGAAGTGGCTTGTATTACTCTATCCTTCATTCTTTTTTGGTTAGAATTCAGTCACATGGTCACACTCAAATGCAAGCAGGCCAGAAAAATGTAATCTGTGGTCCAGGAAGAAAAAATTATATGGTGAACATATAAAAAATATGCATACACATACCCATATTAGAGAATGATCTCTTGTTTCATACCATTCTTAAGTGTAGTTTTGGTTCATGTGTCCAGTACAGGTCTAAGATGTGAGCATAATAAGGTGAGGTGGAAATTGTCCTCTACCTGATGGGTCTGGACAGTCCAAGTTCACTGAAGTGAAGGAATCATTTGTTCTCAGTCACTGTCTTGACCTAGAATTTATAAAATGATGATGATGACTAGGATCAGCTGTAGTGCAAAAGTGATTTGGGACACAGTATTATTCATATTAGAAAAAATGTGAACAGCAATGTGATAGACTCATTTGAGGTTTTGGTTTGTGTGTGTTTAGCCCTCTTTGAGGCTGCCTTAGGCTTGATTCCTTTGGTGAAAAGTGGAACCTTCACTCTTCTCTCCCACTCAGCTCTGGAACCCTTTTCTGAGTGTTTTTTTTTTTGTTTTTGTTTTTTTACATATAGACTTATATACCCTAATACTCTGTGTTTTACTTTTTCCAGGTTCATGAGAAGGATGTGATTGGTATTGCACATCATCCTCATCAGAACCTGATTGCTACCTACAGTGAAGATGGACTCCTAAAACTCTGGAAACCCTAATTTGACATTTTTCTTTTTAAACTAGCTTGAGAGCATGTACTTAAATGAAGACCTATTCATGTGTTGCTTTTTTTTTGGGGGGGGGGGGCAGCTTTTCTGAGTAAATTGTCTGAATTAGGCACAAGAATAATTTTGTGAAAATTCATGGTTAGGTAGCAGTTACCCATTTTTTAAATATATTTTTAAGGTATTTGTCTGTTTCTAATTGGTATAGTCACTTAATGTTTTCAATAATCTTTTACCTGGAGAGTGAAATACTGATATTTCTAGAAAAATTCTAATCCTTTGATTATTTGAAATGCTGATTAAAATGTGCTTCCTTGCAGTAAAATTTGTAAATAATGAACTATCCCATATTCAGTAGCTGTTTGCTATTCCATCTTTTTTTTTTTTTTTTAAGCTATTAATAAACTTTACATCTTTCTGGAGGCTTTGTTTTTAAATGTAAATAAGCGCTCATCTAGTTAACATACTCACTTAGAATTTAGTGAGGTGGGTGGGACACGACATTATTATCTCCAATCTCAAAGTACAGCAGGAAGTCAATTCCTAAATAGAAGAGACTGAGTTTGAAAAGGTTGGATGTTGCATAGGATCTCATTCCACTGCCCTTACCCATCCACCCATTCTTCTTAGCTGTACCTTCTCACGTGTTCTGCCAACTCCAGGGACTATTACTTTAATCGTCTTGATAGAACTAGTTATAAGATCCGTTATGAGAATTCAAATTTGACCCC
Organism: Pteropus vampyrus; assembly: GCF_000151845.1. Lineage (NCBI taxonomy): Eukaryota > Metazoa > Chordata > Mammalia > Chiroptera > Pteropodidae > Pteropus > Pteropus vampyrus. The sequence goes on along the minus strand of NW_011889217.1, from coordinate 389,334 downwards.
TCCTTTTTGTATGTGAAGGAAGGTATAGCACTGAAAATGTTATTGTGCCAAAGAAAAATTAGGAAAGGACCTGAGACTTAGAGAAGTCTTTTCTGCTATGTGCATCATCACCAGTTAGCTAAAAGCTAAAAACTTAAAAGCCAGAAAAACCCTTGAAAATATTTTGCACAAGGGTGTCTCTTATGTTTCAATCAAAGGTGTTGAAAGATGAAGTGCCTGTGTTGATACATGAAGGTACTGTGCTAGGTACTATTTGAAGAAAGTGAGTTTGTGTAGTCCTTTTATGCCCCCTTTTAATTTTAGTATTTATCAGGTACAAACTAGTGGGGAGAGTTTTTAAATAACTTGAAATCTAGCCTGATCTTGTGTCTGGCATATAGTAATGCTCAATAGTGGCTGAATTAATTCTTAGCAGCACTAAGAAGTCTCTCTAATCATAGTCCCAAAACTAAAAAATTTCCTTTAGCCACAAAACCTGCAGCTGTTTGGCAGTATTGCATGCTGCCATTTTGAGTTGAACACAGCCACAAACCCATGAATTCATGTGAATGTAGCCTGCTATCTCAATGAAAAGACTGCTTAAGTAAAAGGAAGTTTAGGGTGGAAAAGAGGAAACAACTTATGCTAAAATTCTGTAGAAAAACCTTCAAGAAATTGGATTTTTGATTTAGCCCATGACGTAAACTGGCAGTTGTGAGATGTGGGCTTTCTGCCAAGGCTTATGAAGGTCAAGAATCTAGTCCACACATGTTTGTTTGCTTATTCCGTCTAGGAATTTTTTATCAAACACCTGTTCCTGCATCTAGTGCTGAGAATGGTTAAAAAACCAGTTTCTGTTACGGGATAGGGAAGAAAAGCATGTAAAAAGAAGTAAATAGTGGGGTAAGGCTTTTTTCTTTTTTCTGATAATGGGAGGAAAGGCACCTAATCCAGTCCTACTGATTTAAGAAAGGCTTCCTGGAAGATTTCACCATAAAAGAACTAGCAGGAGCTGAAGGTAAAGGTGATCTAAGCAGAAGGTGCCTTTCCTGGCACTACAGCGCAGCACAGGTATATAATGGCAGGGCACATGCGGACAAACGGTGATATCCGGGGAAAGGAGAGGCCAGGATGGGGAACCATAAATGTTTTTTTTTTTTCTTTTAAACTAAAGTAACACATTAGTGTAACAAGTAAACGCAAATTTGAAAAAAAATGAATCTACCTTTCTCTGAAAAAGCCTTATGCATCTGCCTATAACTTCGTTTTGTACAAACCTAAAAACTGTTACGTTTATTTAAAAGTGGAAACTCCCGCTTCCCCTTACTCTGGGCCTAGCTTTTCTTAAGGCCCGTGTGGCCATCTCTCCAGAACAGAAGGAAAGGGGAGCCGCGGGGACAAAGGCCAAGGTAGGAGAAGCGCTGCCTGTTCTATTCCAACGGCCCCACGACTGCCCAGCTGTCTTTGCGCAGGGAGTGGGACATGACAGCGTTGGGCGGGCCGCGCATGTGCAAAGGTCCACTGTGAGCCCCTGCATAGGTCCCTGGTCTGGACCAGGCCCGAACAGCCCTAGAAGAACCTCTTACACTACTGTGGGCGCGTCAGTCCCCTACTGGAGCCAGCTGTCGGGCTGGAGGCATCTGACGGTGCGATTGGCTGCTTTTCGCTATATATTGACAGAGATCATGTTATTAGCCTCTCTTACCATAATGCCAGTGAGAGTTTAAACGAATGGGGGTGGGGCTGGATAATGGCAATCAATGGTGTGCTCCCCAAACTAAGCGTGTTGTGCCAGGTTTCTAGCACTTAAAAATAAAACTTAAAATACATAGCATTAAATTTAACTTCATAAAGGTAATGACATTTACCTTTATCCCCCCTCAGTTTAATTTCAGGGCAACTTTTTTTTTTTTAAATAGTCTCAGGTACAATTCAGTATCTTCTTCACCACTTTTATTTTTCAACTTGTATTACTACTAATAGTGGCATTTAATGAGCCCTTCCTTACTATATAAGCAGCCTTATTTAACTCTTAGGACCACTTAATGAAGTACCATAATACACATGAAGAAACAGGTTTCCACACCTTGCTCATGGAGCTAACATTGAAAACCAGGTGTGATTTAAAAGCTCCATTTCTTTATTCTCTTTTGACTCTTGCCGCTGTCAGTTCCTCTCCAAACTTTAGGTTTGGGCAGAGGTGAGGAATTCATGGATTTTCTCTGCATACTGTTGAAACTTATCTAAACTGGCCACAGGAAGTGAGATGAGTAGGAAGAGAACTACGAGTCTGAATTTGTCTTTGCCATCATTTGATTTTCTTCTGGGCCAGAACAGTGGCTGTCACTTGGTAACTTGTTAGAAAGCATATTCTCAGGTCCTACTCCAGACCTACAGAATCAGAAACTGGCAGTGACACTCGGCAAGCGTGCACAATTTGAGCACTAGTAGTAGACTAGAGGGCAGTTTCATCTGTAAAGTTGTTCCTCGATATTCGTGGGCAATTGGTTCCTGGACCCCTGGCAGATACCAGCATCTGAAGATGCTCAGGTCCCTACACATCACTTCACTCTTGTTGCAAATTCATTTTCCTTTTTGGAATTTTCTGGGATTTTTTTCTCCATATATTTTCAGTGTGTGGTTACTTGAACCTGCGAATGCAGAACCCAAGGATACAGAGCCCACTGTACATTTTGATTCTTGTAGGACAAGGTTGCTGATAACCAAATTAAATGATTAAAGGTCCAAAACTTCAGAAATCCTTTAAGGAGCATATTTGTATTGTTGTAGCTTACTAGCATTTTCATTTATTGTGCTTTTAGTCTATGCTTCATTTTCCCACATTATTTCATAATTTATTTGAAGTATGTCTATCTAAGCTGGTAAGCTGCCTTGGTCTGAGCCTCAAACTTACTTGCACTATCAAGAGCTGCCATTATTTGATCTTCCACGTTAATTCTGAAACATTACTGTCCTTGGTGGTTAATACAGCTATGTCCCCATGTTGGTGACATTGAAACTTGTCTGTACCTAACATCCTGATGCTTAGGCTACACCTACTCAGTAACACCGAAATCCAGAGGGTGGGACATTTTTATAGACTTCTCAGGTAACTCTAATTGTAGCCAAGGTTGAGAACTAGTACCACATGCAGGAGACCTCATAGTAGTAATCTCACATACAGTAAGGTTGACCACCACGTTCCACAGCACCCTCATGGGACATAACTGGCTTCTATTTCTATTCCCTGCAAATGTGAAATGTGTAGGAGGAACCAGCACAGAGAGACTCAGTGCTGAAGTTTGTGTGGATGCATTTGTATTTGTAACCTTAGTCAACTAAGAGGCATTTTGTTTTTACAGATTTCTAATACAAGCTTATCAGTTTCTGCCTCTCTAGGTTATCTATTTTCTTTTATTAAAGGTTTTTAAATTGTGGAAACATGAAATTATCCATTTTCAAGTGTACAACTCATTAGAATTACACCATGCATCCATCACTGTTATTTCCAAATATTTTTCATCACCCCAAACAGAAATGCTTATACACTAACTCTCCATTCTTTCCGACCTTGGTAATCTCTTTGCTAATTTGCCTAGATATTTATGTGGAAGCCCATAGTATTAGCCACGTATACGTACGTTGCATTTTGTTTACCCATCTGTGGGACGCATGGTTTCCCCTTTGGCTATTGTGAAAAATGTTATAATAAACATTGGCATGCAAATCTCTGAGTTAAGGAATGTTAATTACTGGGTCACATGGCAATTCCATGGTTGGCTTTTTAGGAGCTGCCTAATTTTCCCATAGAAGGTGTATCAACCATGTAGCACCAACAATGTATAGGGTTCCAATTCTCCACATTCTCATCCAAATGAGGGTGGCTGCCTGGCACAGGCTGAAAACAGACAATCCAAGAATAATAGAAGAGAGACGTTATCAATTAGGAATGTGTCTAACAACACTCAAGATATCAAAACTATTAACATGGAGTTTGATTCCTTTTAACTCAAGTGTTTCCTACTGAGGGAAACTTAAGATGTGGGCCTTTTCCAGGTTGGAAATATTTAAGCTTCCTCCTGATTACAGGAGATGCAGAACCACAGACAGGATCAATAGGCAAAAAGCTCTTTCTTCAGTGTTTGCCAAGTGTTTTAACCCCCCATTTTTGGGCTCATTACTCACCCTCAGACTTTTCATTCCCATTCTTGTTTAATATTAAACATTAACTATAGTTAAATAGGTTTTTTTGTTACTCATTTTAACTACATGAGAAGTTACTTAGTGAAAAGCTAATGCTTTCTTCTGGGAAAAAAAAGGCCTGCAGTGACACATTGGAAATGCTTTGTAATCAGTATATTAAGGACACATTCATACATTTCAAGAATTGCTTAAATTCTGATACCAGATTTAAGCTTGTGAACATGACTTTTAAACATACAATTAAAGCTATTCATCATAATTTGCTATACTACCAACATTGAATTACAGTTACTTTGGAGCATAAGTTAAATGGTTTAAAGTAAGCCTGTAACACCTAAAAAACACCTTTCTATCTCATACATGCAAAATACTCCTCCATGTAAAGGTCTCATCACTCTAAGTTAGCCTGCTCCAGTAGTCACTACTCAGGCTTATCGTGGTCCAAAAAGAAAAAAATGTAACCAAGGACTGATATATTTTTAAAAAAGATGGCACAGCAGAAGGGAATACAATTCTACAAGTGCAAGCCCTCAAGCAGCAGCTTATTATGATAAATCCCTTCTTTATAAAGGTATCATTATCTATTACTGATACCACAGGCTAAATTATGTAGCATGCCATCTTCAAGTAACAGTTGAGGCAATAGAATAAATGCAGAAGCATCACAATAAATCCCATTTAACGCAACTATACAGACTAACACTTGTCTACAAATTTTTTGTCTGATTGCCAGTTAAATACAGTTTTAACTTCATAGCTTAACAATTAAGGGTCATACACTGAAGTCAATACATATACCTAGCATTTCAGTCTAAACTATTCCATGTACATAGCTGAAATTACAAAGTATGGCCTAACAAATGCTAGGGGGAAGTTTTTTTAACGTAGTTTTTACAGGTATTAAACTTATCTTGCACACTGAAGTCATCATACATACTGGGCAAAGTCAGAGCTTTTATATTTGAGTTTATTCTTCATTTAACTTTTAAAACACTACTATAATTGAATATTAAAACAAAAACAATAGCAAGTAGTGAGCATATTATAGTCCTTCACTCATTCACTACAGCATATAAAATGCCAGCAGTGTTATTCACTGGCCCCATTAAGAGGTCTGACACTGAACACCACCCCTAGGATGATGTTCATCATCCTCATATGCTTCTCCATTGTAATGGCGCCGTCTTTCTTGATTTGGATCAAAGTCCACCAGTTCTACCTGGTCCATTTCATCAGTCTCTTCTACTTCCTTCCTTTCAGGTAAGAGTTTTTCAAGCAAAGAGAGTTTATCAGGAGAGAGAAAACCATTCTCAGGAAAGTTTACCTATAAAAAGAAATTTCTACTTTAAGTTCAATTTGATTTACTTCATCATTAGCTCCTTAAATTACTGTTAACCCATTTTCCCTAGAAAGACGCATGTAATTATACAATCTTTTACTGAATTTGCCAAACCCAAGTTAGAACGCATGTTCTAAAAGGCACAGCCATCTAAAACTCTGAACCAGAGGTTCAGGACACAAGTAAGGTCTTTTTAAAAAATGATGCTACTAAAACTGCACTTTAACAATCATTGTTCCATTTAGCAAATATTTTATACGAAAACCCTTGCTAAGACATTCTAATCCCTTTTAACAGATTAATGTAAACAAAGTTATTCTTACTAAAAAGATAGTCTTCCTTTACCCAAAGATGTTTTTAATGTTATTTGTGGGTAAGAGGCCAATGTGATCGAGAAAAATGCTTGAGTTGCTTTATGAACCATCTTATTAACAAATCAAGTACTGTAGTATTTTGCCCCAAATCCGTAAGTTATTTTAAGTCCTTTGGTTGAACTTTAAAATCCTACATATAGCCTTTCATTAATAAATTATCTGCTTGCTATGCACCCCTTCTCCAATCTTTAATAGCCTAATAAGAAAGCAAACAAACCTAATCCCAACTTATTAACAAAGAATGCTCAACATGACAATAGTATTAGATCAGTTTGTTTCTGACAAGGGTGAATATAAATTTGTTTTTTGCCATTAAGAAAATGTATTTCTAATTATCAGATTTTACTAAGCTAATCATTCTCAAGGAGTCCTACAGTACTTTATAGCTTACCTTGAATTCGATGATTAGGCGACCCTTTTCATATGGTCTACGATAAATTGGCATGCCTTCATTCAGCACACATTTGATATCTCCATGTTTGACGATCTGACCTAAAAACATTGAAGCCAAGTTTTTCCTTAAATATAGTCACATTTTTTTATGAGGCAGAGAAAAAAAAAATGGAGGAATGACCTAATTCATTGACACGAGTAAATTTATATGAGCAATCCCGTTACTTTTCATTTATGAATTTTCTAGAGGCTTTCAAAAGAGCCAAGACTATATGATTTCAGCTAAGCTCACAAGGAGGGTATGTAATTAAGCAAGTAAAATCCCAATTTTCTCAGTGCCTATACTATCGGCAGACCATGAGAATACTAGAATAGAAAGAGAAGCTCATCTAGTTACCATACCTGGATGAGAGGTGATGACTATGGTTCGGTTGTCAAGAGTAGATATTGGCTTTTGGAAGCCACATAATGCTTCAACCAGCTGTATGTCCATACACATGAAAAGGTCTTCTCCTCGTCTGTATCAATATGAATATGGCGCATGCTCAGATCTTTCAAATCATCACTATTACAAGTACCACAACAGCAGCAAGGTATCTTTCACAAAGATGCCCTTTCTCCCCCACTCTAAAAACAGATTTGAGAACTGAGAATAACAAATATATGGAACTCCGCAGCACCAATTCCTGGACAAGGCTTCAGAATCCCTCCATGTACTTTACCACTTAGGCAGTCTCTACCACCTATCATCCTGAATTGTTTCATTACTTAATTTTAAATCTAGTTTCTGACATAGAGGGAGAGAAAATTCTCACAGGAGTGAGTATAAAAGCAAGCAAACGTACCTAGGTTCAGGGTTATTTAGGCTCTATGCAATTAAATAAGCGTATGGCCAATTTCGAGCAATACAAAGATTTTCTTTATTGATGTATACGAATTAAAGTGCCTGGTACATTATGAACACCACCTTTTATATTTAGTAATAGCTCATTTCCTCCTCCTTGTGCTTAGACATTCTTATTTTCCCTATTAGCATCTTTAATAGGCAAAACACTCTCCAGAAAAATTGATAGCCTAAAAATCTGGAGCTTGATACCATTTCCCACTTCTGTTGAGACACTTGCACAATGTCCTATTATAATTAATTAAAAACCAGTTTCTTCAGATGTCATTTCCAGCATACACTGTTAACCATCAGTCCTTCCTTTCTTTCACTCTAAGTTTGTTATAAATACAAACTTAAACATTTCCCAGTAATAGGACTGAAATTTACACACTATTTCGGTTTTTAGTAGAGATGGTTCTAGACACTTTACAATTAAAAGCAACCCAAGTTACTACAAACTCAGGTTTGAAACTGGTGAGAGCTTTAGGGCAAAATTTTTTCCAGGTAAGTTTCCCCTAATCCATCTGTTTATACTCATATAAAACATCTAATTGAAGTATACCCTTCAAATTCCAGATTACTTACCAATCTACATAAATTTAGACAAGCTAAAATCTGAATTTTAGTCTAAAATAAAAATTTTAATGAACAGCCTTTTAGAAAAGACATTATACATAACCTAATTCTTCCTCTATACTTTTCTATTTATAAGAAGTATGTTCTAAGAATAATGTAAAAGTTACTTAATTTTTTAAAAATACCCCAAATATGCAAGGTATCAGGTTTGAGCATTTGATTAAATTTTTACCGAGTAAAAACAGCATGGTCCTTCTGATCTAAAACAATGATAATATCTCCGGGCTCCAGTCCTGGTTCTTGGTCTCCTTCACCATGGAATGTTATCTTCTGGCCATCTTTCATGCCTGAAAACAAAAGGTTAATACTCTTATTTATCACCTAAATAAGGTCAGATTCTCAGTCTATTAAGAAACACAGGTGCATATATTTATATGCATAGAAAAATGCTGAAGTTTATAGAGATGATTAAGAATGCCTATATGATTAGATCAATCCAATTTCTTACTGAAGAAAACTATCATAGTGAAGAACACAAACTCTAGAGGCAAACAAATCAGGCCTCAATTCTCAGAGCTGCTATTTATTACTAGCTGGACTACCCTAGGGAAGCAAGTAGCCGAACTTTCCTAAACACCAACTTTGCTATAGAGACCCACCCTCGTGAGGCCTGTTGTGAGGATTATAAAAAAAAGGTCTATGCTGGCACCAAATCAGTGACTGGAACACATTATAACCATAAACATTATTTCATCACTTAACCTACATCAAATTATTTCTGTTAAGTCTAACAGGGGCATATATCAAGACATTCTTCTATGGTATTAGCAGTATTTACACATAGAAAACATATATATACGGCCATCTAAACAATTAAAAACTCCATAACCTTTTTGAAGAATGATTATTTAGTCCCCTTAAAAAAAATAATTATGCTGGATACTCCCTTCAGCTCATGTGGTTAGCGTCAAAAGGGGAGAGAGGGAGAGAAGTATTTTTCAAGAGGGCAAAAATTTCTTAAAGGCTACTATATTTTACTGAGAGTCTCTCCTTCCTACCTCTGGCCCATTATTTAAGTTCAGTAAGGGTTTACTGAGACAATATCTCCTTAAACACAATTCATGTAATGTGTTTGCTGATCATTACACTCCAGTAGTTATTTCCTGATAATTTTCTGAATTGATGATCAGTGAGGTCATCCAACAAGAGCACCTTTTCATGTTTTGTTACAGAAAATATCGAATCTATATAAACGTAGCCAATAGTACAATTCCTATATATCTATTAATCTAGGTATCAACTCATGACTAATATTTCACATATACTTTCACCCACATATGTGAAGCAAAACCCAGATATACCAATAAACTCACAAATACTTTAGTACGTAGCTCTAAAAATATAAGGACTTAAACCACAATACCAGTATCCTACACTGACAAAACTAAACAACCTGGCTTTAATCATTCATGGGGCAGCAATGTGGCTGTCTCGTTACACTAGTGAAACAAATACATCTAAGTTTTGCTGGTTGTTCCATTACTGTAGAGTATGGGTAAGTGCAGAATAAATGGCTTCACTTGCAATTAATGCCCTCCTAAGTACATACTGTTGGTAGCAACAGGGGAACATCTTACTGGAGGGGAAAAACTGAAACCTACTAAACATAAGCCAATTAAGAAAAAAAAAATAGAAGGCAGTTATTATGATTCATATGGGAGAAAATTAATGCAGAGGCTTAAGCTATTTGAGATGTATATATTGAGATGTTCATATTAACAGCTCCAAATCAGAATTCAGAGTATATAACTAGTTTCATTTTAAAAGTCAAGTCTCAAATTACCATGTTATTTAAGAATAGCAAATTAGAGAATTTACTCTGAAGTTATATAAATTTGAAAAAAATCAATATTCATAATCTGAGTTCCTACAAATCAACAAAACATTAGAAAAAGTTCAAGAGAATATTAATTTTAATGAGCCCCCCCATTCAACTAAATCCCCTTTCTCCCAAATCCTTCAAAGTACACATATCCCTCAACTGAGTGAGTCTTAAGGAACTTAATGCGTGCAAAAAACTGCAAGAAAAAAAAGGTGGAGGAACTACTGATTTAATGAAAAAGGAGTCTGGAACGCTATTCAATCGTTCACTGATGTCAGTATTCTATTTAGTAAGGCGATCCCAAATGTATTCCCTATAAATGCATAAAAATGTCTAGACGGAAAAAGATCATTTACTACATAGCTAAGATATCTTTGGGTGGTAACATCACACACATCTAACCCTACTGACAACCATTTTGAACAATTATAAAATGTAATGTTAATAAGTACTCAAGAATTTAGAAATGGCTGAGAACTTACCTTTGTCAATATGAACTTCTAGAATCTTCTTCTCTCGGACTATCTTTCTTCCATTGCAGCTTTTACATCTATCTTTAGGACTGATCCGTTCCCCATGGCCCTGGCACTCCATGCACACAGACTGAATTTGCTGAACCATTCCAGGTCCTATCTGATGAATTCTTATTTGCATCCCAGTACCTCGGCAATTGGGACAGCACTCTACTGCTCCTTTCTTACCACCTCGGCCTAATAGTTAAAAAAAATATTAAATTATGTTTGCTTTGTGTTGGATACAATAATGAATGTTTTAACAAGATAGTTCCTAAACACTACACTTTATTAATATTTGCAAGGTGTGATGGAATGCTGCCCTAAGACCTATAATTTAGCCCTTTTGACAAAATATAGCTGTAATCAGCTTCAGTTATCTATAAACATAAACACTGTTTCCAAGGAGCCATTTCAGAATTTTGAATTTTATACACATGCTCCCAAAGCACAATTCATAGGACATACTTTACCTGTTAGATGAGAACATTTTAGTTTTTTTTTAGAAGGTACTGTATATTCAACA
>NW_011889217.1:297296-378614 GCF_000151845.1 Pteropus vampyrus | reverse complement strand
GTAGTTATTTCCTGATAATTTTCTGAATTGATGATCAGTGAGGTCATCCAACAAGAGCACCTTTTCATGTTTTGTTACAGAAAATATCGAATCTATATAAACGTAGCCAATAGTACAATTCCTATATATCTATTAATCTAGGTATCAACTCATGACTAATATTTCACATATACTTTCACCTACATATGTGAAGCAAAACCCAGATATACCAATAAACTCACAAATACTTTAGTACGTAGCTCTAAAAATATAAGGACTTAAACCACAATACCAGTATCCTACACTGACAAAACTAAACAACCTGGCTTTAATCATTCATGGGGCAGCAATGTGGCTGTCTCGTTACACTAGTGAAACAAATACATCTAAGTTTTGCTGGTTGTTCCATTACTGTAGAGTATGGGTAAGTGCAGAATAAATGGCTTCACTTGCAATTAATGCCCTCCTAAGTACATACTGTTGGTAGCAACAGGGGAACATCTTACTGGAGGGGAAAAACTGAAACCTACTAAACATAAGCCAATTAAGAAAAAAAAAATAGAAGGCAGTTATTATGATTCATATGGGAGAAAATTAATGCAGAGGCTTAAGCTATTTGAGATGTATATATTGAGATGTTCATATTAACAGCTCCAAATCAGAATTCAGAGTATATAACTAGTTTCATTTTAAAAGTCAAGTCTCAAATTACCATGTTATTTAAGAATAGCAAATTAGAGAATTTACTCTGAAGTTATATAAATTTGAAAAAAATCAATATTCATAATCTGAGTTCCTACAAATCAACAAAACATTAGAAAAAGTTCAAGAGAATATTAATTTTAATGAGCCCCCCCATTCAACTAAATCCCCTTTCTCCCAAATCCTTCAAAGTACACATATCCCTCAACTGAGTGAGTCTTAAGGAACTTAATGCGTGCAAAAAACTGCAAGAAAAAAAAGGTGGAGGAACTACTGATTTAATGAAAAAGGAGTCTGGAACGCTATTCAATCGTTCACTGATGTCAGTATTCTATTTAGTAAGGCGATCCCAAATGTATTCCCTATAAATGCATAAAAATGTCTAGACGGAAAAAGATCATTTACTACATAGCTAAGATATCTTTGGGTGGTAACATCACACACATCTAACCCTACTGACAACCATTTTGAACAATTATAAAATGTAATGTTAATAAGTACTCAAGAATTTAGAAATGGCTGAGAACTTACCTTTGTCAATATGAACTTCTAGAATCTTCTTCTCTCGGACTATCTTTCTTCCATTGCAGCTTTTACATCTATCTTTAGGACTGATCCGTTCCCCATGGCCCTGGCACTCCATGCACACAGACTGAATTTGCTGAACCATTCCAGGTCCTATCTGATGAATTCTTATTTGCATCCCAGTACCTCGGCAATTGGGACAGCACTCTACTGCTCCTTTCTTACCACCTCGGCCTAATAGTTAAAAAAAATATTAAATTATGTTTGCTTTGTGTTGGATACAATAATCAATGTTTTAACAAGATAGTTCCTAAACACTACACTTTATTAATATTTGCAAGGTGTGATGGAATGCTGCCCTAAGACCTATAATTTAGCCCTTTTGACAAAATATAGCTGTAATCAGCTTCAGTTATCTATAAACATAAACACTGTTTCCAAGGAGCCATTTCAGAATTTTGAATTTTATACACATGCTCCCAAAGCACAATTCATAGGACATACTTTACCTGTTAGATGAGAACATTTTAGTTTTTAGAAGGTACTGTATATTCAACAAATAATTTGTTCTTATAAAAAGCTTAGAGATTCACAGCTAACTTGTCCCTAAACAACTGAGAGTCCAAAAAGAGGGCACTGTTTAAATATTGGACAATGAAGCCACTGAAATGATTTTTAGAGAAAACGTGTTTGTCTCTGACCAATGTTGAGGCAAAAAAAAATGACACCAAATTATATTGATCCAAACTACATTTAAAATATCCACATAAAAAAGTGCTGATATTTTACCAGTATTTCTCTAGGTGGTACATTTAGATGGTTTTCTTTATACCAGCATTCTCTTAAGATTTAGGTGGTATATTATTTGCCAGCTTTGTATCTCCGGAAAGGCTTCAATTCCATTTTAAGTTATACTGAAGATGTTAAAAGACCATACCTTCACATTTGTCACAAATCACATTCTTTTGCAGAGCTAGTTTTCTTGTTGCACCATTATATAAATCTTCTAAGGTTACTGAGAGTTGATGCACAACATTTTTACCTAGAACAAAATATTGCTCATTAAAAATCTAAGATGCTGCATTTTGTGTTCAATGCACTATAAAATGGTAAAGGATAATGAAAGATGAGGCTCACAGCGTATACCTGTTGAGTACCTATTATATACCTAGAATGTTGGCCACGTTATCAACACATGATCATCAAACTGTAACATAATTTCAGATGAAGAAAATTAGGTGAGATTAAGTAATTTATCTAATAATGTAGTTCTGGCCATCTTACGAACTATGGCAATCAAAAATATTAACTGCAAAATCACTTGAAAACCAATGTTATTTAAACAGACACATTTCACAATAATTATTCTAACTGCATTTCTTTTCTTTTACTTACTATGATATTAAGCAACATGGCCTATTACTTCATCCAAAAATTCTCCAGCATACTGTTCCAGCTAATCAAGATTGGCCAGGAAAGCTGATGTACAATATCAATTCCTATTTCTTCCTGAAGCAGGAACAGTACATTTATTGCTTGGCCAGCACTAGTTTAAAGGCTAGATTTTTCATATCCTTTATCATAGTGCTGTCCAAAATAACTTTCTAAAGTGGTGGAAACATTTTATATCTGTGCTACCTATCCAACACAATAACAAATAGTCACATATAGCTTTTGAGCACATATGCCTCTTGCAGTTAAGGAACTGAATTTTTGTCTTTGTTTTATCACCTAAATTTAACATGGCCAATGGCTACAAAAGACTGTCATATCTCAGAATGGAAAGTAAAAAGTGAAGATCACATGAGGACACTGAGGCTACAGAAATGAAGTCACCTGCCAATGGTTATTAAGTTCCTAGCTAGTGATTCTTCCATGAGGACTTTATCCACCACAAAACAGTACCACCTTATGCCTAAGTGCAAAAAGTTCTCAAACTCCTATATGCAGAACATGTTTGTTAGGAACATTTTTAGTTTCCAATAAAGTGTGACGTATCATCAATTATATCTGTTCTGCTCCTAGCTCTACCTGTGGGTTCTGTTATCACAAATACAGTCCCATGTAGTTGTTTCCAGCATGCTGAAAGCTGCCCTTCTTACTTTAGCTTTATCGAGCTGGGAGTATAGGGAAGGAAAAAAAAAAAGTCTTTGTTTAATTAGGCAAGTATTTTCTGTTATCACACACAAAAACTGACCTTTCATTGAGCTAAATTACATAGAAGAGTTTGCTAGTCAATTCACTATTCAAAAATAAATTAAAAAATAAACACTACTTTTCTGTGGGACAAACCATACTAGGCAATTGATTTTGATTGCAAACTGTCTTGAGGTAAATTTCTTAAAAATAAAAACATCTTTCGAGAAAAAAGTAAATTTACAATTTTCAGTCTTTCTGAACTTTAAAAAGCTCAAAGTGAAATTTAATGGTTTGCCTATTCCTTATTTGATGGGCTCTACCCATTAGCCCTTGTTTGTGTAAACTACAGCGGGAACAAAGTGAGATTGAATGGAACACTGTATTCCTGTAAAGAATAGTTCTACAGCCAGGCAATGACAGTTCTGATATTAAGGGCACGTATTTTGATACAACAAAGCTGAAGGAAAATTAAACAGATTGCACGTTATTTAGACATAATTCTATATTCCAATCCTGACTTTACCAATGCCTTGCTTCATATAACCACGAGGCAAGTTTAGGTTTCTGAACTTTAACTCCCTTCCAACTGAGTAAGGCCTCAGTACCTCCCACTAGGTGGTGGTGGTGGGTGTCAAGTAAAATTTGTTCTGTATGTAAAAAAGGCTTTGAAAATTATGTTTCTATACTTTTTCCTTTAATGCTTGATAACCTTATTGAAGTGTGGTATGTACCTAAGAGCTATGGAAGGACTCACGTGTTAACGCTGGATTGGTTTAGCTAATTTTAGTGACATCAAATCTCGTTTAAAAAGAACTATACCATAAATCAAAATGGCAGTTTCCAGTTTGCAACATTATACCAACATGTAAATCAACACTTAAAACAGGTGACTTCTCAAGAATTTGCTCTGACCAAGGGCTACTTTGAAGTGCTACATGTGGACCAGATTATTCTTACCTCTTCTTTCTCTCTGCATTCTTCCTCCTCCTCCAAAAAACATATCAAAGATGTCCATGGGGGAGCCAAAACCACCACCTGCTCCACCTTCTTTAATCGCCTGTTCTCCTCCTTTGTCATATAATTCTCTTTTCTTTGCATCAGAGAGCACTTCATAAGCTTGAGAAATCTGTTTAAACTGTTTGAGAAAAGGGGAATAAATCCTGCTTACAAAAAAGCATCACATAGCATAGCCACTACATTAGACATACTTAATTTCAGGTTGTAATGAACTATCATACATATGATGAAATATTCAGCTATGTTTATGCGTATGAATACAAAACTTGCCTTCTCTCCTTCATTTGGATTCTTATCAGGGTGGTACTTCAAGGCCAACTTCCTGTAAGCCTTTTTCAATTCTTCCTGGGTGGCATTGGGTTTGACTCCCAAAACATCATAGTAAGTGGTTTCTTTCACCATTTTTGACAGCCTGAAATAAAATACAATTTTAGCCGACTTTCAACCGGTAGTTTCAATGAGTAAAATCAGAGTTAAGGCAAAGAAATCTATTATTTACCAAATCTGATAAGAACCCCGCCTTCCACAAACTTCACAGAGTAACAATTCTTTTGATAATTTAATTGTAAATTCTAACAAACTAAATAGAAGCTAATAACTATTAGGGAATAACTCAAAAGCCTCTTTCTATAACAGCTGGTTCCCACTCTCCCCCACGATAGCCTCCATACTAACGCGACTATTATCTGGATTTCTCCTGTTTCCCTTTCCCAGCAGTGACGGAAGTAATCAAAAGGAGAACTAACAGGTTCAGTCCATCGGTTACTACATTATCATTGTTTCTGGTAAATCCGATTGAGCCACACACTCTATAGAAAAAAAATAAACATCTGGGTACAAGGGAGGCAGGGAGTGGTTTGTGAAATTGATTAAGACCGCCAGCTTCCCTCCCCCTCAATCCTGAAGATGTTTCCCAATCACAGAACTCATAAGCTCCTCCACTTTGACCACCGAACCCCTCGCCCCCGCAAGCCAGGGTAGCTTACACGTCGTTGGGTTCCCTTCTGCACTTGACGCCGACCGTTACCGTTTCCTTTTCTCTCTCTCACCCAGAATCGAAGGGGTGGGAGAAGTCCAGCCCTCAACAAAGAGGAGGGGAGACCGGAGAAGCGAAACTGTAGCCTCCGCCCCGTTCCTCCCGCAGCCCCTCGCCCTTGGCTCCTTCTGCGCGTGCGCACAGAGTCGCCCACCCCCACCAGGGAGAGCGGGGGGAGGGGGCGCGCACGGAGGAAAAGCCTAAGGCGGCAGGTCCTTGGAGACCTCAGGGAGGTTGAGTAGTGGGCGAAGCTTCGTGAACGGTCTCGGGCCGGGGATAGTTTGTCAGGGTACCACACCAGCCCTCCACAAAGGGAATCGTGGATCCTGGAACCAACAACCCTCCCGCCCACGCGGAGCCAACCGCCTCCGGACCGCGGCTCCATCTG
This sequence comes from Pteropus vampyrus, assembly GCF_000151845.1. Taxonomy (NCBI): domain Eukaryota; kingdom Metazoa; phylum Chordata; class Mammalia; order Chiroptera; family Pteropodidae; genus Pteropus; species Pteropus vampyrus. The sequence goes on along the minus strand of NW_011889217.1, from coordinate 372,828 downwards.
GCTTCCCAGCGATGCCAATGTCGCCAGCCTTGGTTCGTGGGAAAGCACAAGAGCTGAAACTCACCGGTGAGCAGGCCGAGGCCGGTGTGGGGGAGCGGGAAGGAGCGCGTCGCTGTGCGCAGCTCGGGCAGCGGCCGCTCCTCCGCCTCTCGCCCAGCGTTCTGGAAAGTTCCTCCCGGTGCGCTGCAGCCGTCTTTTGTAGCCGAGCCCAGGCGCGTCACCCGCCGGAAGTCCCGCCCCTCCCGCCGCTGCCACCGCCCGGCGGTTACCTGGGCAACCGCGCGGGGGAGCTCGGGCTGCGGTGGGCTGTGCTGAAGGGCCTTGTGGGAGTGGGCGTGAGCCCGGGTTTCTCGCGCTCCTGGAACTTTCTGGAGCCTCTTCCACTCGGTTGGCCGGAGAGTGAGCAAATCTCCGGCGGGAGCGGGGATAGCCCAGGAGCGCTGCAATTATGAGCTAACTCGGGGTTCCCAAATCAGTGGCGTGGCGGTCGCCGCCGCCTGCGAGGACTGCGAGGGCCCCGGAACAGGACCGCGGGGCGGGCGCTGTATGCGGAACGGGATACTTTCAGAACAAAGCCGTGCTCCACCTCCACTCCGCTGCCCCCTCATTTACCTCTTTCGGCGTCTCTTACCGGCTGGTTCTTTAACCCTGAGGTTCTGGGAACCCACTAATCAAGAAATGCTGAGCAAGATGGGCCTGGGCCCCAGAGCAGTCTCACAGGCCTTGGATCTTGCTCCTTTTCGCGCGCAGTCTATGGCCCCTTAATTCTACGTGCGAAGTTGGAAGAGCTCTTTGTGTAAGCCCAGGCTCTCGTACTCTCGTTATCTGCCTTGGGTCTTGCTGTCTCCTACACAGTGGGCTCAGGGCAGCGCCAAACAGGGAAACTTTTGCAATACTTTTGAGCAAACAGGGCCGTGAACTTGTTTCTGGCCAGGCGTTCACCTGGTTTGGCTCTGTGAAGATACAGAATTGCACAAAGAATGCTAACGTATTTTATTTGACTTTTTAAGGTCCCACCAGTCTGAACCTGCATCTACAGTCTGCAAAGTGAGTCCCTGGGCTTTCAAACGTTGGGAGGGGGTATATTGGAAAATGAAGTCAGTCTCAAGTAACACAATAAACGTAGAAATACTATCTAGCTTCAAGAAAGCTGGAGATGAAAAGTTGCAAAAGCCCGGTTTACATCGCTTATATTTTTAGTGGGGAGACAGACAAATCGACGAACTATGAAGGAACCACGTGATACAGGTCCGCAGGGGGAAACTCCTATATTAATCTGATGAAACGGGGAAAACTTCCCTGGGAGAGTGGCAGTTGAGCTGAGTTTTAAAGAAGGGAGAAGAGCTTTCGCAACAAAGGACAAGGTACAAAGGAAAGCTAAGGTTAAGGTGTGAAAGAATATGAGGTTTTAATCAAATTTCAAGTAATTGGATATAGCCAGAGCTAAGTGGGCTGAAATGGCAGGAGGTGAGGCTTCAGGACGAGTTGGGGTACACCTCTTGGTAAATCTTGCTTAACTAGGGATTTTGAACTTGACCCTGGAGGCATGCCAATGTGTATCTCCTCACAGCCTTACCTCTTTTGATTAAATTGGGCACTCCAGTTGCACTGAGCTATCTGCAGTTTCCCAAATGCAATTTTTCACCTACGTGCTTTTGCTCTGGTTGTCAAACACCCAGTTTTTCCAATCTTAGTTGTTACCTTTTCAAATATTACCTTTGGTATAAAGTTTTTAAACCAGTAGTTAAAAGTATGATACTGCAGGGCAGGATACTAGGGCTTGGTAATATAAAAATCAGGTAAGTCATGGCCCTTGCCTTCAAGGAGTTCACCACTAAAGAATGAATTGTGTGATAAATTCCCATACGAGAGGACAATTGGGGTGCTGAGTAGGGAAACCTTGCACCGTCTAAATGAGTATCCCAGGCTGAGAGAACAGCAGAACAATAATAAATATTGTACCTATGTTGTGTAGGCATTGTAGTCCTAAAGTCCCTACTTTGATGTAACAATTTTCTGAATCTGACACTGGTTAAGCATATGACAAGCATCAGAATAGTGTATATCCAAACACTTGAAGAGTTTCCATAATAAATCTTACCATGTCTAGTGTTTTCTTAAATATAACCATGTTTAGTGTTTCTTTTTGCTGGCAGAACCCAGTTGAAATCCCCACAACTTTTAGATGGAAGAGATATATAAACATGATACCATCTTGAGGCTGTCAACATAAGGCTATTAAATGCGATACTGAAAATACTTTTAAAATTTGCAAGCTCGTTGAGCATAATTCTTTATTAACAATAACGAGCATAAAAAATTAACTAAGTAAAGGAAAACTATGTACTTTTTTGCTTGTATGTGCATAGAATAGTTCAGAAGGCTACCCCAAAACTTGTAATATGGTTGCTTGTGGGGAGATCTGGGTGCTGGGCAAAGGCCAATGGGAGGGAGACATTTCGCAAAATACTCTTGTAACTTTGGAAATAGCCATTTTACTGTAGTACTTATTTAAAAATTAAATTATATATACTCCGTTTGACACTTTTTTCTTCATAGAAATTTATCTCAGTGGTGCTGAAAATAGGTCCTGATGAATATTCTAGTTTTTCATAATAGAAGTTAACACTTTTAAGAAGCATTTTTATTTACATAAAATACAAGCACTTTACCAATAATTTAGTATGTGACCTTTTTTGTAAAGAAATGGAATCATATAATGCTATTTGCCACTTGCTGTTTTCACTGAATTTACTGTCATCACGTTAGGATAAATAAATCTACCTTGTTATTTTTAATGACTTCGTAGTATGTAGGATGCAGGCACTATATTTTCCATTCCCCTATTGATGAACATGTTGGCAATTTCTAATGTTTTACAAACAATGCTAAATATTGTTGAGAAATCCTCAAATACAGCTTTGGGCACTCATGCAAGTATTTCTGTAAGATGGACATCTAGAATTGAAATTTTTAGGTGAATGCAGTTTTAAAATTGTAATAAATAAATTTACATTTTACTCCCAGCAGTGTTTCAGTGGGCCTTGCCCATATGGGGGATTCTGTCTTTTTTCTTTTTTTTTTAAGTCTTTGCTAACCATAGAGATAAAAGACATTTTAATGCCTATGAGGCTTAGTTCCCCTCAATGCTCCTCCTTTTTACAATTTTCCTGGCATTTTCTAGTGTGTTTATTCTTCCAGATGAATGTAGGAATATTTCTGGTAGATTCCCCCAATCCCACTGTGATTATGATTGTGATTACAGTGCTTTTATATATCAGTTTGGGGAAAATTAAAATGTTTATGATGTTGAACCTTCCTTTTTTTCAATGGTGTGCTTGGTTAACTTTCAGTAACCTGTGACCAGATCACATGACCATGCAGGGAGCTGGAGATGGCTGAAAGCATGGCAGGAGCCAAGTCATAAGAACTCAAGCACTATGTTATTCGAATTTTATCTTGAAAGCTCTTGAAAAATACTGGAAGATTTTAAGGATGGGGTGATATAACCTCTAACAACTGACTTTTTTTTTCTTTGAGCACCTGTCAGGCACTGCGCTAAACTCTACAAATGTCATTTTAAAATCCTCATAGCAACTCTGTTTCACAGCTGATTTGAATATATTTACTTTTTAGAACTGTCATTTAGGTGCTAATGTGAAGGGTAGTTTCTTGCAAGCTCTTATGGTGAAAAATAGGACTAGTAAGTGATAAGGCCTAAATAGAAATGGAGAGGGAGGGAAATATAAAGGTGGAATCTGCAGGTCATGGTGACTGGATGCAGAAGTGAGGGAGAAGTCATAACTAACATCCCACTTTCTGGCCTGAGCAATAGGATGGTTGGAGATACCCTTCCTGAGATGCGGAGCCCAGAAAGAGGAGGAAGAGGAGGCTGTGGTGGGGGCAGAATTGGGGAAGGTGGAAGTTAGTCCAGTTTTAGATGTGTAAAATTACCTTTTTTCTTTGAAAAGGAGAGAAACGTTTTATTGGAAAGCACAAAATGGAAGTAAATCGTGGCCAAAATGCTATTTTCATGCTTGTATAAATTAAATTTTTTGCAACATTTAGATTTTAATTGACTGTGGGGCCTATTGGGGCAGGAATTTTTTTTGTATCACCGATTTGTTCTGGTTCTCTTGTGACTAAACATGGTTTCAGTCTTATTTATGAGCTGTTCTCTTGCCTTGCAACCCCCACCCCCCAATTGTTATTTTTTAAATAAACTTAATTTTAGAATAGTTTTAGATTTACAGGAACATTACAGGCATAGTATAGAGAGTTTCTGTATATCTGGCACTCAGTTTTCCCTGTTGTCAACATCTTACGTTAAAATCATGCAGTTGTCACAACTAATGAACCATTGTTGGTTCATTATTATTATTAGTGAAAATCCATTCTTTATTTGAATTTCCTTAGTTTTTAATTAATGTCCCTTTTCTGTTCGAGGACCCCATCCAGGATATTGCATTACTTTTAGTCGTCATGTCTCCAGGGCTCCTTTTGACTGTGACAGTTTCTTAGATTTTCCTTATTTTTGATAACCTTGACAGTTTTCAGAAGTACTGGCCAGGTATTTTGTAGACCGTCCTTCAATTTGGGTTTGTCTAATGTTTCTCTCATAGCAAAGTTCTAGTTTCATCAAATCATATCCAGAATACATACTATGAACATGACTTTTCACCGTTGATGTTGACCTTGATCACCTGGCTGAGGTAATGTTTGTCAGGTTTCTTCATTGTGAAGTTACTTCTCCTTTTCTATACTGTACCCTTTAGAAGGAAGTCTTATTCATTTTTATGTTATTGGTATGAAGGCATGGTCCAGTGCAGAGTAGTGTTTGTTGAACTGAATTGGGTCCGTTTTATTTTGTAAGTCTCAACAAATGTTCTGCCAGATAATTTTCTCTATCAATAAAAAAATAAAAATTAGGATATTTGAATAATTTGTCCAAAGTCACACAGTATGTGGTCAAATTGGAATTTGAACCTAGTCTTTCTGAATGTAAAGCATGTGGTCTCCCATATTATCTGGCCTTAGAGAGGATTGTATTTACTTTGGCCACCTTCCCTAAGTATTTGTAATGCAAAAATGTCCTTAAATAATGGGTTAGATCCTTCATAGAAATTTAATTCCTTAATAATTCATCTTTTTTGAAGTTATGCTTTAGAAGTCTTAGCCTTGAATTGGGGAGACCTCTGTGCCCTATATTGCTTGATCCAATTTTAATGGAATATCTTTTAATTCCCTATAGAATTTTGAAGGGTAGATTACAGCAGGGCCTTACTGGGAAAATTGGTACCAGTTAGGATGCTATTACAGTAGTATAGGACTGGCTATGTAATTTGTGAGACAGTGCAAAATGAAAATATAGGGCCCCTTGTTTGAAAATTATTGAGAATTTCAAGACATTGACAGCAGAGCATTAAACCAAGCATGGGGCCCTTCTAAGCATGAGACCCTGTGTGACTGCACAGGTCACAAGTCCATGAACTTGGTCCATCAGTAGTAGAAGTAGTAGGAAAAGAGAGCCAATATTAAAGAAGTGGAAGTGGTAATGGAGACTAGAGGGTAGTAACAATATAGTAAAGAGGTAAACCTGAGGAATTGTTGCATTGATTAGATGTGGTAGGTGAATGGGCAGACAAAATATGGAATATAAAGTTTCTGATTGGGTAAGGCTGTAGACTGACACAGGAAATCAAAGAGGACCAGATTGGCCTTCAGGGGAAAACGAGTTCAGTTTTAAACGTATTCACATCCAGTTGTAGATATTTAGGAAGCGCTTGGGTATATAAGTATCCATAGAAAAAGCTGTGGCACTCACTCCCAACTGATAGTACTACTTACTTATCTCTGAGGTTGAAGACCAAGATGGAGGGTAGTAATTGGTTGGAGACTTTAACCTTTTAAAGTATTCATATATTTCTTGTATAATTGAGAAATAGTTTTATTTATGAAAGTGAAGTCGCAAAGTGTTACTGTATTTATAAGAGAAATAGAGTCAATCTGAAACTAAAAGTTTCAAAAAGTTTATAGTAAAGGAATTTATGGTAGTAATAGATTTGCAGCCACATTTTCTCTTACCAGTACCATAGTACATGCGATTTAAAATAGGCTTTTAGTTTACTGTTGACTTTTTTTGAGCAACCACAATCTCTTGGTTGCTCTACAGGGTGTATAACTTTAAAAACCTACATTAAACTTTACTTTTATCTCATATCTATGTTTTTTGATAACTGGCATGTGAGCATTTTCATATTTTATTTTGTAATTCTCCTTTCTATTACTTGTGTATTTTCTCTTGGGGGAGGTTGTAGGGCAGTAAGGAAATCCTGAAGATGGAAGTCAGAAGCTCAGGTTTAATTCTGCCTTTGCCTCCTATTGGCTGTGTGTTCTTGGGAAAATTACCCAGTTTCTGTAAGCATGGTTTCCTTATTGGTAAAATGGAGATGAAATTAACTTTATTAGGGAAGCGAGAATTAAATGAGACTATAAGTGGAAGTTCTTTGTAAACTCTAAATTTTAAAAATTCATACCTTTTAACTCTGCACCCAGGGCCCTTAGTGAGCCTCCCACCTCCTCCCCAGATTCATCTCCAACAGCCAACCTTCTCAAACTTTTTTTTTGCTGTGACTAGACATCCCTTATACATCCCAACTCCTTCATTTTGCTTTGATTTATTTATTTAATCAACAAAGGTTTGTTGAGCACCTTGCCTCCCTCAGGTCTTTGTTTAAATATCATCTCAGTGAGACCTACAATATCTACTCTATTCTGAGTTGTAATCTGCTGCTCCTCAGCACTCCCAATCCTCCTTAACCTGCTCTACTTTTTCTTTTTTCCATTGCACTTATGACATAACACAATATTTACTTATTGTCTCTTCTCTTCACACCCCTTCCCAAAAGAATTTAAATATCATTTGGGCAGGGATCTTTGTTTTATGATATATCCCAGGCATCTAGAACAGAGCCTGGTACACAGCAGGTACTGAATCAGAGGTATTTATTGAGTGAATGAATGAATGAATGAATGAATGAATGAATATGCATTGTGCCAGACTTTTAGCTGGTCTTTGGGTATGTAGTTGTGAAAAAGAAGAGCTGGTTGCTGCCCTCACTGACTATCCAGCCTAGCATTATAGTCTGGTGGTTTTTTTTGCCTGGCTGGGCTGCCCTCCTCTGAGACATGTCAATGACTAATGGCTGAGTTCAGATTAGCCTTTCCTCTTAGCAGTGAACAATTTTCAGGTAATTTTGCTTTTAAGCTTTAAGAAAAATTCTAATAGAAGGGCAGGGAGAGAGTAATGTGTTCTATTTAGTTGCTCTAAAAGTCAACAATTTTCCCTAATGTGAGGACAGAATGAAAGTATTTTCTTTAAAGTGCCCGGCCTTGTAGATAGTTGAAAGAGGTCATGGGAGTATGTCTGATTTAATTATCTCCTTCCTTCCTTCCCTTCCTTCCTTCCTTCTTCCTGAAGGAAAATGGTTGTAATTTTCCATACTATTGAAAATTGAGAGGACATGCAGTAAACATTTATTGCTGTCTTTTGGTATGCTTTATCCGAGTGGAATGCTTTATCCATGAAATCCTAACCTATTTCTTGAGGTCTCTGTATGTAGTTTGTCATATGAGTTTTTATATTGCTAGAACTCTTACTTAAGAGGGAAAAAAACTTAAATTGAGTACTTAAAAGATAATCTACTGATCCAGCACATTGAAAACAGTATGTCAGCAGCTATTCTTTCTTTCACCCTGTTCTTACACAGGCAACTACACTATCCAGGGAAACTCTAGGGCTGGGGATAAACCTACAAGACAGAATGAATTAAGGAAGAATACTGCTGCACAGGTATGCAAATGAAGTAAATGATTTTTAATATCCCTGCCAAATCCGAGACTCTTGATCTAGATAATTTAAATTCTTAAATGCCGTTTGTCCTTATTTATTTGAGAAATCCAGTTGAGAACATTTTGTGTGTATATATTTTCTAGATTATTATTATTTTAAATCTTGACCTCATTTTGCTATCAAATATCTCCTAACAAGTTTGATATTCCATCTGAATTTCCTTCTCTGCACACAAATTCTGATGTAGATATGAATTGTTTTGCTTCATGATCTTTTTGTCAGGAAAAAATTGATGTAAGGAAACTGGTGATAGTAGCCTTAACTTGTCATAAACAATTTCTAAGGTGTAATCCCATAAATTGTGATATGACATAAAAATCTATTCTGCAGGACTTTTTTTTAGCATCTTCTTGCACTTGGTGACAACTCAGTTTTGTTTAACAATTGTTGCATTGTGAATGAACTCTAAAACATCCTCAATAAAACAAAACAAAACAAAAGAAAAATTCAGCTCAAACGACCCCCTCTGCAAGGTCTTCTCTAATGCTCTTGACTGATTTATAAGCCCTCAGTGTGCTCACATCACCCTGTGGACACATCTCTATCATAGTATTTATGTAAATATATATATAAATTATAAACATCGATGCTGTCTTCCAGAAAGAGTTCATAGCCATTTCCAAAGATACAGGAAAAACCTAAAAACAAAAAAACTCACACCAAGATGCCATACATTAAAAGTGAAGAGAATAAAGAAGTAAAAACATGGGTAGAGACAAAATAGAGCCAGGGATAAAGCTAAAAATGAATATAGGATAACCTTTACATTTGCTACAGCTGGGCCATGAATTTTTCTCTAAGCGGACAGCCTCATTGGTCCCACAATTTATGGTGTCCATAGATAAAAAAACAAACCCGTTACTCTGGAGAAGTAAAACTATTCCTGGAACTGAGATCAGATTGGACTGTCTCCCAGGGACGCTCATAAAGAGAACATTGTGTTATATGAGCAGCAGTGTTTTTGACAGCATCCCTGATAGGGTGACCATTTCACAAGGATGCCTCTTACAGCCTGATGGGAGCACACCAAAAAGCTATTCAGTGGGTTAAAATAATGCTTCTGAGGTGGAGGACTGTCTCAGTGGTGATGGCTTCCCAATGTTTTATCTCTTTCACCTAGTACAGTTATTGGCATATAGTAAGTATCAAAAAGTATTTTTTGGGTGAATGTAATGGAGAAGACTGAGTTCAAAGACTCCATCTAGAAAGGCTCACCCTGATTACCAACACCTAAAATCCTATTCCCCAACTCTGCATCCCTTTTGTAGTTATCAAGCAATATAGTCACGAAATATTTCTTCTACTGTTGAGTTAAACTGCCATTTCAATATTTTAATGAATGTTAAATTTCTCATGTCTTCTCCAGATATGGGAGTGAGGCCAGGGGCATTTGTATGTGTGTGCACACACTTTTCGTTGTTGTTGGTGCTGGTGTTGGGCCAAGTAAGTACTGTACTTATCAAACTGGGAGGCCAGTTTGCAGGGCACCTTGAGGGTACCGTTGACTTCGATCAGGCTTCCACATCCAGGCTGTCCTTCAGAGCAGAGGCAGGGCTGGTGACGGTGCCACAGTGGGCCTTTTGCCATGGGTCTCTGTGCTGAGCATCAGGAAGACCCAGTTATAGGTCATGATAGCACCGACATTTAAAGAGACTCAGGGCTGAACTAGAGGCTACAGAATCAGGGTTCTTTACAGTCCTGTAAGGGGTCTGGGGTTGAGTTGAGCTCATAGGTTGGGGTTCTGTCATTTTAGCTGGCAAAGTTAGAGGTTTGGGGGTAGGTAGGACCTGGTGTTTCTTCCTGGTGAGCATCAACACTTTTCAATTCTGTCATCTTCCTGTTGTCATTAACATTATAAAGGTGTTTCAGGGCAGGAACTTGGTCCCTATGTGCAGCTTTCTACCTGCATAGTTACAACGATGTCTTCATCATTATTAAGATATTCTTTGTCATCTGGTGTGTAACCTTATCTTGTTATCACTTCAACAGCAATCACACTGCTAGACCAGGACAAGAAACTGGGAGAGGGAGTGCAGTGGTTAAGAATATGGATTTTGATTGACAGCCTGTGCAGATCCCATCCTGTCTGGGTTTGGGGTTGCTATCTGCCTCATAAAACAAAATAGAGGGTTTGTCTTCTCTGAAAAATTTTTGTACATTGTTGGCTTTGCATCTTGGCTTTGGCATCTTCCAGGAACAGAAGGACAGGGATTGAAGCCTTATGAGTTTGGGTTTTCAGTTAAGGTGGAGAGAGAAGATAGTGACTATAACCAGAAAATCCAGGGTGGAGAAACTTGTCAGTGTTAACCTAGCCTGGGCTTCATGATAATCATAGAAGTAGATTCCTTAATAATAATAAAGTAGTAATAACATAGTTAAAAAATATATATATGAATTCTGGAAACTGACTCCCTAGGTTTAAATCCTGGCCCTGCAACAAGCAAGTTACTTATCCTTTCTGTACCTCATTTTCCTTATCTGTAAAAAGGGATAATAATAGTACCTAGCTCATATGGTTATTGTGAAGACTAAATGAGTTAATATATGTAAAGTGCTTAGAACAGTGTCTACATATAGTAAACATTATATAAGTGTTTGCTGTAATAGTGGTCATAAAAATTACTATCCTGTTGAAACAGAGGAACTAATATTGCTAGTAAGTCAACACATTGTTGATTTACTAAAATATTGATTGAGTGCCTAATGTGTGCTAGGGTCTTTTCTAGGTCTGTGAAAGAGTGTTGACTGTGACAGACATAATCCCGTCCCTTATGGAGTTTACAGATGAATGGGGGCACAGACATTAAGTTAGCAATTATACAAATATATAAGGCAGCTCTCTTATTAGGAAAGTTGACCCTTGACCCAAAGTTCAGACATTTCAGTGTTAAGAATTCAGCATACAGTAGGAATGGTGCCTTTTTTTTTTTTTTTAAAGAAAAGGGAGTGTTCCAGTTATATGATGCTTTGTGAAAAACTGCCCCCAAAATTTGTGGCTTAAAGTAACTATAGTCATTTATTTGCTCAAAATTCTGTAATTAGGGCAAGGCTTAGCAGGAATAGCTCATCTTTGTTCCATGTGGTTGCCGCTGGGATAGCTCGACTATGGCTGGAGGGTCCTTCCAAGCTGGATCACTCACATGCTGTCTGTTGGCTGAGAGCTCAGCTGCAGATGTTGGCTGGGATCCCAGTTCTCCTTCATGTGAACTCTTCACGTGGCTAAGTTGGGCTTCTCACAGCAGCTAGGTTCTGAAGAGGATCACCCGAAGGGGTAAGCACTTAAGTAAGGCTCTGCTCACATCATACTTGTTAATGTCCCATTGGCCAAAGCCAGTCCCTTGGCTAAGTACAGAGTCAGTGTGGGGATTCTGAGAGGTGAGAATCAATATGGTTTAGTAAAGTAGTAGACTACCACGGAGAGAAAGGCTAACTCTACATTGTCTAAATTTTTTTTTTTCTTTTTTTTCTCCTCAGTTGCACATGCCATATTCCCTATCTCTAAGACATGAGGGAGAAGTCACATAGGTGGGAAGTGAAGTTTCTTCTGTATCAAAAGCTTTTTGGAGAGTGGCTAAAAATTTTGTTAAAGGCCATATAATTTAGAGTGATATTATTCTATGTAAGTAGATGTTTTACTCTGGTTGAGAGTATATAAAGGAAGAAAGTAAATTTAATTAAATGGTGTTATTTTGACATGCAGAGCTGGAGTTTTGCTAGTGAAAGAATAACAAGGTAGGAGGGTCAAAGATTGTCTGAATAGTTTAAAAGTGTAGAAATACAAATTTGTTGTCAAGAGGAGGCAGACGATGATCAGGAAAGTGCCCCTGGGCATCCAGTCTGAAATGTAATGAGACAGACATATGAGAGAAAGAGCAGCTAGGTCAGTATCTGAAGAAGAGTAGAATAACTCAAAGCTAAGTCTGTGGAAGGTGAATATATGCTGGAACTGCGCCCACCAGACTGGAAGTTCCTTGAAGGGAGGAGCTGTGTCTAGCTTGTTGACTTCAGTATGTAGCTCACTGTCTAATACACAGGAGGCACTCTAAGTGGTTATTGAATGGATGCAGACGTCAAGATTTGAAGAAACTGCAATTGTAAACCATCCCCTCTCTTTAAGATCCTGGCACTATAAAGTAATTAGAATAATCTTTTTGAAAATACGTAGCTATGGGATGGTTGGAGGTGGCAGGGCTCCAAAAAAAATGTCATTCCTTTGATTAAATCCTTTGATGGTTTCCCATCTCACCTAGATGTCCACATGACTTTCTTCTTCCTTTAGGTCTGTGCTCAAAAAAGGCCTTCCATAATACACAAAATATCCTCATCGCTTTCTGTCCTGCTTTTTCTTTATGGCATTTATCCCCATGTAACCTGTATATGTCTTTGTTCGTAGCCTGCCTCTCCCTACTAGATTGTAAGCTCCTTGAAAGCAGGAACTTCATTTTGTTCACTGTGGTGGCTTCAGCACCAGCCAACAGAGAGCTAGAGCTTTTCTGAATTCATCTGCTTAGAGGCCGAGACACTGGAGAATTGTGGGATGCAGGTGTCCATGGGGACTCCTAGAGCCATGTCCCTCTTACCAGTGGGAAGAGCTGACAATGCAAAGAGCCCCGGTCCTCCTGTTCTAGGAGTTACTGCTAACTATCTATAATTGTGAGGTGGAGGACATGGACAGTACAGGATTCATGTGCTTTGGGAATGGTACCAAGGGCAGCCCCATCCATCCTTAAGTTAGCTAGAATAGTTTTCTAGCTTCCAATCCAAGAACCTTGACTGAGTAGATTCAAGAATATGAAAGAAAGCCCCTGTGTTTAAGTATGTGGTTAGGCAGTGAGTGGTGGAAGCCCATGAAAGGATTTAAGCAGGGCAATGACATGGTCATATTTATGTTTTGAAATATTTTCTTGAGCTGCAGTGTGAATGGATTGGAGGGGGCAAGAGTGAATTAGGGAGAAAAATGAAGAGCATTCCAGAGAAAATAGCATGAACATCAAAGAATGCAGTAAGGTATTACAATTGGCCAAGGCTTTAGCAGGGAGTAGCTCATTTATCTCTACAATAGAGGAGAGAGTTGAAGGGTAAGAAGTTCAATATTTTGCTGGTACAAGGCTGGGAATGAAGAGATGGTGGGAGGTAAGGCAGAAAAAGTTAGAAAAGCTTCCTGTGACTTTCTTTTTAATACGTTTATAAGACATTTTAGGAGAGACCACCACGGCATTCGTGATTTACACAAATAAGTGCAGAATTGAAATAAAAGTTCTGACTTGAACCATCAATGGTATGAATGTCAGTATTTGGGATTACAGTGACTATTCTCTAAACCCTTAGAAATTTAGAAATCCATGTGAGAAGTTGACCAGTCCTGAAAGCAGGAGTTGAAAACAATAAAGTGTAAATTATAGGTAGAAGATTTTAAAGTAAATTGTAGGGTATAGTTAATGAATATATTAGCTTGTTTACACTATGATGTATAGAAGAGAACTTCTCTATTCGCGTTGCAAATTATAGGTATGACTACCAAGAATGTGAAAAGATTATCATTAAAAAATTTTAATCAGAAATTATATATCTATTTCATCATGAAACCTAAAGTCAAAAAGGTAATATTCACAGAAACTCAAGTGTCTCACGAAAAATTTCAACGTTATATTTGAATATTTAGCCAAAATCAATGTTAAATACTTTTTTATTTTTCTTATATAATTATAAAAAAAGTAATGATTTTTTTTTACCAAGTTCCTCATAGACCTTAAGTTTACCCCAGTGTGCTCTGCAAATATGATTTAATCTTTGTGCCATGACATTAAAAAGTTGGGAAGCAGTAGGAGTTATTAACTTATCTAAAAAGAGAAGTAAAATGGTATCATTAGAAAACAGTCAGGAGGTGTGTTTAGGTTGGATTCCCCCAGAAGCAGACACTGAAGCAAGGATTTGAGTGCAAGTCATTTGTTTGGGAGATGATCCCAAGAAGTGCCATTTGAGGAGGGGAAGAGTGAGACAAGGGTTGGAAGGAAGCCAGGGTGCAGGTTACCACTCAAGGGAACTGGGGATTAGTCTTGCTGGAGAACCTCTGGGATACAGTAGAGTGTATACATGCTTTAAAGTTGTTTCACCGAGGGGTGAGAAAACCACTTTACCCATCCACTTTACATCATTTCATTACTGCTTCCAGAAGTGTAAAGCCTCTCACTTCTGGCCTGTATGCAGTCAGAGAAGGCCTTTTATACCAGAGGAAGCTTGCAGGCAGAGTTCTAGGTGTTTGCAGTGAGAAGTTTTTCGATATGTAAAACATGCAACTAAATTTGTTGCTCACTAGGTTTTGGTCCTATTCCACAAAGTTACTTTTATTATTTTGTATCTGACCTAGGTCTGCCTACAGAGAAGAATATGTCTTGTGTTGTCTAGTCGATGCTGCCTCCACAATATCTCTTGTCCAGGCTGCCAACATCCTTTGCACTAAACTCTTAACTGCCCTCAACCTTTCTGTTCTTGCCCTCCCCCTAATCCATTCTTCCTCAAAGCAGCTAGAGTTATCTTTATAAAATAAAAAATAATGTTATTCCCTGGATAACTAACTCTTCAGGGGTTTTTCATTGAATATAGTTTGAATCCATGTACAGTTCCTAAATGCTCATATCTCACCATTTTCCTTTCCCTGTCTAACCTTCAGCTCCACTAGACTTCTGTCACATCTGAAAGAATATGCTAAAGGCCCTGCTGTAGGGCTTTTGTACATGCTCTGTCCTCAGTGTAGATCATAGACTCAGAATATTATTTCACCAGGTCTTTTTTTTCATCTTTCAGGACTCGATTTATTTTCCTTTCCTCAAATAAGTCTTTTCTGACACCTCTCCTAACTCCCTCCCACTCTATTGCCTCCTCAAAAAACCAAACCAAACCAAACCAAACCAAACCAAACCAAACCAAAACAAAACAACCCTAAAAACAAAATGAATTTTCTTAGCTATACTCTTTCCTAGAACGCTATACTTTTCCTTCTGAGCAAACCTCTGAATCAGACCACTGCAGCCTCCCCAGGTTGGCCCTCTGGCTCTAAGTGCCTTTTCCTTAGACCAGAAGTCTTAAAGTCTCAAAGAAGGAAGGGCATTCAGGGATCCAGGCAAGTTACATAAATGAGTAGATGGAGACAGTGGCAAACTAGAGAGCACATAGCAGATACTCACAATTCTAGCTATTTGTTGTCAGAATTTGCTGGATTTATTGATTTTTTCCCCCAAGAGACCAAGAATCCTGATTTTCATGTGAGATCTTTTAATTTTAAGTGTTGGAAAAAAATTAACTCCCCGCCGCCCCCAAGCAGAATAGCTAAATCAGTCTTGAAAAAGAAGAAAGTTGGAAGTCTCATACCTCCTGATTTCAAAAGTTTTTACAAAGCTACCGTAATCAAAACAGGGTGGTATTACCATACCGACAGACATGTAGAGCAATGGAATAGAATAGAGAGCTCAGAAATAAACCCTTACATATGTTGTCAGATGATTTTCAACAAGGATTCTAAGATCATTCAGTGAGGGAAAGGACAATGTTTTCAACAAATCATGCTGGGAAAACTGGATATTCACAGGCAAAAGAATGAAGTTGGATCCTTACCTTATACCATATAAAAAATGAACTCAAAATGGATCAAAGACTTTAAACGTAAGACCTAAAACTATAAAACATAGGGGAAAATCTTCCAGTGATTTCTGAGATATGATACCAAAAGCACAGCCAGTAAAAGATAAATCAAAATTAAAAATTTATGTGCATCAAAAGTCACAATCTACAGAGTCAAAAGGCAACCTACAAAATGAGAAAAATATTTGCAATCATATATCTGATATGGGGTCAATATTCAGAATATAAAAAGAATTTCTACAGTGTAGCAACAACAACAACATAACCCAATTAAAAAATGGGCAGGGGACTTAAGTAGACATTTTTCCAAGGAAGATATACAAATGGCCAACAAACATGAAAAGATGCTCATCACTAATCATTAGAGAAATGCAAATCAAAGCCACAATGAGCTATTATTTCATACCCATTAAGATGACTGCTATTAAGAAGAAACCCCAAACTGGAAAATAACAAGTGTTGTTGAGGATGTAGATAAATTGGAACTCTTGCATCCTGCTAGTAGGAATGTAAAATGGTATAGCTGCTATGGAAAACAGTAGGTGGTTTCTTAAAATATTAATAATAGAATTATGACCCAGCAATCACACTTTTGGGTATATAGTCAAAAGAATTGAAGGCAGAATATTGAAGAGATGTTTGTACAACCATGTTCACAGCTGCATTACTCATAATAGTAAATGGTAGAAGTAATTTAAACGTCTGCTGACAGATGAATAGTTAAAATGTGTGTATTCATGCAATGGAGTGTTTAGTCTTAAAAAGGAAGTTTTAACATGTTACAAGTGAACGAAGCTTGAGGACATTATACTGAGTGAAATAAGGCAGTCACAAAAGAGAAAATACTGCATGATTTCACTTATATGAGATATCTAGAGTGGTCAAATTCATGGAAACAGAAAGTAGAATGTGGCTGCCAGGAACTGGAGGAAGGGGAAATGGGCTTTTGTTTAATAGTTTTGGTTTTGCAAGATTAAAAAGTTCTGGAAACAGATTTCACTGCAACATGAATATACTTAACTACTGAACTGTATACAGTATTTAAAAATGGTTGATAGTTTTATGTTATGTGTATTTTGCCACAAATTTTAATTTGTAAAAAAAAAAAAAAAAAAAGGCCGAGAAAGCCAAAAAAACACATTTATCATGGTATACAGTTTGAAGACTTTGTCTTTCATCAGTGAATCTCAAACTTGAGCATTCATCAGGATAACCTTAGTGAGCTTAAAACAGAATGCTGGGCCCTACAGAGATTCTGAATCAGTAAGCCTGGAGTGAGGCCTGAGAATATGCATTTCTAACAAGTTCCTAGCTATTGCTACAGATCCAAGGATTACACTTTGAGGGCCGCTACATTATAATATTGCAGACTACTCTTTGTTAATTTCTATGCATCTGTTTATGGTAAATCTTTGGTTCTGGAGTCTGTGAAAGTCTTAAGTGCCTGCCACGCATGCCCTTAGCTATGTATTATGCCATGTGCCCCTGCTTGTCTGGCCAGTAATATGCTGTAGCTAGAGGGCTGGACCTAATAGGCTAAGTGTGGAAACTTTGCCCAGTTTTGCATAATATATGGTGAATAATCCAATTAGAATAATCCAATCCAATTTTAAATGCAAGACACATAAAGACAGGTTAGTTAGAAATAGAGGCTAAAAGAAGCTTAATTTGAGGGAGCAAAACTGGTCAAGTACCCAGAATGGCCTCTTTTTGCCTCAAGAAGTGCGAACCACATCCACCACCATGAGGCCCTTGTGGCTGCTGAGATGCTTCCTGTGCTTCCCCACTTCTTGGTGTGACCCTAATATAATATAAACCTGCAGCTTCTCTGCTAACAAGGACCAGTCTCTTTCATGTTTCCTGGGAGATCCTTCCACCCTGTTTTGGTAGCTCTGATATCTCCATCATACCACCGAGTCTCTGCTTTTCTATAGAAGGAAACAGTATTCAACCTTGATCAAGAAATGTGACTCCTTAAGGCTCAGTTTCTACTGAGTTGAAGAAAAATTATAAACTATGCAGTCACTCATAAGATAGGAATTTCTTATCTACCAAAATGCCTTTGAATAATTGTTATATGTGATCCTTAGGGAACATCCTGAAATTGCTGTAAAAATTGCCAAACATTCATCATCCCAGTATCCTGCTTCTGTCTTCCCTGATTGCCCCTCAGCCAGTTCATTTGGTGGACAGCACTAAAAAAATCTTAGGTTTCTCCGCCTCTACCTCCAGCCTTTTCTCACCCGATAAAGAAAGCAGATGGTAGTTTTGAAAAGGAGCGAGTAAACAATAATAAAGTACTGTCTACAGCAAAACATGACCTTAAAGGTAGTGAGCTCCTTACGAAGAGAGTGTCAAGAGGTTGCACGGCTGCCTAAAAATGGCCACAGAGGAGACAGCAGCCTGAAGTCTCTTCTAATTCAGAGACTGAGAGGCAGTGAGTGACAGGGAAGCAGCTCGCGTAGATTGATGCTGAGGGAGCTCCTCCTCACGGGGATAACTGCCAGGAATCACACTTGGGCCACGCTCCAGTGAGGGACCAATTGCGGTGCCGCTTCCGGATTCGGACCGTGGGCGAGACCCTCTCAGCCAGTCATCGGGCAGACAGTGTTAATCATCCTGATTTCCCTCCGTCTTGTCTCTCGACGTAATCCCACAGCGCCGGAAGTAGTGCGGCACGGAGGAGTAACGTGAACTTGTCTGTCACCGTTTCTGGGTAAGCTTTTCGTAGGCCTACCTCTTTTGCTGGCCAGATTGAAATTCGCGGATGTGGACCTTAGGCCGGGTCTGCTACGGCCCTTGAGTAATGTACCTCGAAGAACGCTCTCACAGCTTTTTTTCCCCCGGCAGGAATTGCTCCATCCTCGGGCTCTAGGGCTCTCGGCTCCCCACTTCTCTCCTCCTCCCCTGGGCGGTGTTTTGGCGGCGCTCACGTTGGTTTCCGTCCCACTTCTCGTTTTTCCCCTGTGCCCCCGGCACTTGTACCTAACTTGGTCGCAAGAAGCAGGGAAAAGATTAGAAAGTGGTTACTGTCCAATCATGGAGGCGGCTCAGCTTGTCAGGATGGACACTGTTTCTTCCAGAAACGCTCCCTGAAAGGAATTTGTGGGCCTTTCACTCCTATAAGTCCTCAACAGGCCTTATAGAAAGGTCAGAAGAAGCAAGCCGTTTCTTATGCAGCCCAGTGATAGCGGTTCAACAAAGCAGAGATTTAATTTTCATTTGGAATTAATGTGGTCCACGTTTGGAGCCTTTTGGGAATTTGACTTATATTGGAGATAGTTAGAACATTTGGAACAGGAAAGACTGTTCAGGTGGGGAGACAATACGGATCTGTGCTTTTTCACTTTAGTTGCACAGTATGTGCTGTCAAATGATCTTTTTACGTGTCCTTAGCTGCTAGTTTCATCCTACCTTCACTGTTAACGAGCGATGTGTTGAATGCTTGCTTTTTGCCGGACACCAAGCTTTACATACTTTCTCATTTAGCCCTTGTAGTGTAGAGCAGTTATTAATATTGTTTATAGCTGAAGAAGGAAAGGCTTAGGTTAAATCTGTCTCAAATCACACAGTGAGTAAGCGGTGGAGCCACTATTTAAACTCAAACCAGTTGGACGTCACAGGCCTGCATGTTATGCACTATTCCATATTGATTTTATTCAATGGTTTTTTAAGCCCCCATACACTGTCGTAATATATTTTATGGAGAAGAATCAGGTCATTAGTTGTGCTTTCCCTCAAATTTCTGCTTCTGGTTTTGCTCTTACGAAGTAATCTTGATTTACACTTATCTTTACCTTAAGTCTCAGAGGATGAGCTGTATTCTCTGATCAAAGTAAATACCTTTATCTTTGCTTCTAACTTTTCTTTTATACTTCCACCACTGAGAGCTTGTTTTCATTTGTCTTTCCTGCCCCTGTCTACATCTCAGTCATGTATAAATAAGGTCACGTTTCTCATGTTCCTGACCATCCTTCACCCTCCCTCCCATCCCCAAATCTGAAAGAAAGAATAAGTTCTTGGTGATCAATCTTCCTTTAACTGTCATCCAGTAACTGTTCCCTTTTTAGCCAAACTGTTTTAGAGAGTATTCTAAATTCTGTCTCCATTTTCTAACTTCCCATTCCCTTCTACAGTTTAGCTTTCAGACCTATCATTCCCCTGAAATTCCCCTAAGGTCACCAGTTATTGATTATCAAACCAGATAGACATTTTAAAAATCATTGCTGGATCCCTTTGCTGCTTTTGAAATTCGATGATACCTCTCACTCCCTTCTTTCCTTTCCTTTCCAGAATAACACACTCAGCTGATTTATTCAATGAACATTTATTGTGATAACACAGATAAACAAGACAAAGTATCCTCCTTATGGAGCTTACATTTTAGCTGTTTCTCCATGTGCTACTCTCACCAGTCATTTCTTCTGTGGATAGTCTTTTTCTTCCTCTCCTAAATAATTGTATGTTTCCAAGGCTTGTGACTTTGGCCTATAATCTTTTCATTTTGTGTACATTGCCTGAATGAGCACATCACCTGGCTTGGTTTTAACCTCCTACATGCTCCCAAATAGAAGTTGTCAGCTTAGACCTCTTTTCTGAGTTTCACCCTTACCTCTGACTACCCTGCTGGACAACTCTGCAAGTCCCACAGGCAGTTTAAATTCAGAGGCCAAAAACTGAACTCAGCATCTTCCCTGAACTTACTCTTATCACATCCATCACTAAGTCCTAGTGATTTTACTCTCTAAATGTTTTTCAAATCTGTACTCTCTTCTTTGTTTCTGCTATTGTCCTACTTTAGACCTCATCATCTCTCACTTGAAATATGATGGCCTTCTAACTGATTTTCCCACCTCTAGTCTTGTTCCTACATATCTGTTCTCCACACTACCTACCTCCTTCCCCAAATGATCTTTGAAAACAAATCTGTATCAAAGTCCTGCTTAATAATCTTTAAAGAACTATTTGTTCATTCATTTGCTCTTTTCTCTCATTCAGCAAATATATATTGTTTACTGAATTGCAAAATCCATAGGAATTTCTAAAATTTGAGCTTCTCAGTTGTCTCCCAGGGCTCTGCTTCAGCTGGACCTGCTTGCATCTCCAGTCTCTTTACTGCCTCATATTTTAGGTTGCCCCAACACTGAACTGCTTCTTCATGTGTATTGTATTGTCTCTTTGTGCCTTTGCCCTTGGTGTTCCTTTTGACTGGAATCTCCTCTCTGATTCCTTTATGTACTTTCTGCTTCTCACCAAATTAGGCTGCCCCCTTTCACCTAATTAACCTGGTTTATATATAAGACTCATTTTAGGCCTACCTAATATGAGAAACGTTCCTTGACACTTCCTTTCTCCAAATCTGTTGTATACTCCGCCTTTGTGCTCCCATGATACCTTTTGCACAGACCAGTCATTATACTTCCCACATTTGTTATAATTGTCTTTGTGTTTCTTCCACAAGATTGAGCCGTTTGAAGGCAGGTGTGATGTATCATATAATACAAGTGAGATGTATCTCTTGATTCCCAGCACTGGAATGGCACCGGGTACATAGTGGGCATGCAGTAATTCTGACTGAATGATCAAATGAGCGAAGACAAAGGTATATGTGATTAAGGTGCAGAGATTAAGAACCTGTTCTTTGGAATTAATTCAAATCCTAGCTCTGGCACATATTGATTGTGTGACTTGAACACATTACTTATCTTCTCTGAGCCTTAAATTTTCTCTTGGAATGAGAGTTGTTGTGAAGTTTAAATCAGATGATATAAATAAAACATTTAGCAAGTGCCTAGCACATAGTATACCCTTGATAAAGGTATGCTGAACACCAGGAGATATAGAAGTGTAAGACCAGGCCTAACCCAGGGCAGTGATCTCCAGAGACCCTAGAATTTCTTTTTTAGTTTCCTGAATGGATGGGCAGTGATGCAGTCTGTTTACAAGGAGATTTTATTCATATCTGGAGAGTAGAATTACATCCACATTTAATTTTTAGAGAAGATAAATTGATTATACCTCGTAACAGGATGTAGAGAACAGAAGACAGCTCAGTGAAGGCCTCAGGGAAGAAGTGAGACTTGAAAGTTGTGAAGGATTTGGGTTTCTAGGAGGAAGGAAAGAATATAAACCAATACCAGGAGATCATATTAAGAATTACTTATTTGAGAGTAGTCTGTCATCACAGACTTATTTCTTGATGCCTAATGAAGATATACTTCTTAGTCCATTATCTGCTCATTCATCAGTTTCCAGTAAGTGCAAACAAGATGCCCATCTGAACACGACATTTAAAAGTGTGACTTGCCTTTAGTACCATCATCATTTGAAGCTCCAGATTTAGGATTTTAGATTTACAACTGACTCTTCATGCTCTGGCATCAGCTCCTTCACAAAGACGTACTGGATTGCCTTTTGGAGCTTACTCTGGCTCACATTATTTTAACAGCCTCCTGACTAATCTTTGACTCTGGATTTCTCCACTTCAGTTTTTTCCTGTTGATTGATCTCAGCTTTTCAGTCTAGTGTTCTTTCAACACTTCTGCCTTTTTTTGGTTAATCTCTAGGGTAGCTCCTCTGGGCCATCAACTAAAGTCTGCTTTCTACCCCTCACCCATGGCTTGTCATTGCTGAAATCTGTGCTGTCACTTGTGCGTTTTAAAATGGAATGTCCCTCTCCCCCACTCTTTTTCTTATCATTTCCCTTGGCTCTTGGCCTTTTCAAGTGGGTAGTTTCCGAAACCTTTCCTGACCCAATATCTATGACTTTGCACCCCCTGAGCACTCATATACTCACTTCGCCTTGCATTATCTTGTCTTTACAGTTGGTAATGAAACTCTGATTTTTAAAATCTAGTGTCTTTTCTCTCCCCTTTGGACACAAAGCTTGTGCAGAGGACCTGATAGGTATTGCCTTGCCTACAGGGGACATTTCTTAAAGAGAAGATATTAGAGGCCTGAGCATTGATAAGCTTAGGGAGTCTAGGGAGTCTAGGGAGGCATCTTGAAGCTCTAGTTCTGTCCCTGTCCATAATTCCATGCTTTACCTCCCTGGGTGATCTTATCTTCTCTCTCTGCCTCAGCTTCTATGAGATGTTGATGCCTCTCAAATATATACATTCAGTCCTTTCCTCTTCCTGAGCTTTATACCCGTACACCCAGCTTGACTCTTAGATCCTTCATAGTCAATTTAGTTGTTTCAATCTGAAATCATTCTGTCATCTACTGTTTATGCCCAAAGTAGGTCTCCTTGTGTATTCCTCATTTTGGTTAACGGATATTTCCATATTAGAAATCCAGGTTGGTATCTCCTTTTACTCCTTTGTCATTCCCCAAAAGCAGTCAGTAATTGTGGTTTCTTCTGGCTCTTCTTTCTCTCCATCCCCTTTGTTCTGCCTTTGTTCAATCAGAATTTTTTGTCTCTCTCTTCTGCTGATACTCTACATTGTTTTTCAAAAGAACACCAACATTTCCACTATTGTGCAGGTTGTGTATTGCCCAAAGGTGCTGCATTCAAACTTTAGAAATTGTAGGTTTGTATATTTGTTACGACAATCTTCTGTCAGATGACAGTAAAATGTGTTGTTCTAACATCAGTATGTTATGATGGGAAAGGGAAACCTTCTAATACACATAAAGGTGTCTGTGGACTGAGGAACATCCTCTGTTCTTACGTCTTTAGTTCTCTGCCAGGGAACATCTTCATGCTTTAAAACCCGGCATAAATATCCCTTATTCATGCAACCTTTTTTGATACTACCTGAAAGAGTCAGTTATTCTTTTGCCTGTGCTAATGCTATATTTGTTTTTTTTTTTTTTTTGTTCTTATAGTGCTTATCACATTACATTTTAATAATTGTTGTATGAATCTATCTGCCCTGTTGTACTCCAGGCCTCTAAAGGATTAGGGACAGTGTTTAATCATTCTTTGATCCTCGCGTGTAGCCTAATGTCCAGCACATATAGTATACCAATAAACAAAGCAAATATTAGATTGTTTAGCATGATTCAGACACAGAGGTGAGTACTTCATCTGCATTATCTTACTTAATCCTCACAACAGCCTCATGAGGCCTGTCATTATCACATTTTACAGGATCACATTTTACAGGGGAGGAAATTGAGACGAAGGAGGTGAAGTCACTTGCCTCAAGATGAACAACTGGTAAATGGCATATGTGGTGGTGCCGGGGTGTGACTCTGGAAGACTTGTGCTGGTTTTTCCAGTGACTCTCTTCTGTTTTGTCTCTCAGAGTAATGATGCGGATATGCTGGCTGGTGAGACAGGACAACCGGCACCAGAGAATCAAACTTCCACATTTGGAAGCAGTCATGGTTGGGCGTGGCCCAGAGACCAAGATCACTGACAAGAAATGTTCTCGACAGCAAGGTAACTGATCACTTTTGTTTGCCATAAAGAAAACTCAGGAACTGAGCTACCTATGTCAACACCAGGGTCCCATTCACTCTTGACTCTCTGAAAGCAGTTACTGTTTAGTATTGGGAACAGGCAGGTCCCATCCTGTTACTAAGTCCTGCACCCTACTTTGCCTAGAGATGGTCCTCGTTGGGCAATGAGACAGTTGAATTCTGGAGTCACCAGGCTGAAACCATGTAGGGTGGCATCTTTATAAGACTATAGCATCCAGCTCTTGAAATGTCGTTTCTGGGATTTAATGAAATGAAAGTCCTAAGGGAAAAGGCTTACCATGTACCTCATTTTTTACCTGTAAGTTTCCAGACACGGTCACTCCTATGAGGCCTCCCACCTGTAGTGTATTCTCTGTAGCAGGATTTCCCAAGGCTTGCAGTCGGCAGCACTGATAATGGGTTTTTCCACATGAGTTAATCTAAACAGGGGAAAAAAGCCAGGCTTGAGCTTGCTGGGCCCAAGATACAGAAGCAGATACTTCTTGCTCTCTGTCCCCGTTGTCACAATAGCAACTGTAGGGACGATATGTCAGCCTGTCCTCTGCCTGTCCTCCCTGAAGAGCAGGTGTCTCTTCTGTGTCTCTTCTTTGCTCCCTGTTGTACCCCAGAAACCGTTCACATAACTGAACATGAATGTTTAATGTCACTTCTCCCGCACATGCTCAGACTATTCTGTATGAATAGTTCTCTTTCTAGAATATTCTTACCACTCCTTCTTCCCAAGGCCAGCTGAACTTATATTTTCCAACAATGTATCATTTGTCTCTTTCTCTGTGGAAGACATCTGATAGTGTTATATAATAGTGGAAGCCTGATTTAATTCTGAGCCCAGAGCTTGTGAGAGAAGTGGGTCCCCTTACCTGACTGCAAAATCTGTGATGCCAGATGGGCCAAGGGCTTTGGAATAGGAGGGCTTGTAGGGATTCAGTAAAGCTGCCTCCTAGGGCTATTAGCAGTAGCCAGAGGAGTATGTACACTGTTGATATTTTATGGAAGGATTTGGAGCCTCAGCCACCTGCATAATGGGCAGTTTTGCTCATAGGCCTTTGAAGAAACTGTCAAGTTGCATCCTGGAGTGAGGCTTCATCGTTTAACTTTTAAATTTTTAAATCTCTTTCAGTACAGTTGAAAGCAGAGTGTGACAAAGGATATGTCAAAGTAAAGCAGGTACGTCTTTTTGTAACTTTCCATTTCATACTTGATGATTTTCTTATGCTGTTGACTTAAGAGTGTCTGTGCCAGCCAGTAAGGCTTCTCTGTCATGTGTGGAAGTGACAGAGTACTATAAGTGAACATTAAGCATGGTGCCTGTCATGAGTAAGTGGTTAACATAGCAGTGGCTATATTTGTAATGGTGTTATGGCTATTATTATAATTATTTTCTTATTATTTCATAGGTAGGGGTCAATCCTACCAGCATCGACTCAATCATAATTGGAAAGGACCAAGAGGTAAAGCTGCAGCCTGGCCAGGTTCTCCACATGGTGAATGAACTTTATCCATATATTGTAGAGTTTGAGGAAGAGGCAAAGAGCCCTGGCCTGGTAACACATAGGAAGAGAAAGAGGTCCGGCAGCAATGATTCCATAGGAAGGGATGCTGCCCAGGAAGCTGAGCTGAGCACAGGACTGGAATCTGGGAGTCACCCTAGCCAGTGCTCCGTACCCCCAAACAAGGGGACAGATGCATCTACCAAAAAGGTGAGGGTAGTGTATATAATAGACAATGTGGAGGTTAAATGAAATATAACGACTGCTTAATTGTTTAGTACACTGTAAAGCTCAGACATGCATAAAGGGTTATTTATTAACCAAGACAAGGGTTATTAACCATGATTAAAGAGACACTTGTTTGTGTTACCAGTCACTTGGGTGAATGTTGCTTTATATACTTTTCTCTTGAATTCCTGAGGTAAGCCACTTGAAGGTAGGGCATTATGGTAGTGTACTTAATATTGAACTACTAAAATGATATATCTAGAAGGTTAGCTTTGGAACACTTTTAATAGGTCATGGTTCACATCCTGATGTCAGAATGGAAACCTAGTCAGGCTGAGATGGAATGGGAGAGGGCAGAAGAGGATGTGATTCACACTCTGGCATTTCTAGTCTCTGTCTAGACATGCAGCTCTAAATAAAGGGAGAAAATGGGGATGGCTTATAGTTACAAAGGCAAAAGATTGAAATAAAGAGGATAATTTTTAAAAACCTTATTTCTAAGTTTGGTTGGACTTCGCTGACATGTAATGTTAATTAATGCCAAGTTTAACTATTGCCATTTACAGTTTACATTGCCCCCCCCCCCTTTTTTTAAGGAATATTCAAGCCACTGGAGTCAAGGCTTGAAGATTTCTATGCAGGACCCCCAAATGCAGGTCAGAATAAAATTTGGGCATTGAAATTCATTTCATGTCTTAATTGACTTACACAGAGGTCATAACTACAAATGAACTCAAAGGAGATCAGTCCTTTTGAATGAGATTCGTTTTATTGGGCTATTTTGTGAGAATAAGTGGCTTTTCCCATTGTCAGTAAGTGAGCACCTGGAATTCTTTGGAGAGAAACTAAGTTCTTAAAATGAATATCTCCTTTGTCTTGTTTGTTTTAAACATCTGGATACAATTAAGGGATGTTTTGTTAACCTTACTATGGTCCCTTTCAAGGGAACATCAGATAATGTATTTTCACTGTAGTCACTGGGCAACCTTGGGCTTAATAGTCAGGCATCATCCTGGGAGGAGTCTTTTTGTTCTTTTTGAATTACATCCTGGGGTGACAAGGAGCTAAATCTGATAGAGTTTCTTGGAACACATGTCCATATGTCATATGGTCTGCTGTGGTAGAGTGGAGATTCCTACAGGGATTTCACATTAGATCCTGAGGAACTACTTTGTACTGGGCATCTTCTGTGTATTCTGTGTAGTGTGGTAATTGAAGACACACATTAGAGTCAACTTGATCTGGGTTGGAATCCTAGATTTCCTACTTAGTAACTACGTGACTTTGTGCAAGACATCTTATCTGAGTCTCTGTGCTCTCATCTGTCAAAATTGTACTTTTATCTACTAAAATCTTTTGTAGAAGACTGTGGTGAGAATTAAGTGAGTTAATGAATATGACAGCACCTGGCACACTGAAAATGCATGGTAGATGTCTGTTTCCTTCTCTGCCCCTCTGCTAGGTTTACAAAGATGAGCAGGTGGTGGTGATTAAGGATAAATACCCCAAGGCTCGTCACCACTGGCTGGTCTTACCATGGGCCTCCATTTCCAGTCTGAAGGCTGTGACCAGGGAACACCTTGAGCTCCTCAAACACATGCATGCTGTGGGAGAAAAGGTGATTGCAGATGCTGCTGGGTCCAGCAAACTGCGTTTCCGATTGGGCTATCATGCCATTCCCAGCATGAGGTGAGTCTTGTGGGTAGTTCTGGTGCATCCTGGTTCTGTCTAGCTGCACAGATGGATTCAGCCTGGGTCTGCAGAGTGTGCTCATAGCCCTGAGGCCCAAGGGAGTAGGATGTGCTGTTTCCAAGGAAGGCGGGCTGAAACTTCCGCACTTCTTCCTGACTTGCTTATAAGCCTTGAGTTTCTACTTTTGCTTATAATTCAATCACATATGTATTTTTGTTCCTTTCAAAGTATAAACCTCTGAGAGCCTAACCTTAAAACTAGATGAAGCAACTTTATTACTCTCAGATGAAGAATTGTGATTAGTGATTTTTCAGAAGCCTGTATAACCCCTAAATGATTAAGGACCATTCTCTGAAGGAGACAAACATCACTGATTTCTGTCATGACAGCTTAGAAGGTCTAAGATTTAAAATAAAATAAGAGAAAAATGTAGAGCCTGTATACTTTTGGCTCATACCCAGAAGGATTCAAAAAGGAATGATTCTTTTCAAAGAATGCAAGCAAAGCAGATCTCCACAGTTCTTTAGAGCTAAACAACATAAGCAGATTAATTAGATTTCAGAGTTTTTATCTTGTTTGTGTGTGTGTGTGTGTGTGAGAGAGAGAGAGAGAGAGAGAGATAAAATATACATAACATAAAATTTACCATTTTAACTGTTCTTAAGTGTACAGGTCAGTGGCATTAAATACATTGTTTTTTTTTAATTTTTCTACTTTTTTATTTAAAATTTTTTTTTTTAGGCGAGGCAACCCTTGGTTGACCTCACAGATTGCAAGGACCTTGTCAGCTTGCAATCTTTTATTTTTTATTTTTTACGCCTACTGCACCTGGTCTTCCTAGGTGGTCTCCCAACCAAGTACTAACCAGGCCTGACCCTGCTTAGCTTCTGAGATCAGAGGGGATCGGGCTTGTTCAGGGTGGCTTGGCCGTAGACTCAATATGTTTATATTGTTGCACAACCATCACCACCATCTGTTTTTTAAAACTTTATTTTCTCATTCTGTCTTGTGTTCCCTCTTCTCCCCACCTCCTTGAAACTACCATTCTACTTTCTGTTTCTGTGAATGTGACTATTCTAGGTGCCTTATATAATTGGCATACAGTATCTATATCTTTTTGTGACTGGCTTATTTCACTTAGGATAATACTTTCATCTGTATTATAGCAGGTATCAGAATTTCTTTTCTTTTTTTCTTTTTTAGGCCCCCAATATTCTTTACATTTTATTTAGGTGGTTAATTATGACTTAGATTACTGGCTCCTTTAATCTAATGAAATTTTTGTGCCACATTTTTGCCACATTAATACTCTAAGTTGAGGCATAACTTACGTGGAATAAAATATATAAGATTTATCATTTGATCAATTTTGACAAATGTATATGCCATGTAACTATTACTCTGATCAAGATACAGAACATTTCGGAGAAAGGAAAGCCTATTCAATAAATAGTGCTGGGAAAACTGGAAAGCCACATGCAAAAGAATGAATTAGACTGCTGTTCAGTGCCATACACCAAAATTAACTCAAAATTAATCAAGGACCTGAATGTAAGACCTGAAACAATAAATTGCATAGAAGAAAACATAGGTACTAAACTCATGGACTTTGGATTTAGAGAGGAGTTTATGAATTTGACCTCAAAGGCAAAGAAAGTAAAAGCAAAAATAAATGAATGGGACTACATCAAACTAAAAAGCTTATGTACAGCAAAAGAAACCATCAACAAGGCAGAGGCAACCATCCGAATGGGAGAATATGTTTGCAAGCATGCCTCTGATAAGGGCCTAATATCCAAAATATATAAAGAACTCATACAACTCAACAGTAAAAAAGCAAACAGTCCAGTCAAAAAATCGGCAGAGGACCTGAACAGACACTTTTCCTAAGAAG
The DNA here is from genome assembly GCF_000151845.1 of Pteropus vampyrus. NCBI lineage: Eukaryota > Metazoa > Chordata > Mammalia > Chiroptera > Pteropodidae > Pteropus > Pteropus vampyrus. The sequence continues at coordinate 343,544 of NW_011889217.1, read as the reverse complement.
ACAAACTCATGGCCAACAGACATGAAAAGATTATCAACTTCACTAGCTGTTAGGGAAATGCAAATCAAAACCACAATGAGATACCACCTCATATGTGTTAGAATGACTATCATCAAAAGGACAAGTAATAGCAAGTGTTAGAGAGGATGCAGAGACAAGGGAACCCTCATACACTGCTGGTGGGACTGCACATTGGTATAACCACTATGAAAGACAGTATGGAGGTTCCTCAGAAAACTAAGAATTGAATTACTGAATTACCATATGACCCAGCAATCCCATTTCTGGGTTTTTACTCAAAAAACTTGAAAATATTTATCTACAAAGATATATGTACTCTGATGTTCATAGCAGCATTATTCATGGTGGCCAGGACATGGAAGCAACTAAAGTGTCCTATAATAGATGATTTGATAAAGAAGATGTACAGATATACAATGGGATATTACTTAGCTCTAAGGAGAGATTAAATACTGCCAATTGTGACAACATGGATGGATCTTGAGATAATCATGCTAAGCAAAATAAGCCAGACAGAAAAAGTTGAGAACCATATGATTTCACTCATATGTAGGATATAAAACTGAAAGCAACAAAGCTGACAAAGACTCATGGACACGGATAGTGGATTAGTGGTTGCTAGAGGGAAGAAAGGGAGGAGGGGGTAAAAGGGGTTGAATATTTGGTGATGGAAGGAAATTTAACTTTGGATGATGAACACACAGTGCAATATACATAAGATGTATTGTTGAATTGTACACATGAAATTTAATTTTATTAACCAATGTCATGCCAATAATTTTTTTTAAAATAGCTATTATTACTTTTTTTTATGGTGACATTGGTTAATGAAATCCAATAAGTTTCAGCTGTACACTCTAACAGTAAAGCATATATATATTTACACTGTATGTTCACCTCCCATAGTTAGATTTCTTTGACCTTCTTTACCCCGTCTACCTTCCCCACTCCCCACAGCCCAGTAATTTTAATAAAAGATACTAAACATTTCTATCATCCTTATCTCAGAAAGTTTCCTTGTTAATCCTCCCCTCAACCCCCAAGTGTTTGTGATTTCTTTCAACATAGATTGGTTTTGTCTGTTCTAGAACTTCCTGTAAATGGAATCTTACAATGTGTACTCTGTTTTCGTCTGTTTTTTTTTTGGTCAACATAATGATTTTGAGATTGATGCATATTGTGTGTATCAAGGACATAATTTATTTTTTTGCTCTTGGATAAATACCTAGAAGTGGAATTGCTAGGTCATAGGGTAGATGTATGTTTTACCTCATTTAAAAAATTATATTTATCATTAAAACTTTATTAAAAAATTTAGGACAAAAAGTCACCCCTAATCCTGTTTCCCTAAAGCTGCAGAGCCTGTGACTAACAGAGCCCTTGACTACAGAGCTTTTTTCACATAGTGATCATGGTGTCCATGCCTTTTTCATATAATAAATGCTGTTGTGCTAAGAAGTATGCTAAAAACAAGAGCTGTGGCAGGTGAGGGTGGGAAACAAAATGAGCACTAAGTGAAGTCACATATCCTTTTATGATCACTCTTTATGATATAATTTTGAATAAATAACAGAAAAAAGGTAAATAATTTCTTCTATTATAAAAGTAATATATTTTCAATTTAGAAAATATAAAAAGGAAAGTATGAAGCAAAACAGAAATCTTCCATAACTACTAATTAAACTCTGTACCTTATTTGAATTTCACCCATTTTTTAAATAATCTTTTCCTGCTCCAGGATCCAGTCGAGGATCCTGCATTGCATTTATTGTCTCTCCTTAGTCTCCCCTGATCTGTGACAGTTCCTCCTCCTCTATGACACTTTTCATGAGTTGTTTTAGTGGTTGTTTCTCAGTTTAGGTTTATCTGATGTTTTTTCATGATTAGATTGAGGTTATGCTTTTTTCTTTTTCTTTTTTTCTTTTTTTGCCAAAATGCCGCAGAAGTGATGTATCCTTTTCAGTGCATCATATCAAGGAATGCATGATGTTAAGTTGGTTTATTACTCATGATGTAACCTTGGTCATATTGTTAAGGTGGTGTCTATCTGTTTTCTCTACTCAAAGTTACCATTTTTCCTTTGTAACTGATGAATATCTTGAATATTTTGTGACTATGCTATTATCTTTTTCTCAAAGTATGCCCAGTGATTTTATCATCTCTGTGGTAGATCTTGCCTGCAACAGTTATTACTACGGTGTTTACCTAACGGTGATTTTATGTTTCCCTCATCCCTTTTAATTTATTAATTAGAATTCTTCTTTATGCAAAAGCCTTTCCTTCTCCCCCATTGTGTATTTGTTCAATTATTTATCAGTATGGACTCATAGATATTTTTATTCTGTAGGTTTTAATTCAGTCTATCATTTATTTTGTTTCTCAGATCGTTCCAGCTTTGGTCATTGGAAGCTACTGTAGGTTGGCTCCTGTATCAGTTTGGGTTTGCCTCCAACATTTTTTGAGCCCGTCCTTATTTTCTGGCCCCTTATTTTCTGGAACAAGATGTACCAGGCTCATCTTATATTTTCTTTGTTCTGGCCCTCTGAAGAGCCCTAGTTCTTTTATTGGAGAATGATATTTATAAACCAAGACTTGGGCACTAGGTTTCTGTAGTGTTGATTCTAGGGTGTCTTTGCTCCTTAGTCTTCTCAGCAGATAGAGGTAGGAAATAAATGCATGAATCCTAACCCACACCGGTAACACACATCTTTCCATTTATTTACCTGTGTATGTGGAAAACCATGAGTTCATACTGATACCTCTGATTCCAGACCAGCTCCACAAGGTTCATTCTTGTTTCCCTCCTCTTTTTTTTTATTGTAACATCTTTCTTTGACAGTGAGAAATCTGGCTTTCATTAGCTACAATAAATTTACTTATTTGTTCAATCCTAGTACGGTTGACCCTTGAACAACACGGGTTTGAACTGTGCAGGTCCACTTATGTGTAGATTTTTTTCAATAAATATATATAGTACTATAAATGTATTTTCCTTATGATTTTCTTAACATTTTCTTAGCTCTAGCTTTTTTTTTTTTCCCTAAGAATACAGTATATAGTGCATATAACATACAAAATATGTGTTAACTGTGGTATTGATAAGGCTTCTGGCTATTAGTAGTTAAGTTTTGGGGGAGTAAAAAATTATAGGCATATTTTCAACTGAGAGGGGGGGATTAGTGCCCTTAACCTCTGTATTGTTCAAAGGTCAACTGTGTACATATGAAATACTTACAGAATTGCTGACCCATACCTTTGTGAGAAAGACTTACTCACTAGAGCACAGTGTTTGTATACAGTTCTTTTTATCTTTACAGTATTTAGCAAAAATAATTAGGTTAGTTATTTTCTTCCTGACCCCCTTCAGTATGGTTCTTATATTCATGTAATACAATTAGGTTTGTTACTGCTTATATTCCATTTTAGATTCCCACATGTATTGATTGGTTTTGATTATTTATTGGGGGAATGTAAAGTGTTACTGATTCTAAGAGTCAAAGTTACACATAGAGGCATCCAAAAGAGAGCTCTTGATTTTCTTCCCCAAACCTGCTTTTCCCCTAAGCTTCTCCATCTTAGTAGGTGGCACCTCCCCAAACCCACAGCCAATCCATTAGTAAGTCCTGTTCTATTCCAAAATATATTCAAAATTGGATTGTTCCTTGCCATCTCAACTATTATAGCTCTAGTTTAAGCTGTGATTATTTCTGGCCTGGACTGCTGTGGTAGCCTCCCAGCTGGTCTCTCTATCCATCCATCTTGACCCTTCTCTACAGTCCTTTCTCCACACAGCAGCCAGAGACATCTTTTAAAAGTGTAAGTCAGATAATAGCCTTCCCCCACTTAAAATCCTTCAATGACTCTCCAGTGTAATCAGAATATAATGCAAACCTCTTGCTGACCTCTAAGACCCTCCTTAGCTCCAACTGTTTCAGCCGTATTATCTTCTTTATGTTTCTTGGTTTTACTAAACTCTTTCTCATCTCAGGGCCTTTGCACTTGGCCTCCCCACTGTACTTTGCCCCTCACTCCCTGAAACCCTCTTTCCCCAGATCTTTGTTTGCCTGGCTACTTTCTCGCACCAAATCACTGTCTGGGACAGGCCTTCCCCAAACACCTTAGCTAAAGAGTCAGCCTGCACCCCCTGGGCACTCTATCCCATTTCCCTGTTTTATTTTTTTTCTTAGCAATGTTAATGATTGGAATTTTCTTGTTTATTTGTCATATTTTATTTGTCTCCCCCAATTGGAATGTAATTTCTGTAAGGGCAGAGGCCTTTCCCATTTTGTTCACTGCTAAATTCCCAGTGCTAGAACAGTGCTTGGCTCTAGTAGGTAATTAAGGAACATTAAATATTCTTAAGTGAATGAATTGAATTAAATGGAAACACTGTCAATCTTTTACATACTCATACTTTTACTGTTTGCCATTTTGATTCTGCCTTAGTTTTTAATGCATTTAATCGTCAGTTTTTTTCCCCCTCTCAACTAGCCACGTACATCTTCATGTGATCAGCCAGGATTTTGATTCTCCTTGTCTTAAAAACAAAAAACATTGGAATTCTTTCAATACAGATTACTTCCTAGAGTCACAAGGTAAACAGTGTTCTTTGGTTTTTACATTTGTTTCATTTTCTTATCTGTTCTTCTTCTTGATTCAGTTATTTCCCTACATAATAACCTGTCTCAAAAACCCATGTATAACTGTGTCCCCTAGAAAGAGAGCCCCATTAAAAGAAACTGGATTATTTGGATTGTAGTAGGATTGACACTGCTGTGAGCAGCCTTCTTGGGGGACCTATAAAGTTGTTAAATCAGGGTCATTTTGTCAGAGTGTTTTATTATAACAAGAGGGGACTTAAAAATTGTCCTGAGAATTATTGGAGTTCATAGATATGAAATCTCTGAACAGTTCTTTGTCTTTTCTGCCATCAGTTGGGCAGAAGCTTGGGGGTTGCCCTGTGTTAACAGGAGAAAGCTGTGTACATAAAAGGAAGCATTCCCTGATGTGTATGTTGTGAAACTTCAGTGTGCCGGGTTGTTAACAATGACAGTTACCATTGACCAAGGACCAACCAGGGGTAAAGCACTGTGAGAAACCTTTGACATAGTAACATGGATTGCTTAAAGTATATCTCAAAGGAATGTAATCATCTCAAAAATAGGTTCCTCAAATTTAGAATCCAAAGCCCATTTAGAAGCCCATTTCCCCAATGGTGAGTCTAACCTCAAATTTACTAGCTTTAGATACCTGGCATATTTTTATTTGGAGTTAGATTTCCTTTATTTTATTTTATATTTTAATTTTTATGTCTAATATTGGCTTTCCAGAGTAGCAGGGCTCTGAACTTTTTTCCTTGTTTGCAGCTGTGATGGAGATGGTACAAGAAGCTGGCAGAGTGACTGTCCGAGATGGGATGCCTGAGCTCTTGAAGTTGCCCCTCCGTTGTCACGAGTGCCAGCAGTTGCTGCCTTCCATTCCTCAGCTGAAAGAACATCTCAGGAAGCACTGGCCAAAGTGATTCTGTGGAGTTTGAACTTTGCACCAAGTATGGCTGATTGTTTAGAGCAAACTCCTGGCACCTGTTCTGGATTGCTTGTGAACTTTTACTTATTTCTTGAATTAAAACATGCAGGGGTTTTTTTTTGTTTTTTTTGTTTTTTTTAAACAAAGCTTGTTCTATTCCTGAGTAGCTACAATGTGGGGTGACTTGAAACAGTTCAGGAATTAGGAATTTGGGTTTGTCATGAATGGTTGGTGAGGGCGGCTGGGACAGGCCTGACCACCATCTCCAGGATCCACGTCAGTTCTGGTGAATGGGAGCCAAGCCATGTTCACACTGACCTAGTACAGGATATGGAAACAGAGGGCAGGCTATATATTTCTGTTTCTTATATTTATCCTCCCTCCCCAGAGGCATGTGATACCATTTCATCAGAGCAGTCAGAGGGGTTCTTGTTTATCCCAAAGGTACTAATTCATCTTCTATAATCTTAATCTGTTCTGTAATATTCTTTCTCTTTCCCTCCTTCGTGGGGAGTCTTAGTTTCTTCTGTCCCTTTCATTCCTTTCTATCCAAAACCACCCAAATGCTCCCTTCTCAGGAAGTCCATCTTATCAGTTCTCCTTCACTCTGAGCAAACAGGCTCAGTGAGGGGGTAGAGAGATTGGACTTTCTTGTAATATCAGGGGCTCTTGGATGGTGAAGAAATACTCACCCATGTATTCATCACGGTTTAGCTGTCAAGTCTTCTTGCTGGCCTGTTTGGATCTGTTGTCTGAAAATAAAGTTCACCTGTTTAGGGCATTTCTCTTAGGTAGTTCAGCTTACAGTCATAAAGTAAGTTCTGATGCATGAAAAGGTAGTTGTTGAATGAAAAAGTTGCATAGAACCCCATAGCTTCATTTTTCCCTCAGAGCAAATTTGGATGGAATAGTTGGATCAAGTTGGTTTTTGGATAACGTCACAACTAAAGTAAAAAGAAATCTAAAATGTCGTTTTGATCAAACCGTTGATCTATTTTGGATGTGGCCGTTTTTGCTCTTGAATTTATTAAAAAAAAAAAAAGTGAACACCCTTAACAATAACGCCTCTCTGGAAAGAGAGCCTCAATCCTAGAGACCACATTTGAGTTCAGTGTCTTTCACAAATAAACAAAGTACTACAATGATTTCTTGGTGAGTCATAATTCATAATAATTAATGATTACAGCAGCTAACACTTGTTCAACTCCTGTGTGTCTGGCATTAAGCACTTTATTCAAATTATTTACTTCTTTCTGTATGTAAGTCTGTGGGGGTAGGTACTATTTTTATGCCCCTTTTTAAATTTTTTGGGTATTTTATTGTTTTTTATTTAATTAAATTTATTGGGGGATAACATTGGTTAATAACATTATTTAAGTTTCAGTTCTGTAGTTATCTGTATATTGCACTGTGTGCGCACCACTCCAAGTCTAGTTATCTTCTGCCACTATATATTTGACCTCTTCCTCTCTGGTAACTGCCATACTGTTGTCTGTGTCTGTAAGTTTGTTTTGTGTGTTCATTTGTTTTTTTCTGTTTTATATCCTACATATGAGTGAAATCATAGGGTTCTTGTCTTTTTCCGTCCGACTTACTGTACTTAGCATGATACTTTAAAGATCCATCCATGTCGTCACAAATGGTTTTGCCCCTTTAAAGGAAGAGGACTTAATAATCTATAAAGGATCTTGGGCTCCAAAGTTGGTCTTGGTTATGATGCATTAAACTCATTTTCCCTGTTAGTTGAAGAGTATAAATGCAGTGTGAACCAGCAGTGGCCATAGAACCCCAGGGGCCTTGGTCCTGCGCTGACCAAAAGCTTTTCATGGTGTTTCATTGATTTCTCTGACAGTTTCTTTAAAACCTCTTTTTTCCACCTGTCACTACCCAACATTTTTCAGTGCCGTAGTCCTTACCTCATTAGCCCAGTTATCATAGTTTATCCTGTCTGGCTCCATCCTTCTAAATGTCTGCTTCCTCTCCTGCAGTGGATGCCTACTTACCCTGTGGTCAGTGGGGTTCTCCCCTAACCCAGCTGTAACGGGGATGTAGTTTTATGGCTTCTTCTTTGCTGTCATCAGGTACTAGGCATTGAAACTTTTCAACAACATGGACATGTCGGTTAAGAACAGACTCTGCATTCTGATCTAGGTCCCAGTCCTGGCTCTGGTACTCAGCTGAGGAATCTTGGGTAAGTTACTTATTTTCTCTGAACTTCAGGGTTATAAGAGATTAAATAACGTAGTTAATGTGAAAGATTTAGCATAGTATCTGGCACAGAGAAGGACTAAATAAATGGTAACTGGAAGCCTCTGTTCTTATTTTGGTGGGGATTGGGAAAGAGGGATCACTTGATCTATCCCCCTCTCCACATTCGATGCCTTAGAGCCCCTAGAAATTCTTGTTTCTATAGAGGTACTCCATGGACTCCTGAGATCAGAGTTACTAGTTTCCTTTAAAAAAGTGTAAACACCTGGGCTCTACCCCAGAACTACTGAATCTTAATACCTTGGGCTTAGAAATCTATATTATGAAACAAACATTCAGAATGGTTTTTATTCATACTAAAGTTTGAGAACCACAATATAAATGAACCTTTGACTTTAAAGCACCTTGCATTTCTGAAGCTTCCGGATTACGCTGTGCCTTGTCAGGGTACATACACCATTTTCTGGTTGGCTTTCTGGGCCAGTTGTGGACCTTCCTTTTCTTTGCAGGGTAAGTGTTATTTCAGGATCTTGGGAGACCTTGGGCATTAGATGAGGGAGAGTGACTGTCCTCAGGGACAAGCCTTTCCTTTCTGCAGGGATTCGGGGAGCTCCTCTGGCCCCAGGGTTTAGGTCTGGAGGGTTTAGGTCTGGAGCTGATGATTGCTCCTCTTCAATGGCTCCCATTCCTTCTTCCTGCCCAGAGGTCAGTCCCAGAGGCCTAGGACCCATGATGAACACAGTTGCTTAGGCTCAGAGCATACGTATTTTTCCTCTTCTGGGTCTTACTCTGAGATATCCAGTTACAGATGTCCTTTCAAGGACCAGATGGTCATTAGGAGTCTCTGTAGGTTCAGGGACATTTCCTGGAGCCTGGCATCTGACAATGTCACGTATTGGATATGGCTGGATGTCAGGGATTCAGGGCTCACCTGTGTCCTAACTGTGGCTTAACTGCCTCTTTCTGTCCCAGTAACAGATTGCAAGGACCTTGTCAGCTTACAATCTCTTATTATTATTATTTTTTTATGCCTACAGCACCTGCTCTTCCTAGGTAGTCTCCCATCCAAGTACTAACTAGGCCCGACTCTGCTTAGCTTCCGAAATCAGACGAGATTAGGCTTGTTCAGGGTAGCGTGACTGTGGACCAGAATTCTTAAGATTCTTCCATAGATTAGATTTAAAAAAATACAATGAAAGCCATGAAGCCTATTCCCCAGAATAATGTGCATGTGCACATTATATATGCATTAACAAGGAGTTTATGAAGCCCCTGAAATGCTTCCATAGACTCCCTAGGGGTCATGGACCTCAGCTTAAGAACCTCTGCTCTGGAGAAAAGTGTCATCACCATGTGTCTGGGATTTCAGGCAGTGCCTGGGATTACTAGGGGACAGACCTCATCTCTAGGATGTTTCTGGGATGCTCTCCTTTGATCTCAGTGCCCTTCCCTCAGCCCCTTGGTATGTGTACATTATGGGGGCCTCTGGCTGGAGATGGAATTCAGGCACAGGAGCTGCTGGCTCCAGTTTAGCCACCACACTCAGGCAGAAGTCTTGGAAAATGGGGACTCCTCAGCAGGTCTGAGGGGTTTGGGAACCCTGGCTGGCAGACTCATCATAAGCTATCTAGAAGGCATTGGGCCTATATTACTAAAGTAATGTCTAGGGGAGAACAGTACTAGTCGTCAGCACAGATAGATGAGCTGCACCGTGGCTGTATCCCAGGAGAGTGGGCGTAGCAATATTTCTTGGGTACAGCACGTTAACAGTACAAACTGCTGAAGACCCAGTACAGCTTGTTGCCATTTGTACTCTTAAAGAAGAGATTTTACTGAGGCCCCAGCCAGTGTACTTGAGAATTACAGAACAATTAACTAAATCTCAGATAAAAGTACCCAGTGAATATTTTCAAAATAGGTATTGTAAAAACAGTGTAATTTTTCACCTAATCAACAATGCTATAAAGTTTAGCATATCAATTTTAAAATCAAAATAATATAAGAAACTACAACCAAGGAGAGACTACCATAGACAGTGTAATTTATAAGATGTAATGAAGGAAAATTGGAAGAGGTGACCAACTCTACATTCTTTGTTCAGCCAGGCTACTCAGTGACCTTGAGTGATAGATTTTTTTTAGAAGAACAGATGCAAATAATGACTTGGAGGGGCCAGAAAAAGGATGTGAAATATTGAGATATATAGGCACTATGCCACTCCTCTCCCAGGTGGGCTATTGTCGACATTCTCACTAGGGAAAAAAAAAAAAATCAATCAATCAATTAATTAATTAGTGCTGATGTAACCAAAATTTATCATTGTGTTATAGTTGGGTGAAATTTCTCAAGGTAGGGGACATACTGGCTGAGAGCATGTAAATGACATTTGTGATGCCGAGTTGTATTTCCTCCATTGGGGACTGTCCTCCTTTATCTTGGCCCCCTCATAGCCAGCAAGGCAACAGTTTTATTAAAAAAGCGTTGAATGTGGATGGTTACTTCAGGCAAGAAGGCAAATTTATAATTGAGTTCTGTTGCTATAAGAGAAGGTAGACATGATGTGACAGAACTGAACTGGCACCTGAAACTGAGCAAATGAACACCTATGAGAGCATGGAGAATAGACCTTGAACAGTTTACAACACATCTTAAGTCAGAGCTGGAGAAAAGGGCTCTCAAAGTCCTTTAGACTCTGAATTGGAGTATTCTAGCAGTTATATTTTGATATGTTAACTTTTTTTTTTTAAGCAAATTTTACCTCCAGGGAATGGGCTTTGGGTTTTAGAGTCTCCTAATGATTAGGGTTCTCATGCTTCTGACTCAGGAAGGGGCCAGTAGGTGAGCATTATGCAGGCCATTGTCAAATGAGTCATCAAATCAGTGACACGCTCAAATGCTTGAGAGTTCCTCTGTAGGCAGCTGCTGTCTACCCAAACCTCAGGGAAGGAAATGGTCAGGGTGAAGGAAGTGAGAAAAGTGTTTAGACCTCTAGGATTCTAGGCCACTCACTACCCCTTTTGCTTGTTCTATTTTGCAAATTTATTTTGAGACTATCTATTTCAGCTTCTTCAATTTTCAGAAGGCAGCTGGGACTTGGAGGTATTGCTTATTTAGCAATTTAAACCAGGTCTTGCTTTTTTATCGAAGTCCTTTCCTTGACTCTTCCCAGATGCTCTCAGACACTGACATCTTACTTAAGAGTGAAGATTGACATCACTGCTAAGTCCCACTCGCTTCTATGTCCTCTTCATAATATTTTTTTTCATCTAAAGGTAGAGTAGAAAAAATAGAACTTAGGCTTGTATTTGAGGCTCATCTCTGTTCCATGTTAGTTGTGTGACACTGGGTTAGTCATATAACCTCTCTGACCTCAATTTCATCATCTGTCAAATGGAGCTAAAATATATATCTCCCAGGTTGACCAAAGATTAAACAGGCATGAACATGAAAGGGCCAGGCACTTGTGCGGTCCAGCGCTCATCAATGCTCATCTCCTCTGCCAAACCCCATCTGATCTGTGAAGCCTCAGTGAGAATTCTCTTGTCAAGCTCCTTTTCCCTCCCAGTCATGGTTTCTCATATTTAAAACCAGGACCTTGGACTAGGTTATATTAAAGTCCCTCCCTGTAAGATTTGAGTTTTTGGGCTTTAGCTGGTTAGTTCTTATTGCTCTGTCCTCAGGGTCTCCTTTTTTTCGAAGACCAAAGTCGGTGGATGAGTTTTCTAAAGCACAAGAGATTCTTTGCATCCATTCCTTAACTTAGAAAGTAAGTTTTAAAGAAGTCTTCCTCTGCCCCCCTTTATGCTGTTTCTGAACCCATTTTGGGAGTAAAGGGCATAGCCAAATCTAGAGGTTTAAATGACATCATTTCCATCTCTTCTGCTTCCTGTATTGATCTCTCTGGAGACAGCAAAAATAGCCATAGGCCTTGGACAGAGGGCAGCACTTTTCCCTCTTTTATTCCTACAAAAGCACAGAAAGGTCCCTGACTCCTTTGCTTAAGTCTCATAATCATCTCTGGCGTAATCTCTGTATCTCTTAGAGCGATGGCATAACAGGACCATCTTGTGTTGGAGTGCCATGGGACTGATGGCCTCACCAGAATTACCAAGAGCAGGAAGGATCTGTTTGCAAACAATAGATGTTTATCACTCACGTGGACTGCACACATTGTCCCAGCATGACGGTAGTTCCCTTGGCCCACACTGTTTTCATGGGAGCTAAGACTGAAAAGGAGGCAAACAGTTCTGGACTTCTGGCAGCTACAAGTTTAAAAGTTGATACAACCCATTGCCCCCTCCCCCAACCTGTACTGCCTTGATTGAAGGAAAAACTATTATACATTCAAACTGAATAATTAGTTACTGGCCAAGGGCCTTTTGCATAAACTTGTCCAGAAACTAAAGAATGTACTCTTACTGGTTGGAGTTGCCAGGGTCCTGGGGCACATGTCCTGGTTCACCAGCAGGCCACCAGCCTTTGCTGCTCTTTCTTTGGCTGCATTCTGGAGATAAGAGGCTGGGGTCAGGACAGGGGAAGGGGCTTTGAAGGATGCCTGAAAAGCCAGTTGAGGGTTGGATTCTTATCTACTACTGAAAGCATTTCCACTACCATAAAGTATTTTTTAGAGAATTGCCCAGTGACAAGGGAATGAAAACTGTTACTTTTGTTTTTAAAAACCCATAAAAGAAGAAAAGTTCATGACTGAGCAAGGGGAGGAAGTAGGTCAAATACAAAAATGGGATCCCTCCAGCTAGTCAGGCATTAGAGAAGAGGCCTCAATCAGTATGCCTATCTGAATTTTCCTCCTGAGAAGCTGATAGCCCATATGTCCCCTTAATGAAAGTGAGAAAAGGGTGACCCCTGCAGGTGGACGCATTTAGGCCACACTCACCCCTGAGGCTGAGGCCCATGAAGGGCACAACTGCATAACCTTACAGGGTAGGGACCCTGTTTCTCATCAGGCCATGAGGTTCTCTAGAATATGATGTTTCTTTGGTTCTCCATCATGTACCCAGTGAAATTCATTGTACCTGGAACAGAATAGGATCCCAATAAAATTTTTCAAGTGAACGAAATCTTGTGTCATATTTTAAAAGCATAAAGAAAACAGAACTCTTTCTTTTGCAGCTGAATTTAACTGTCAAGTGTGTTGTCTGGTGAGGCTGCATCTTTGGTTTTTGGAAATATTTCGATAAACACCCAGCTGCCATTGTTTATAGGCAAAGTATTTCTCATGGATAAAGATTAGTGGAACATAAACATGTTACTATTTTCCCACATAACGTTCAAGATTATCAGTCTTTGCTAACAACCCAGGCAATTAGGGCTATTGGGATTTTCTGTGTCTTTTCTGTGGTCTATTCTTTTGGCTTTACTATCTTTAGCCAGCAGATGGCAGCCTTTGAACAATAAATTCTTATCTGTCTTGTATAATCCAAAGCTTTTTTGGGAAGAAGTTTTATATAACTCTCATGTTTCAGAAACATCATTTCAAAATAAAATATATTAGGTTTTTAAAAAATAAGGCTGATGTGTGTTTAACTGATCTTCTAATTAAGATAGAAGTTTGAGAGGAAACCAGGGTGTAGGTGAATACGAAGCATATATAATTGTTAAGGAGAGGCTGTTTGTCTTGGAGGTTAAATAGACTCTAATAAAATTGGTGAGAGCCAGGGTTGAGGCCTGATTATGACATTTATCAGATGAGGGTTTTGAGGCATGTTAAGTGCATGATAGGCATTGAAAATATGCTAGCTCATTTCCTTCTCTTTCTTAATTTGAACCCAAGGTAGGATCTCTTGTTCTCATCACAAGTACACCTGGGAGTAGCACTGGGAGCAGACACTTCTCCTGGGCATATCTTTGAACAGTGGCATTGTTATTATGTTGACATATTTGTTGTTAAGTCTCTGATGGTTCATTATTAAAGGAAGCACTGTCAAAGCTAGATGAATGAAACAGAAGGCTGTGTGTGCGTTTTTTATGGGCCAGCCTCCCTTAAAATCTCCCTCTGACATAAGAGCCTAGCTTCACTTCTGTCCTCCAGCTCTTCCAAGACTTCTGTCTTCTAAGCAGGCAGAATCAATGCCCCAACCTCAAATAGTACCAGAACCTTAGAGCTGGAAAGAACTTTGCAAACCAAAGCTTCTGATAATGTGGTGAACTCTGTGGACCCTCTCCCCATAGGTTTTCATAAAAATCAGTCATCTATAGATTTTCTAGGACAGAGATTCTCAACTAGCATGTGTGTGTATATGTGTGTATGTACATCCTGTAGGTCTTGACTATTTCAAACCATGCGGTTTTCCAAACCACACCAGAAAGTCACTCTACTACCAATGCGAGGGCATCTAATGCTGTTGGGGCTTTGGGTAGACAAATGTTTACTCTCTTGCCTTGAGAATTTATTAAAACTCTTTAATTGCCTCTGATATTCCATTGAGTGCTTTGGGACACAGAAATGGTTGTTTATAACACCAGGGACAGACTTACATCCTTATTAAACACCAAGAGTGCTTATGTTCCCAAATTCATGCTGAGAGCAAATATACTAAAATATTAATGAATGGTCTTCTCTGGATGGTGAGAATGTGGGTAATTTAAATTTTGTTTTATTGTGCAGATTTTTAATTATCTACAGTGAATATATATTTGGGAATATGAAAAAAATGTTTTATTTAAAAAAAGTAATAGATCACAAGGGAATGCAATCGACATTATTTGAATCAATAGCTGATAAAACCAAAAATGGCTAATAATTTCAACATCATGTCAGTTTTCCAGCCCTCTAGAGACAGAAAGACATCCTGCAAAGCTAAACTCCAGGCCTCTAACAGGTTCGATTGGGCCTGAGGATGACACAAATGAAGGTTATTCATGTTCTGGATCTGATTTCATTATCACTAGAACTAGAAAAGTAGATTTTCTATTTGCCCCCAACCTCAATATCTGTCTCTTTCACAGAGACACCAGCTATTCTCTTGTTCAAAATTGTTGTCCACAGCAACTTTCTATTTGTTTTTGTAAGTGTCTTTAAGCAGCTATGGAGGTCCCATGATTTCTCTTGTGTGTTACGTTGCTGTGGCATGTTATAATAAGTTTTAATATTGAACTATCCTTGAGTTCTGAAAATGAACCCTCTGGGTTTCCGAGGGCTGCTCTTTCAATGTTGGCTTGGACTCCTGGAAACATTTTTGATGGGATGGGGATTGGGGAATAAAGTTTATAGATAAGTTCATGTGTGATTGCTTTGTGGCCTGACATAAAGTATCAGAAGGGGAGGGGGAGCAAATGGGAACTGAAGTCTATGGATAGGGTTTGGGCTTGCTGGATCAGTTCTCAGGATATACTTTATGGTAGAGAATTCAAGTAATTAAGAGAAGTGGAAAGGCAACAAAAAGAAGTCAGAAAAGTTAAAACAATCTACATAATGAAGAGGGAGGGAGGAGAAAGATGAAAAAGATACATGAGGTGAACATTTGGGGAAGACATCTGGGAAATGAAAGCTTTGGAGTGATCAGGAGAAGAGGGGATTTGGAGCAGGATTGCTTTCCCTTGATATGACCTGGATCCCCTTTAATGATTTTTGAGTGATGTAAGCAAATATAAAATACTTCATTTTTGGAGGTGGAGGGGGAATTTTAATTTCTGTTTTTATTCCATTTTTCATATCTTGTATTTTTTCTCTAGATTACAATTGCTAGATGTTTGCTTATATTATTTTTCAGCTAAGTAGTTCTTGTATTTGTTAGTTACCTTCATGATTATAATTCTTTCCTTTTTGCTTTTATCTATTTTTTCTTGCTTTATTTTTTCTAATTTTTTGAGTCACATACTGAGTTAATATATTTTACTGTTAAAATATCTTTTTACTAATAATTGAAATTTTAATGAAAATATTTACAATTATGAATTGAATTGCTGGGTTAAACTTGAGACTTATGGAGACTGTATTGGCTGTCGATAATAAGGAGATATTTATTCTAATTTCAAGACCTGAACCATCAGTTTTCCTTGTGTCCATCAGAGAAGGCATATATTTAAAGTGCTAAAGTGAAGTGGTGTGTTTATCCCTAGGATAAGGCTTCGTTCCTTTCATGTTTCACAAATATTTTTTCTTATAAATGAATAGCCTTTCTCCTTACCTGACTTTAGCAATGAAATAATATGACCTAGGCAATGATCTGCTATTAGTCTTTTATATGATTTTAAACCTCAAATATTATCTCCTTCAGTTAGGAATTGGCATTTCGATTCTATTTGTGCAACAAAAAACTTTAATTGTCCTCAGTTTTCTTTTAATAAGGTACAATTTATCATCCCCTCCCTCCATGGGTCATGCTTTCGGTATTGTAAAGTCATCACCAAACCCAAGGCCACCTATGTTATCTTCTAGGAGTTTTGTAGTTTCGTAATTTACATTTAGATCTATGACCCATTTAGATTTAACTTTTGTAAAAGGTGTAAGTCTGTGTCTAGATTCATTTTTTTGCATGTGGCTGTTTAGCTAAAGGATTAAAGTATTACCTATTGGGGAAATTTTTTAATATGCAGTAATCGTCTCTTTCCTCCACTCCTCCTCAGGCTGTTTTTCTTCCTCTGATAGCTGGAGGGGGAGTGGGGTTATGGGAGCCATTGCCTTTCCTGGGCTGGGTGTGCCAAACTGTTTCTAACTCTAGTGGAACCGTCAGCAGAGGCCGCTCACCTCCTGTCTGTGCCTGTCTGCCAGTTCGCAGGCACCACGGAATGGGAGCAGTGTTCAGAAAACCGTGCATTTGGCTTCGCATCATAATCCCAAACTCACTTTAAAATTTGGGGAAAAATGTGCATGGGGAATGTGCAGCCACTATCAATGTTAAGTGTGAAAAGTCAGTCCTTTGTAGAAGGCATGATTGAATTGTCACAGTTTGGAAAGAACTTGTCACAGTGTGTGGTCTGCCTAGAGGCATTCTCCAAAACACCCCCAAATCCTCCAGGAAGAAATCTTTTCATCTTTTTAAAATTCCAGTTTGCCTTTCCAGGAGTCAGGCTGACCTACTGAGCACAGTGTTCTGTAAAGGCAGAGTTGTATTTACCATTACTGGTGGTGGGAGGAACATACCAGAATGGTATCTTTTTTGAGAAAGAGAGGAGGAACTCATCCATGAAAGGAGATGGGTACAGAGAGCATTCGACTGCCCGGACATAATGCATGAGCAGCTGGGATAGGGAGGTCTCTGGAGACAAAAGTAATTTCCTATGATAGGTTTGCCAGGAAAAATAGAAACTGGTCCCTTCAAGATAAGATTTGTTCCCCCTACTGGGGCCTAGGAAATATGGTGTCCTGGGTACAAAGGCACCAAATGAACAACACTGAGGCTCCCTTTGTGTCAGGCATCAACCCTGGCTACATTGTCATAAGGTAGGTGGCTTTAGTTTCACTTTGCTTGAGGAATTTACAACTCAGAGTGCTTATATATCACAGACCACGGTAGGGAGTGGAGGATAGGGCAATCAGGAATAGAACTCTTTCCTCAGGTCCAGGTACCTTTTCCTAGGTATCCGCACCTAACATGAGCCTTGAATTTCAGTCAAAGTATGTTAGGTGGCAAGTTGAGAATGACTAAGCCTGGCTGAGCTGGAGAGATTAACGGAAGGCTGGGGCATGCTGTTTGGATGACGGGACTTTTTTCCTCAGTCCCCAAGGGGCGGAGGTTGGTGGGCACGGGAGAGGGGAAGGGGCTGCTGCTCCAGCTAGCTGTGAGGCTCTTGCCCGCCTCCTCCCTCCCCTCTCATCCTGGGAAAACCTAGCTGGATTTCTGTGCTAAGCTGGGGGGAAGAAGCTGTAGGAGCCACCACTGGAATTCTTACCATGACAGTGCCCCTGGAGCGGGATCCTTGGCTTGGTGGTGGTACGAGAGGTTGCCCATTAGGGCTCTATGAGGAGGAGGTGGGTGACAAGGAAGATGGTGACTTAGAGGGAGTCCTGGGTCCCAGAAGGCCCAGAATAGAGGAAGGTAGCCCTGTGTCTTTCCCCAGGTTCTGCAGCAGATTTCGAGATACCCTCCATGGTGGTGAGCTGGTTTGAACCTTGCCTGGACTTTGTACCAGGGACAGAGCTGGGGCACGGGGTCCTGGTGTGGGGCCCTCCCTGGGGTTTGGGGTTGTGGGAGGCTTGGGCCCTGCAGGTGCTGCTCATCACTGGATCCAGGCCCAACACGATCTGGACTACGACTGCTGGCTGCTACTCCACCCAGGTGAGGGCATCGTGCTGGATTGTGGTCAGTGAATGTAGCTCACCCAGGCAACCAGGCTGTGCTTGAATGCCCAGAGGCTGGGCTGTGAAAAGGGGCCCCATCATTTCCTTGGGGCCCCAGGGCCACTAGTATAAAGTGTATTTGTTGTTCTATTTTTGTCGCCTTGTGGAATACCTGTGCCTATTGTATCCTCAGTGACCAATATTGATTTTTCTTAGTCAAACTAACTGAAGTGACCCACATCCTAGAATCTAGGGCCTGGATGACAGCCACACTAGAAGATTTGGAGTGTCTGGATTCGAATCCCAGATCCACGGCTTAGCAGCTATGGGACACATGACAAGTTGTTTAACTTCTCTGATCCTTGGATCTCTCACCAGTAAAACAGAGAAACTGTAATAGGTCACCTTGTAGGATCACTGTGACGATTGAATGAAATAATGAGAGTAAAGCACTTGGTAGATGGGTCGCTATGATAACTGTGGCAAATAGTTGTTTTCAAAGGAAACATTCTTGTGGAATTGGTTTAATCTATTCATCTGAATTCTTGGTTTCTTTTCTGATAAGGAACTACACAACAATGAGCAGGCTTAAGAAAATATTCATTTGATAGATACAAAATATGCTTAGGACCAAACAAGACATCCTTGACAAAACAAGTCATTTTTTTAAATTTAAATTTTTTCTATTTTTTAGTTTTTTAAATTACAGTTGACATCCAATATTATATTAGTTTCAAGTATACAGAATAGCAGTTAGACATTTATATAATTTATGAAGTGATCCCCCCAATAAGTCTAGTACCCACCTGACATCATAGATGGCTATTACAATATTTTTGAGTATATTCCCCATGCTGTACTTTACATTCCTGAAAACAAATCAGTTTTAATTCAAAAGAATTTTGAGAAAGGAAATAACTTAGCTTCTCCTCCAAAGATAAGAGCTTGCAATGGTAGTTTCCATATTGATTAATAAACTTATGTTTTTAAAGTGGAAAAATAATCTGGCAAGTGAAGATTTTAGGTGCATTCACTTCCCAGGTGTCTGGAGCAACAGCCAATTTCAAGATTAAACTCCCAGTCATTTGGCTGGGGGCACATTAAAATCCCAACTCATTTGTTGTGCCCGTATGGAAAGTAAACAATTTGTATAATTACAGACACCTGTCCTATCATACCATCCACACTCTGAGTCTTTTCCTGTTTTCCACGTGTTCCATCCTCAGAAATCCTATGAGATTTTAAACCCATGGGACTAATAGCAAAGATGGTCAACAGGGCATCCTCTCTCCTTCTGTGGTCCCTTTCTTTATGGATGGGGCTACTCTATATATACATAATTGTGTTTTGCATATTATCTACTCTTTTATTTAAAACCTGAAGAGGAGTTTTAAAAAAGACCAAGGTCCAAGCAAAGGACCTTAAAAAATAAATGCAGGCAGATTCTTTGCTCGCAATCACATTCGTAGGCTAGCCTGATAGTACTTTGTATTATAATTAGAAGTGTTTTTGAATTGCTTTTCAGTTTCTCATCACTGTATTCATATTGCTTCTGTTTCTTGAGAGAAAAACCTAATTTTTGTCTTTTTAACAGAGTTACCTGATTGCACAGTTATTTTCAACCATATAAAAGCCAGCATTAAAAATGAGTCAAGGGAAATAATTACGACATGTAGACGGGGAAGAAGTAAACGATCTGATATATAATTCTTGTGCTTGAGGTATTTAATTTGACATCAACAGAAAAAAGGATTTGCAATTTAATCCACAATGTATTTTACTGTAGACAGTTCTATTGACAGAATTTGTATAATGTTTTTCCAATTCATTTGATGTTTAACAAAGGGATTACTTTACCTCTTGCATCTAAATTCATTGTTGTATTATTCTTTAATCTTAATTTTTATTGACTTAATTTAATCTTAATCTTAATTTAATCTTAACCTTTAATCTTAATTTTTATTGAGATAAGTAAAATAATTATAGTGAGAGATTTTAGTACATATAAAAATTGGACATCTCCAGAAAGCAACAATAAGTAAGAACATATAGGAAAAGTAAACTCGCGCGCGTGTGTGTGTGTGTGTGTGTGTGTGTGTGTGTGTGTGTGTGTGAGAGTGTATGTGTGTAGAAAATGGGGATGGTAGAAGGAAAACATGGAGAGCTTTCCTTTATAGTGGAATTTCAATACGAATTTTAGAGGAAAAAGTCGATTTAGCCAGCCATCTTGAACTAGAAACTGATAACTTTTATGAGAAAAGCAATCTATATTTAAAAAGGAATCAAGGACAAATAAGCCAATACAGTTTGGTTTACATTAAAGTGTTAATGTATTATAAAGTCACTAAATGCACACTGAAAAGTTACTATAGTAACAGTAATTTTCATGAAATAATTTTAGATACTAGATTTTCGAGTGATGGCATGCTTTGTTATTTGCTTTAAGGCATCTTTAGTTCTCTCTCACACTCTACTTGGAGGATAGAAAAGGGAAAGGGACCTGTACCTTACACAATTCTGTTATTGAAAGCATCAGATTAATTTTGACTCATTTAAGCCCCACCCTCCAAAAAAAATATATATGTTTATATATATATTTTTATGCCTATAGCACCTGGTCTTCCTAGGTGGTCTCCCATCCAAGTACTAACCAGGCCTGACCCTGCTTAGCTTTCGAGATCAGACGGGATTGGGCATGCTCAGGGTGGTATGGCCTTAGACCAAAAAAATATATTAATTGGTGGGATCAAAGGATGGTTCATAGGGTTGAAGGAAAAGTGGAAGAGGGGGCTTTAGAGGGATCAGGAATATGGAGCAACTGAGGACGTGGCAAGTGGTAACTATGAGACAGCCTCATCAGGGCAACCAGAAGGATGAGTGAGGCTCTTACCATTTTCAGTTTTGTGTCCCTGTGTTAAAAGTTCAAATTCTAGGAAGTTTATGCTTTGCCTGGTTTGAAAAAAAATTCTACATACACTCACACAAATGCACACACACATATACATTTTTTTTTCTTATAGAGGATTCTTACAGAGAGATTCTCTGTAAGAATAGGGATTTGCAGCCTCTTTCAGACTATAAATTATAAGTTATAGGTAATAGACTAGGATGGCCACATAAATGCCAGTTTCAAATGGAAAAACACATTATGCTCGAACAGTTTCATTCCTCTGTGCAGTTTTCTTAAAATTGGTCTTTCTTTGGGATTTTCTTTTATCCTTCATGTGTCTATGTCTTCCTACTATCTTATATTGTTTTTATTTCAGAACTTTTCATTAGTGAATTTCATGCATGAGGGTGTTCTGCTTTATTATGTTCTCTTCCAGGGACCTCCACTGTGGCATCTCCTGTAGCCCTTCCTCCCTCCTAGGCAATGTCTAAAATACTACACATTTCTAAAACCTACTTTCCTCCTTTCCTTCTGTTCTATTTTCTTAGTGTCCCCCTTTCAAGACCAGCTAAGTATGAAAACAGAAAATGTTACTGTATTCTTACTTAATAGTGAGTTCGTGTTACTTTTGGAAGATTGCATTATTGTTCCCAATTCTTCAATCCACCTCTGTGTTCCCGCCCTTTGCCGTGTGACTTTTGGTTCCTCTCACTAGGGATGGAGTATATTTCTCAGTCCCACAGGTGTCGGGATAGGCCATGTGATTTCCTTTGGTTAATGGGATGTTAGTGGATATAATCATAGCAAAGGCTTCAAATATGCTCATGTGTTTTAGCTTGCCCTTGTGTACTTATGCGTAGCCATAAACACATCCTGGATTCTCCACTATTACCAGAAGACTAAGGACATGTGGATCAAAGCTGCCCCAACTAACTAACATACCCATAGCATGAGGCTGAGCTGTCATCAAAGACCTGGAGACTTATGAACATGAGAATAAATACTTCCTGTTGCATGCCCCTTAGTTTGGGGGTGATCCGTTAAGCAGCATTTTTGTGGCAGTAGTTAACTGATATATTAGTTTTCCAGTGAATGTATTTTCATTTAAACTGAAGTATTACAGGGTCCATGCCTTAATATTTGTGCATGTTTTATAGAGTTTCATGCAGAGTGGAGAGAAAATGCTGGGTAGAAGTTGTCTTGTGGGATCCCTTTATTGTATACCAGGAGCAAAAACCTACTAAATAGATGTTGATTTCCCAAAATAAATGGTCAATGTATTAGAAAAGTGAAGTAGATTCTAAAAAGCCTTTATAACACAATATAGTTATCCAGAATTCTTTTCCAGCTAAGAATATTTTTATTATAATTCTAGTATTGGTTAGAGTGTGGCTCTAGTTATTATAAACTTGCAGGGCTTTGGTGGGTTCTTGAAACTGCTTAATATGGTCCTCAGCAAATTTCCAGGCAGATGTCTTTCAAGGAGAAAGTTGTCAGCACTTTCCTGGAACTTGCCCTGTCTAAGGGATTGACTCTGAGTTCAAAACTAGGGTTTTTTGAGTCTGTAAATATCATTGTTAAGAATCCTGGCATTTGGGAAGTATATAGAGGAGTGCTCATCTGTCACCTGTATCTTTCAGGAGCTTACACTGTGAGAAGACAGCATGAATTAGATTTTAAACTTTATGGTTTTTTTATGCCTACAAAACCCCCTCCTTCTATAAAATAGTCAAACACATAAATAAATGACACTGTAAGTAAAAGTTCTCAGTAATCCTACACCTAGAGATAACGACTCCCAATTCCTTTCCCTTTTTTTTTTCCTTCTCTTTTCTAGGATCAGATTCTAAACCAACATAATTGGTTATTTGCAATTGCTGAAAGCAGTTAAAACTTGGAAGAAAAAATTTAAAAAGGGTATTGGATAACCAGTTAATTCTAACAAATCCAGGTGTTAGAAATTCACACTCTTTACTCAGGAGTGAGCCAAATTTTTGCTTTCACTGTACAATTGTAGTATAAACCCTTAGTAGAAGCAAGACATAAGAAGGGATAAGAACTGCTAGAAGCCCGTGTGATGACAGCTGCAAGAAGTGACAGGTGCCATTCTACTCTGAGGATGGATTCAGAAACAATGTTTCAAAAAGACCCAAGAATTTAAAAAAGATAGTGATCCAGAGCCTTTTAGTATAGAGGTGAAGGCTCAGTGATTCTTCAAGAGTTCCTGAAGGCAGTTGCAGGAAAAGAGCTCATCTTTATAATAATGAAGGTCCTGAGCCATAGAAAAAGGATCATTATTGCCCAGTCTGCTGAAATAGGAAAAGTTTAGGAAAAGTTTCATCAAAATGTGTAAAATTTAAAAATTAAATGTTTAAAGGGCAAACTCCAGTTTTGTGAAGATAATTGGGGAAGCCCATTTTTTGCCTTTAGAGTAAATCCAGTTGTCCATTCCATTCTTTTAGTTGGAGTGGAGAAGCAGTGTGAGTCCATTTCCCAGGATCCCTTGCAGTTAGATTGGCCATGAGACTAAGTTGTCTCCAGGTGAATGTGAGTGGAAGTGAAGATCTGGCCCATACACAACATCCTCCTCTGTCTTCTCCCATCTGCTGGTGGGATGTAGGTGTCCGGGGCAACCTGAAAAGCCATATCATATGTTGAAGATGATGAGGCCTCTAGCAACCTAGTTTCTGTCCTTTCTGCTTATCTCAGGCTACTTGGACTTTTAAATAAGAAAATTATTTTCATTTTGTTCAGCTATTGAGAAAATGAGGTTTATCTTTACAGTGGTAAACATTATGTTCACTAATACAGAGTAACATAGTCCTACCCCAGGAAACCTGGCAATCTGTGGAGATAGTCCAACTCCACTTGTTTGTATTTTTTGTGTGTGTGACATCTCATTGCCACTAAAACATGGTAACAAATGGACCTGGTGTGGCATAGTGTCTTCCGCATCGTCTTGTGACTGATGACTAGAATCACGCAGGAAGCCCAGTTCTCTAGGTTTGGGCATCACAAAGTCACTGGTTTTGGCCTTGAATGGGGCGTCAGTGGGCCTGGCTGGATTTCAGTTGTATAACTTTTGAACTTTCCTGGAAACTGACTCAAATTTTCCTTTACGTTTTACAGCATAGGTTTGTAATTTTCTCCCAATCTGCATCCTCCACATTTCTTAAGTTTATCTTAGTGATTATTCTTATGTGTAAAAAGATCCTATTGCTACTGGAGCAGGATTTATATTATCATATTTTTGGCTTATTGCTAATATATAGAAAAATTAGTAAGTAATTTGGGTAATTTATTTCATAATTGCCCCTTAGTGAATGTTCTGATTCGTTTTGATAGTTTGGCAGTTGATATCCTGAAGTTTATAGATAGACTCACATGTGATAATTCTTTCTCCTTTCTGATATTTATACTTGTTTCTTTTTATTGCCTTCTCCTTATGCCCATTTGCCAAAATATTCAAGGAAATAGTAGCTGTAATATTGGATATTCTTGTCTTGATCCTAAAACTTATATTTATAAGGGGTTTGATTTCTCATTTTCTGTTTTTCTGTTTAGGGTTATGTAAATTTTGTTAAATGAAAGAAATTGTTCCCTAAGTTTAATGCTCTGTAATGCATTACAGAGCATGAGAATTATCTCTACCTTGAAAATGTGCTATTTTCAAATTATGTCAACTAGGATATGGAAGAAAATCACATAGATCCTTTTTTTAGAAAGAAAGAAAATTTTAAGAACAGAACTACAATTTTCCTCGTTACGAATTGTCAACTTATCAGTAAAGTGCTTGTTAACTAGATTTTGAAGGTTCAAGAAAAATCTCCAAGACAAATGTATTTGCTTGGATTGAACTAACTGTTCTCCAGCTCCTGATACCCAAGGATAAGTTAAGAATTTTTCTAATACTAAAAAAGTCCTGTTAATTGCTTTTCTGTAGCACACAATAAACTCTTTTTAAAATTTACTGTTTCTAACACTTATGAAATATCGTTTAGATAAATTATATTATTTTAATAGTGGTTTTTATGAAGAGGCGTAATGAATGGCTCAAACTTTGTTCGGTTTGTAAATGATTCACAGTAAATTCCTAAGACCTTCCTTAAAGGCTCATTGTAATCAACATTTATATAAAAACGTACACCTGATTTCTTCTATGATAGATTAAAAAAAGAATTCTTGGCAGTTTTGCCCCTTGAAACGTAAACACAATGCAATAAGTAATAGGGTGAGATAATTATGTGCTCATAGATAACCCTAAATTGCAGTGTAAAACAAAGTCATTAAGGCAACGTATGAAATGGATTTAGTAAACTTATTTGGCACATATTATGTTGAGAATTAGGCACACACTTCTGAGTTATGTGCATGACCCACTTTCCTGAGCCCTATGCTCTTCCTGAGCTTTCTCTACCGCCCTTCCTACTTTGAGAAACTCACTCGGTCTAATCTCTCAGTACTTAACTTCCTTGGCTTCCTTCTTTTTCTTCTCTTCCATTCACTCTCCCAGCTCTAAGATTGAAAGCAGTTGAGGCCACTCATTTAGCCATAAGGTTTTAAATTAGGAGAATAGAAGAACTAGAGGGTAGGGTGTTAGGTTTAAGAGAGTGTTTTTCAATGGACATAGGGAGTGTTGGTCAGGGCAAAAGGCAAAATTGTCTCTTTTTTGCCCACTGGTACCCTATGAAACTCTTCCCAACTCTATGAGAATACTTTCTTTTTCAGCATGACATGGGCAGTCCGAGGACCCCCAAGTAATGGAAGGCTGGGAAGGGCTCGATTCACCGAAACAGCTTCTCTCCCATCATTGAAATTCTTTTCACATATCAGTTGGTTATTCTCTTTTACATTTGTACAAGGCATCTATGGCATGAGTCACAGTAAGAAACTCATCATGAGAATGTGCCAGATTGCAAAGTAGATTTTCTTTTTTCTCCCTAATGGCAGATTCAAGGTTTTGAAATTGCAGTGATTCAGTAAGCTTAGGAGTATGATTTTCGAAGCCCCCATACTTTTTTTTTGGCTAATGTAAACTGCACTTTTGACTATAAAAATTAACTAAAATTGTCATTTAATTTAGACATTCTCAAGTTTAATGCCCCTACAGAGCTGTACTCTTCAAATGGAAAATGAAAGGTACAATTACACCATAAATGGGTACAGGGAGGGGATCAGAAGTGCAGATAGCATATGCTGCTTTAGTGTTAGTGTGTGTGTGCTGTGTGTATATGTTGAGTATGTGATGTGTGTGCGTGGTTTGTGTGGCATGGGTGTCTTGTGTTACATGTGTGTATCTGTGGTGTATGTGTGGTGTATGTTTTGTATTTATGATGTATTTCTTGGTAATGAATATGTGTGTGCTGTGGTATGTGTGGGGAGTGTGTGTGCATGTGAGCTATATTTGTGGTGTGTATTATGTGTGTGGTGTTGGTGTGTTTGCCTGTGGTGTAAATGCATTGTTTGTATATTATGTGTGTGTTTTGTGTGTGTGTGTATGTGGTATTCTGCAGGAAGCAGAGACGGAGAGCTTAGAGTTTTTGTTTTGAGGGTATCTCTGCATTGAGACCACTTGGTAAAGTCTTTTCAAATGTTTCATCTCTCCAGAATTATTTGGAAGGTGTTTTCTTAAGCCTAAGTATTTGTTCATTTTTAGGATGAAACTTCAAATATTACAAACTAGATTAAAGTAAAAGTTTTTGTATTACTGTAATTTTGGCTGCACTATAGTTTAATTTAGCAAACAAACTTGTATTCAGAGTTATTATATACTTGGAGCTTCAAGAGGACTCATCTTCTTTGTCCCTGACTTGTAAGTCTATTTCCCCTTGTCAGTTGCAACCATTTCTTTCTCTTTGGAGGATGTTGTATGGGATGATATGCCTCACTTTGGCATCTCTCCCCATTGGCCCTGCGTCATCCTCTGGGAGACAGTATAGCTTAGGGGCTAAGAATGGGAGCTCTTGTGTCAGAACACTTGGATCTAAGTGCTGGCTCCACTAAATGAGCAAGGGCTTAACCTCAATGAGGTTCCTCATCTGTGAAATGGAGTGATAGTGGTACTTACCTCGCAGGGCTGTTGGGAGGCTTATGTGAGATGGTGATATAAACATAGGGCTTGAAATATAGTAAATATACAGTGAACGTGTGCTTTGATGATGCAAGGGGTCTTGTATGGATATGGCTGTGCCTCTGCAGGTATAGGGGAGAGGGGAGTGGAAGATGTTAGTGGGTAAAAAAGAAAGCTTGACTTGGTGAGCTAGGTGGGAAGGACATCACAGTCACATCTAAGCATGATGCAAATCTTTCAAGATTTATTGTGAATTTATTCCACTTGGCCTGCCTATACCACTTGGATTTATGAGTGACCTCTCAGCTCTTGTATCAGTGTTGCTTGATCTCTTGGTGGGGTTAATAATACATCACTTAAGGAATGCTCACTAGGGGTTTTGAAGATGCCTGTAGTTCTAGGTCTGGTCCAATGCTAGGGTGAAAGTGCTCTCCCTCACCTGTTAAAACTGGCTCTACCATCTGTTTCCTGCTCTGAAATAGGTGTCTCAGCAATGCAGAACTGTACTCTGAGAGCATTAAACCCCCCGCAAAAACACTGGCATATTTATATAAGTCACTCTGACTAACATGCGGTTATTTGGCACAATTTTCAGATGAAACTTCACATTTTGTCCCTGCTATTTCTGGTCCCCTATGTAGACATTAATGTCTGAGCAAAGTGTCCGTTAGAAGGCTCTGGATGCTGAAACAGGCTGTGGGTGCAGAGTGTCTGCTGTGATCATTTGTTTTTGCTCATCCATCCTGTTTAATGAGGAGGATCTTGACGCCCTCTCCTGGTATGAGGAATGGAAATTGTAGGTTTAAGGGGCTTGTGGTGGATGGGTGGGGGGCGAGGAACACCAGAGAATCTCAAAACCCTGCACTTGTCTAGTACTGTAGCCACTACGAAAGAGTTTTGTGAAGATGTGGAGTGTACAGCCAGCTGTAAGGATGCCGGTGGGGACAACTGCTGCACCCACTATGCCAACATCACTCCTGCCACTGGCCTTCATGCTTAGTGCTGGTCTTTCAGATCGCTGCTGGCTTTTTGCCGAATGTCAAGAGTTAATGATGAGGGGGCAGTTATGCTAAGTTTTTATCAGAACTTAACTTCTTTCTCTCTTTTCTCCTCTCTTTTCTCTCTGACCTTAGTCTGGACCCCACAGATGAAGGGATGTCTTTAGCATCCCTACCTCCAGGCAGTCCTCAGTCAGACAAAGCCTTCTCTTTAGACCCCAAATTTGTTCCACCTCTCTTCCACCCCATCTACTCTTCCAAAGGTTCTTCATTACCTCTCCAGCAAGATTTGGATCAACAGCTTCACCTTTCTTCAGGCCCCTCTCCAGGCATCCTCGAACTACTTTCCCCCCCTTATTTCGCTTTCTCTCCACCAGTTTTTCCAGGAGCATTTTCTTGGAGAATGTTTCATCCCTTCTAGGTTTTCTGCCGCTAAGCTTGTGTCAGGCTTAGTTATGCCGGCAAAGTCCTCTCTGTTTAGCTCACCAAGTCAAGTTCTCTTTTTTATGCAGATAACTCCTATTCTCTCACTTCTAACAAATTTTTGTCCACTGTTTGAAAGGAAGATGACAACTTTCTCTAGACCCTACTTATTCAACTTGTAACCAAATGTAGTTATGCCTTTGACCAATTAATTAATCAATGAAGAAATCAGTATTTTAAGAATGTTATTGAGCAAGTATAAGTTCTGCTCCTTGATATGTACTTGAGGAAAGATGAGTGACCATGATATATAGCCTTGCTTTCAAGAAGTTTGTCATGTTAGAGAATATTAATATCCATATCAATAAAAGAACAGAAAACAGACATATTAATTTTTATAGTCTATCTACATCAAGGAATTGAGGTAGTTTACAATAAGAGATAGCTCTATAGAATGTTATCATAATAAAAGATCAAGAGCCATGTAATTGATAATTAAAAAGGAAATTCAGTTTAAGGTAAGTCGTTGGGCTTGAGTACAAAATTTAGAATTGGGCTTCCTGGAAGTTAAGAAAAAAGGGAAATATGATGAATTATATAGTTTTCATGTCTTGTAAGAGGGTACTTATCAGTTTGCAAACAATGAATTTTTTTTTTTTTGGCATTTACTACTAAGTAGAACTTAGCAGGTTTCATGAAAAATTCTCTGTCCTCATGAGGTTTATAGTTTTAGTAGAGCGAGAGAGTCAACAAAGTGAGTAAATAAAGTAACATTAGGTAGTAAAGAGTGTTCTGAGGCAAATAAAGTGGATTCATGGGATAGAGAGTGCTGACGAGGCAGCAGGAAGGTCTCTCTGAGGAGGTGACAGCTGGGCCGGTACCTGAATGGTAAGAGGGAGCGAGCCACGCAAAGAGCATTTCAGAGAG
Organism: Pteropus vampyrus; assembly: GCF_000151845.1. Lineage (NCBI taxonomy): Eukaryota > Metazoa > Chordata > Mammalia > Chiroptera > Pteropodidae > Pteropus > Pteropus vampyrus. The sequence goes on along the minus strand of NW_011889217.1, from coordinate 314,241 downwards.
GGAATAGCAAGTTCCGAGGCCCAGAGGCAGGAGAAAACTTGATATAGTTGAGAAACATCCAGTTTCTCAAATACATAGTGTAGGGGATACAGCAGTGGTGGGGGTGAGTGGCAGGGGACTAGTAGGAGATGCACCTAGAGAAGGTAGCCATGTATGGCTTTGTAGAGATTTTGATTATTTCCCCAAGTGTCATTGGGGAGCTGTTGGAAGTTTTGAGCAGCAAAGTCTTATCATTTTTTAAATGTCTGATTCTAATTCCCACTAGCTACTATCTAGGGAATAGTGCGCAGGAGGCAAGAGTGGGAGCAGGGAGACCAGTTAGGAGGTTATTGCAAAGGTCTGGGTGAGAGGTGAAAGGTTTTGGTTCAGGATGAAGCTAGTAGGGGTGATGTTAAGTGTTCAGGTTGAAATAGAATCAACAAGATTTGCTCATTAGCTATGTGAAGGAAATGAGAGAAAGAGAGGAATTGAGATTGCTCTAGGTTTTTGTCTTGAGCAGTTGAATGAATGGTGATCCATTTATTGAGATGGTAAAGATTGGATACAAGCAGGTTTGGGGAACAAAACCAGGAGTTCCATTTTGGGCATGTTCGATTTGCTTTACTTTTGAGATAATTCAGTTGAGAATTTAAGTGGACAGTTGGATCCATGAGTATGGAACTCAGGGAAATGATATACATTTGGGCATCAGCAGCATACCCAAGTTGTGTGTGTCACTGTTTCAGTGGAGCACTTAACATAGTGTGGACAAAGTTTTCAATGGGGATTAATATAGAAACATTTTCAAATAGCCACTTGGTGACTGTATTAGTCAGGGTTCTCCAGAGAAACAGAACTCATTGGATTTGTATATAAACAAACAAATAAATAAAATATAACTTATTATAAGGAATTGAGTTATGTGCTTATGCAGTTTAAGAGGTCCCAAGATCTCTAGCTGGCAAGCTGGAGACCCAGGAGAGCCATTATATAGTTCCAGTCTGAGTCCGAAGACCGAAGAACTAGGAAAACTGATGGTATAAATTTCAGTCTGAAGGCAGGCTGTTGGAAGAGCCATTGTTTCCCTCCAAGTCTAAAGGCTGGAAATGACCAATATCGGAGCTCAGTCAGGCAGGAGTTTCATCTTACTCATCCTTCTTGTTCTACTCAGGCCTTCAATTGGTTGGATGAGACCCACCCACACTGAGGAGGGCAATCTGCTTTACTCGATCTTCTTATTCAAATGTTAATCTCATCCAGAAATACACTCAGAATAATGTTTGTCCAAATGTTTGGGACACCCCATGGCCCAGTTCAGCTGATGCATAAAATTAACCACCAAAGTGACAATAGAGCATTACATCAAATTATAATTCTATGAGGAGTGTATGTGGCTAAAATAGGTGTTCTAACTTTTCTAAGGTTAGAACTTATAAACTCCAGAGGCAGGTCTGGCTTGCACGGTAATTTTTTTTTTTTAATCATGAAAGAACTTTAGTTTTTTCCTTATAGAACTTTAGATTTTGAGTAGAGCTGAATCCAGTGAGCCTGCCAAAATGAATGCCAGATGAATAAATTAATTGACCTAGTGAATGAAGTTAATTATCAATCTATTAGACATTTATAAAAATTTTTTAATTAGCCTGATAATACTAGTCATTTGGGAGAATACCACATAAACAGATAAATTATGATTCAATGGGGCTAGTGCCTGGCCACCGCCTGTGTGTGAGGAATGGGCTATGGAAGAACAAGTGAGGAGGAGACAATTCTGATGGAGCAGGGGGTAGTGGTCAGGGAAGGATTCACAGACCAGGTTTTTTTTTTTTGCTAAGGGAAGGAAGCAGAGGAGTTGTATGTAGAGAAAGGCATGGAGGTATGGGAGGTCCTGAAGTGTCTAGACAAGAGTGAGAGGTTCAGTGTGACTTGTGTGTAGGGTGCACTATATAAAGTGGAGAAAACAGATCAATTGGGCCCAGAAAGTAAAAGACTTTGTATTACTGCCTAAAGAGCTTGGATTCTCTCCTGCAGGCCAGTGGGTGTCTACCTTTAGTGGGCACAAGAATCATCTAGGGAGCTAAGTAAAAATGGGGATTCCTAGGCCTCCTCTCCAAGGAGATGGATGTGATAGGTCTGGGGTGTAGGAAACGACAGCTTAATGAGCTCTCTAGCTGATTCCAGTGTAGTTGGTCCGCAGACCCCATCATTGCTATGGGCTATGAAGGCTTTTAAGAACGTGGAGTGACGTGACCTGATTAATTTTTAGGAAGATAATTCCTCAAACTGTATGGAAAATGGCCTGACTTCACTAGCAGGGAAAACATATAGGATGTTGCTATAAGCATTTTGGTGAGAGATGGTGAGACTGGGGCTAAAGCATTAGTGGGGATGAAGAAAAGGGCTGAATCTAAGAGACCTATCTGAGTTAGAATATACAGTTGACCTGAACAGGCAAAGAACTGAGAAGGATAAAGATTGATTCTCTCTAGATTAGAAGAATGAGTGATCAGTAATGGCTGACACTTGGAAACTATTTGTTGAATGAATGAATAAATATAGGACAAAAAGTAAATGAGATAAGGTAAGAAAGAAAAATTTCAGTTTCGATGTGTACATTTAAAGTCAATACAAAAAATATTGATCTGGTATTTGTGAGGGAAATTCACACAGGTTTGGATATACAGATTTGGAAGTTGTTAGTGTAGAGATAGTTCTTGAAGCAATAGTAGAATTTGAGACTACTCAGCAAGACGATATAAACCTTAAAGAGAAGAAAGCGAAGGACACAAACCTGCATGTTTGTGGGACAGACAAGACAACTAGCTGGCATAGAGGGGAAAGTGGCTGAAAAGAAGTTAGAGGATCAAGGGGAGGCATGTTCTGCAAAGTTTTGAAATTAAAGGATTTTTAGGAAGTATAGCATGTGTATGAGTGTGAATGTGTGTGTGTGTGAGAGGGAGAAAAAGGGTGAGTGTGTGTGTGTTGGTAGAATATATTGTCAATATGATTGCTGAAGTATGTTCTACCAACATTCTTTTTACTAATGTAGTTTGCTAGTAGATTTATTTCTTTTAAGGTCACTCTGAATCATGATAGAAAAACCAGGTCAACAGCACAAAGGAAGGTAGTAGTTTTCCTATTTGCTGTAGCTGGAGAGCAGTACTTATTTCTTACAAGTAAAAGCTGTTTTGACTTATTTAGGTGTGAGGTGGGCTGGGACATATTAACACCTGTCCTCACAGCATTTCTTAATAGCAGTTAGGTTAGAATTATCCTTGTTAGCCTTATTTTGATTTCTACCCCAGGCAAATACTTTTCAGATGGTTATTAGACCCATTTATATTAATATTTTTTCTGTAAATTCTATTCAGGATTGTTGACCATTTGTATCTTGGGTCTTAGCTGTTTTTTGGTTGGATATTTGTATGTTCCTTATATATTAAGGGCATTAATAGCCCTTTGTAATACTTATCATAATCATTTTTCTAAACCATCATCAATGTAGTGATGGAAGGGAAGTGTTAACCATTGTTAGAGAAGGCTCTACATCAAATTCTGAGGTTCATTAGCCAGGCTTGTCTTCTGGCCCTTACTCTTGTGTCTACATTTCTGGGAGGTTCTATAGTCCAGCCCAAGGTAGGCCTCCTTATAGGGTCACCACCCTTGAAAACAAGGAGCGCCTGAAAGTAAACTGAGTATGAGCTTATGGATCATATCAGCTGTATGACTTAGCTTTCTTTCTTTTACCCCAGAACTCAGGCAGACATAACTGGAACTATTATGGCACCTGGGACATTGAGTTTGCAGCTGAATGCCAGGAGAGTTGTGCTGAAGGCCTGTCTAAAAGGAAGACGTGGATATATTCATGTTTGCTGGAGAAACTGGAGTCCAGTTGTCCAATTGTGTAAGTATAGACCATCTCTTATAATTACTTCCTCCAAAGTATTAAATTCAGCATCAGATGATTATTTAAAAACAATTAGATCTGAGCTCCATTGGGAGGGAGAAGGTGAAAGCTACTATTGTAAAATTTTTCAAATCTCATTTTCTAATAGTTTATTTTTAGTATTTTTGTTGTATATTGACCTCATTTACAGGTAAACTTGAAATATTTATTTTTTTATAGATTATCTTCTCTGAGAGAAGTTGTCTTAGCATTGGTATTTCTCCTTCCTTAAATGGAAGAATTCATCAGTGAAAACTAGATAGGGAGATTTTTTTGTGGAAAGGTTTTAAAATGATAGATTCAGTGTCTTTAATAGCTAAAGCTTTATTCAGATTTTATGTTTCTTCCTATATCAGCTTTGCTAAGTTATTTTTCTAGGAGTTGGTCCATTTCATCTAAACTTTCAAATTTATTGGCATAAAGTTGTTCTAATATCCTATTAGTATATCTTTAATATTTGCAGGCTCTGTAGTGAGGTCTTCATTTTTATTCTTACTATTGGCAATCTGTGCCTTTTCTGTTTTTTCTGGATCAGTCTTGCTAATAAAGAATTGCCAGTTTTATAAGTCTTGAAGAGAAATCATCGTATGTCAGGCTTTCTTTCCTAGGCCTCCCCTCTTCAGGAGTCTTGGCTATTTTAAGTCCTGGCTGCCTTGGCAGGCCTCAACTCCTGTTTTTCTTTCACAATTCCATGAGAGTACTGGTTCTCTGCCTCTCAGCATTCATTCTCTGTCTGGCTTCTCAGCACCCTTATACCTTTAACCCTCCCACAACCCCTGCCACTGTTAGGAATCATCATTGCCTTGAGGGGTAAAGAGGTAAACAGAAAATTGGACTTACTTTAGTGAGCTTCCCTTTTTTTTTTTTTTTTTTTGAATGTTAGCCTTTTAAATCTTGGTTATTTTGACAGCTCTCTGATATCTTTAAACAGATGGCTGAAGCCCCATACCCTGTAGCTCTCATTTTCTAATTCCCCCATCTCACCCCAACCCCCTTCCCTAGGCAACCATTAATCTACTTTTTGTATCTATAGTTTTGCCTATTTAGACATTTCATATTGGTGGAATCATATAATATATAGTCTTCTTTTACTTAGTATAATGTTTCAAGATTTATCTATGTTGTAGCATATACCAGTACTTTATGCTTTGGCAAATTGTCATAATCCTTTCTAAGTCTGAATCAGCTTTCAACATTTTATCCTTTTCATTTTCAATGTTATGAAATATCTCTGAGAGTTCCCCTAACCTGAGGTTTTATTTTGCCAGTGTCACTTCCTCTGAGATATCTTTATGTTTTTTGTCACAGCCACTTTTATATTTGAGAGCATCATAACTACCTGCCTTAACTAATCCTTGGAATCTGGGTTTAGATTTCACAGCAGCATCCTTATTTGTGCTAGTCATTTCATTAGGTAGTTTAACATTAATCAATTCATGGCGACATCTGAATCAATGAAAGCAGTCTTTATTGGCAATAAAAAGTTCTTTTTTGACCGTTCCAATTTTTTTTTTCAATATGGCAGCTACCTTTAACACTTTGGCCTAAATGCTAGGCAGACTGGTTGTGATTATTTTTTTATTGCAGCCTTCAATCCAAGTAGAAGTAAGTGCTGTATTTCAAACATAATTGGCTTTCTGTTCCTACTACAGTTTAAAATATGTCGAAGCAACTTTACATTGTTTTTCATATTCATTGAATTTTGCCAATGTAGTTTATACCATAGCTTCATGAAAGCCTAGCTCTTGTCCTACCTTTGCTTTTCTGTTACCATTTTTCAAATTTTCTAATCACATCCAGTTTTACTTCCAGCATTATAACTTTTTATTTTTTTGCTGCACTTTAATCTTTGTTGTAAAATGTTTCATGAGCTTATCATTGGGAGATAAGGAGGCAACACAATTATATTCTAATGTCTATGTAAGAACTGAATAACGAATGCACAGTGGCCCATCATTTACTCATAGTTAATATACGGTGGTAACTGAAATTTGAATTGTTTCATTGAATGGTGTTATTTAACTAAACCATGGAAACTGAAATTTGTACCTCTTGGAATGGTGCAAAGTAAAGGATACCTGTAATCTATTTCAATGACTCACTTATCTTTAAACCCCACTTACTTAATAATCTTGGGTCTCAAACTAACTATGAATATTTTATTTGAGTAAGAGTCTCAAGGCTATACCACTCTAGCCTTTGAATTTAAAAATTATGGTAGCTGCTCTGATCCCTGTAATTGTCTCCTCAAAATGAGGTCTCCTCCTTGCTTCCTACCTCCACTAATGAAGTCTTGAGCAGCTCTGCCTCTGACATATGTCATTTCCTTTTATGGACAAAACGGCAAAGCCTTCTCTGTCTCTGATGTCTCCCGTCCTCCCTCTGTTTCTCTAATGTTCTTGTGTTTTAGAACTGCCCTCCAGAAACACATGGCAGCCCTTACCTGGCTTTATAGCTCTTACCTTCCAGCCAGGATGAAAGTTTTGCCTTAACACCCACAGCGACGGCCAGCTAGACCCTGCCTTTCTAATGAATAACTCATAAACATTGAAAGCACTATTTTCCCTGAAGAATGCCTCATAGTGGCTGTCACAACCTCTTTCAAACCTCAGGCAAACCTGTATTTTTTCCCCTCCTTTTAAGAATCTAAGTTTCAAAAACTCTTCTGTAGTATTTAACAAGGGCTTCAAAAGCTCACAGAGGAAAAAGTTTCTTGAAGAGGTCTGCCTCTCTTTTGTCTTTGGAACCTTTGAGGCATTTTCAATGTGACAAAATAGGTTTTAAATGGATCCGGAGAGATTCCTTGTTCTTTTGTGCTTCCAAACACTTAGAGCATAGTTAGGCACATAGGAAGCATTTGACAAATGCTTGTCACTTTATTGATTGAAATGACAAGCTACAGGCATACTTGGATTTACATGTTAATTTATGTCTGAAAATTGATTTTTTTGAGGATGGAAAGGGAGACATGATACTGAATTGGCAAGAGGGGGGAAAACTTGCTCTGAGAAGATTCCTAAAATGGATTCTCCTAGCAGTGACAAATTCAGATATTTTTTGATGATGCTGATGAAAATAAGTAGTTTGCAGGCAAAAATATCTTTTAAATGCGTATTTTAAACATATGCTTTAATGTGATAGCTATCTATTAGAGAGAAACTTTTGCAGTTAAAACAAAGGATTAGTATTTAAAACCATAAGGCCGCGAGATTTGGAGAAAGGTTTTGCGACTTCTTGCTCTCTGGGGGGAAAGGATGAAACCTAATGGAAGTTTCTTCTGGAGACGTGCTCATGGACAGACCGTTAAGTCCTCATAGGTAAGACAAAATAAAAAGGAAAATAGCTCAAACTTCCAACAAATTGGGGCACTTAACGGTCTGTCCATAAGCATGTCTCCAGAAGAAACTCCCATTAGGTTTTATCCTTTCCCTCCAGAGATTAAGAAGTGGCAAAACCTTTCCCCAAATCTCACGGCCTTATCTTTTTAAATACTAATCTTTTGTTTTAACTGCAAAAGTTTCCCTCTAATAGATAGCTATCACATTAAAGCATATGTAAAGTTGAAATGGCAGCTGCACACAATGAAAGTCTCACATAATACCAGTGCTAATTCCACCCCAAAACAGCACAGTTCAGGAGTTTCTCAGTGCTTGCTTACTTTGGTTTTTGTTCATGTTAGTTTGTGTTTTAGATGAAAAGTTTCCAGAAAGCAGGGTTCAGGCCTGTTATGGCCTGAACTGTGTCTCTCCAAAATTCACATGTTGAAATCCTAACTGTAGTACCTCAGAATGTGACTGTATTTGGAATGGGGTCTTTTAAAATGAAGTCATATGGGTGGGTCCTAACCCAAATATGACTGGTGTCCCTATAAGAAGAGAAGATTAGGACATGGACATGCATGGGAGAAGATCATGTGAAAACACCAGAAAAAGATAGCCATCTATGAGCCAAGGAGAGAGGCTTTGGATTAAAAATAACTCAGCTGACACTTTGATCTTGAACTTCTAGTCTCTAGAACTATGAAGACAAATTTCTGCTGTTAAAGCCACCCAGTCTGTGATATTTGTTATAATAGCTCTAGAAAACAAATCGAAGGTCTATTTATATTTTTATGAATAGTGTCAAGCCTTAAGGCCATATGTAGAATAGATGCATTTAATAGGGCAGAGGCAGGCAGAAATATAACAGGTGATCAGAACTTTTATTTTTACCTTTTTAATGGCAGGTATGTCATATAAAGGCCAGAGCTGAATTGAGCAGAGCCAGACAGAATGATAGATTTAGTATCTTCTATTTTATATCTGAAGATTTCTCAACACCCTGAGAACGAAGTCTTTGGTGGGAAGTAGAGAACAGGAGGGACTTCTGGGACACTTTGATGCTGATAAGGGTTTAGTAGAGATTATGCTGAAAAACAGCTTTAGAGAGAGATTTAGAAATGATCAATATCTACTATTATCTGGTCTAAGCAGTGATTTTAAATAGCAGTCTATAGCTGCATCTTTGTTTTTATCAATGTTTAGGGAAAATTAAGGTTTAAATAATGGAACATGTAGTATATATCTGTTTTTGTCCCTGCCCACTGTTGTAGGGCTTCTACACTGCTGTCAGTCTCCTTACCCCTCATCTTTGTTTCAAGCAATTCCCAGGGAAAGATTCCCCTATAGCCTCATGAACATGGGCCTCTCATGATCTCCCTCACCGTCTATCTAATTATCTCTCTACCTATAACAATTTAAAGACCTGTTTAATGTGTTTTCTAAGTCTGAAATTAGTTTGAATGTTTTAATTTGTTTACTTATATTTCATGAGAAGTCTAATATAACCACAATGCAGTCATGTGTTGCTTAATGACTGGGATATGTTCTGAGAAATGTGTCATTTTTGTCATGTGCAAACATCATAGAGTGCACTTACACAAACCTAGATGGTATAGCCTGCCACATACCTAGGTCATACAGTATAGCCTAGTACTTCTAGGCTACAAACCTGTACAGCATGTTGTACTCAATACTGTAGGCAACTGTTAACACAATGCCTACAGCATTTGTGAATCTAACATATCTAAACATAGAAAAGGTACAATAAAAATATGGTATAAAAGATAGAAAATAGTACACCTGTATAGGGCACTTACCATGAATGGAGCTTGCAGAACTGGAAGTTGCTCTGGGTGAGTCAGTGAATGAGTGGTGAGTGAATGTGAAGGCCTAGGACATTACTGTACACTGCTGTAGACTTTATAAACACTGTACACTTAGGCTACTAAGTTTATACAAAATATTTTTCTTGCTTTAATACTAAATTAACTTAAGCTTACTGTAAGTTTTTAGCTTTATCAACTTAAAAATCTTTTAATTTTTCTACTCTGTTGAAGTAAGATGTAGCTTCAAACACAAACACATTGTACTGCTGTACAAAAATATTTTCTTTCTTTATATACTTATTCTATAAGCTTTTTTCTCTTTTAATAACACTCATAGTAGCCTAGACTTACACAGGGTCAGGACCATCAGTATCACTGTCTTCCACCTTCACAATCTTATCCCACTTTAAAGTCTTCAGGGGAGAAACACACATGTTGCTGTCCTCTCCTATGAGAACAATGCTTTCTTCTGGAACACCTCCTAAAGGACCTGCCTCAGGCTCTTCTTCAGGAGGTGTCACTCTTTTCAGAAATAGGTTCATGGTGGTTTGCTTGATTGGTTTCTTTTTTCATCAGAGCTTTTCTTGTAAGCAGATAATGTACCATGAATATTCCTCTCTATTAATGAAAACCTTTTGGTGTTGGGGTCCATGTTTTCAAACTTTTTAAGGGGCTTGTTGAGGTCTGTAAAAGCTTCTGCTAAACCTTTTCCTGTGAATTTTCTTGTGGGTTCCTCTTTTTCCTTCTCCTGCAGTTTCCCTTTCTCTTGCCTCTTCTTCAGCTATGTGTTCCTGTTCCAGTTCCAACAATTCATTAGTCAATTCCTGAGGAACCACCTCCTGGAGCTCCTTAATGTCATCTTTGTCCACACCCAGGGTAAAGGTGTTTGCCATCTCAACCACAGCCTCACTGATTTTTGCAACCTCCTCATTCTTAGCGAATCCTTTGAAGTCATGGATGACCCTCTTGAGTGTCTTCTTCCAGATGCCATTCATACCTTGGTGACATCCTCCTAAGCCCAAGCAAGGTTCTTGATACAGTCATAGATGTAATCCTTCCCGAATTGCATGTGTCTTCTTATTAGATGCAGCAATAGCCTGGGCAAAGGTCCTCCTCAGGCAGTAAGCCTTAAAAGCTTCTATAAGTCAGTCTTTGATCCACTGTTTGGATCAAAGAGGTGGTGTTTGGAGGGAGAAACACCATTTTGATTTGGGTAGGGTCATCAATAAAAGGAGGATATCTGGGAGCATTTTCAACAGTAAGCAAAATCTTGAAAGGTAGGTTATTCTCTGAACAGTACTTTTCCATTTCTCTCATAGAGCAATCCAAGAGGGCATCTTAGAAGAACAGCTTGGCCACCCATGACCTTATTGCTTCTGTAATACACTGGCAGTGTGTGCCTAGTGGTATGCTTGAGGGCCCTGGGGTTCTCACTGTGCCAGATCACAAAGGGTTTCAATTTGTAGCCTGCAACACTGCTCCCAAGGAAGGCTGTTATTCTGTCCTTAAAAGCCTTGAAAGCTGGCATTGACTTGGCCTGCTTAATGGATGAAAGCCCTTTCAGACATTTGTTTCCAGAATAGGGAGACTTTATCCATATTGAGTATTTACTCTGGCAAGTAATTTTCCTCCACAATCAGCACATCTAGAGTTTCCAAAAATTCTTCAGCTGCCTTCACATCAGCACTTGCAGACTTACCACTCACTTTTCATTATGTAATGAATGATGATTCTCAAACCACCTGGAGCTAGCAGTAAATTCAGTATCATAGTCAGGTCCAGCCTTTTCTTTCAACAAATTTTTTCCTTGGCCATGATTCTCGTAGTGATGAGAGGGATACACTCATATATCTGGTCTTTAATCCAAGTCATTAGAAGTTTCTCCATGTCTGATAAAGGCCCTTCTCAAATTTGTTAGTCTTTTTGCCTTCAATGAAGCAAAGTCCTGTAACAGCTTTTATCATTGTTGTTCTTTCAGATTGTAGCTGTGGTGGAATGGAACATGCCTGACTGGCGAGAAATAATCATCACTGATTTTCCACCTTTGTAGTCCTTAATCACTTTTAATGTTGTTTTCAGATCAGTCACTTAATATGGCCTTTTACTGGCAACATTAGTAGAGGATTTTGTATGCTTAGGGGCTATGATGAATGAAACATGAGAATGACAATGGATTTCTTTGAACATACTTTCCCCTCCTGTTTTTTATTTACTCCTTAGAATACATTCCTATTAGTTGAATTACTATGTGAAAAGGCATGCTCATTTTTGTGTGTAGAAGCTTAGAATATGTCCTACTGTTGGCAGTAGCATCTCTTATAGAGAATCTAGGGCCACTCTTCTTAGCTTATCCTATGCCAAGATCGCCAATATCTTGGAAGCACTGCTGCTGCCCTTTGGGGAACCATCTATCTAGGTCATAGCTAGTGCATTTTGCCTAATAAGTTTGCAGGATTAGTTTGATGAAATTCAGTGATAAAGAAGAGACCAGTCTATGGCCATGCTATCCTGAACAAGCCTGATCCCATCTGATCTTGGAAGCTAAGCAGGGTTGGGTCTAGTTAGTACTTGGATGGGAGACCACCTAGGAAGATCAGGTGCTATAGGTGTAAAAAATTTAAAAAAAAAAAAAAGGGATTATAAACTGACAAGCTTCTTGCAATTCAGTGAGGTTAACCAAGGGTTGCCTTGCCTAAAAAAAAAAAAAAAAAAAAAGAGAGAGAGACCAGACAGAGTGTGTCTAAAACTCACATGAGGAGTTGGTTGAAGTGTCTAAGGACACTTCATATCCTCAGTGACACTTCACATGTTAGTGAAAGGGAGTGTGAGCACAGGAAAGTGTACACAGAGAAGCAGCTCTGTTGTACTCATCAGGAGGAGAACTTGGGTGTGGGGGATGTAGTGACCATGTCACTGGGCTGTGGGTCTTGTTTGGGGAACAAGATGTCAAGTTTTCCTGGAGTTTGGGGGAATGTCTATTCCATACCCATTATATTTCCTTTGTTCTGAATAATCTTCTGATTGTCGTTTGTCTTCTTTGGTATTTTGATATCAGGGTGGTGACAGTGTGCCCTGTAACTCACTGTGTTTGCCTCTTTATTCCAGCAATAAGGAGGCTACTTGAGAAAGAACATAGGATCTCCCGTTATAGTTTGCAGGCTGACTTACCTCCCATCTTGTTTTCTTAATTTTATTTGCTCTTTGCCTCATCTTTCTATTTTGGATTTATTTTTCTCTTGTAACATGTTTACATATTTCTAAATAGCCTTAAATTTGTTTTGGAATAAGTCATGGTTCAAATGAAGAATGAAAGATTGGCTTTCTGGGTTTAGAAACTGGTCTGATCCATTTAGTCTGAGCTTGTTACTGAGAAGTTGCTCATCTTGGGTTCAGTATCTGAATCTGCCTGACATTGGATCCTGATAATGCATCCTCAGTGTTGTCCTTGACATCCTGTTGTTAAATATCCCGCCCCTCTTATGCATTAACCTCCTCCACTTTGTGCCTTTTCCAAATGACAAGCACAGGTAGGTATACTTACCTCATTTCTCTTTTCTGCCTCTTTATATATTTAAATTGTATACTTTCAACCTATAGAAACTTTAGTTTTGGTCAAAGGAATAAAGTGGATTTATCTTTTAGCCTGCGTTAATTCTGCTAAGTAAATGTTAAAATTTAATAATTTAGAATTTTGGAACTGACCCCTTTTAGTACTGGGTTACTCTTATATTGTCGAGTTTCCCAGCATATTTTTAAGCGAACTTACCTCTTCTTCCTTGAGGAAGCTCTTGAAGGTAGGAACCTCTCCATCTTTTAAGTCCTCACAAAACTGAAAAGAAGTCTTTGCACAAAGCAGGAGCTCAACACGTGTCTGTTGAATACTCTCACCTCCAAACAGGCTTGAGAAATAAAGATTTTTAGGCATCTTATCCTAAGAAACAGAAGGCAATCCTGCTAATAAGTATATATAGAATTGATCATCTTTACGAAGGACTCCACTCATTCACTGATGGTCAGGAAAGACCTACCCAGCAGAGGTGTCACACTAGGCTCTGATTTAAGTTCCACTTGCAATCAGGAGCCTTGTTAATTTTAACATTGAAAAGTATTTGTATGAAGAGTTCTATGAAGATCGTGCTTACTTTTAATTTGATTAATATCATTTCTATTTGGTTGTTTGAAATTAAATTTCAAATTTTCATAATAGTGAGAAACATCCAAAATATTTCATATACAGTGAGAATAAGAGCTAAAGCTTGTAGTTCTGGCAGGCCAAGAGTCTCTAATTTGAGGTGAAAACATGATTTCTTTGGAAATCTCGTCTAACCTTCCAGTACATTTTCTTAATTTCCTCTAGTGAGTCAAATATTTCGAGAGCATATGTAGGCTGAGCCATTTGAGCATTTAAAAATAATAACTATACTTTGGGTATCCAGCTTATTACTGTGGTATTTCTTGAGAACATAAGATACAGAAAAGGATTTTTTTTTTTTTACAGAAGGTGAATTCCATCTAGTTGCATTAGATCCTAATTAGGGAGTGAAAATAACCCATTTCAGAGCTCTTCAAAGTGATTACATTCCACATTTACTGCTGAATAGTCCTGATCAGAGAAAAGATTTAAATAATACCACCAGTGCTCTTTTTTTTTTTTTCTCTCACTTGCTTTTGCTCTGCACTTTCTTGTAATTAAAACAATGCTTTCTCATATGTATTTATTGTTCATAAAACAGCTTCTTTCTTCTGGTGGGATATATGGTCCCTAGATTCCTGATGATGGGCAAATATTCACTAACACTCTGTCTACTGCTGGCAAAATGACCCATTGAAACTGGCCATCCAAGGTATGAGGCATATGTGTTTGAACACGCTGCACAGGACATGCAACTGTCAGCCATTGTCACATAGGAAATACATTCTTTAATAAAATGAGGTTTTATGCCTATGTGTAAAGATCAATGGAAAGGTTGTTATATTTGAAATAAAAATTCTGAGGTGAGACTAGGGCATTAGATCCAAGTGTGAAATTCATTCACCGCTATTCATAGTCAATCTAGTGTAGGAAAGAATTGAAGTCAGAGGGTACAGATCTCCACAGAAGGATGTTTATGTAATTAATTTTATAAAAGCAAGGATTTAATAGTAGAATCATCTCAAACTTTGTAAAGAGAAAGAGAGTGACCATGAAAATCTTTTGTATCACAAGAAGGCTTCTGGTCATCTTGTAACAAAAGAATGATTCTTCTTAAAGATGAGTTATACATTTCCCTTTTTAATAAGTATTCTAAATTCATTGACCTTTTTTGTGACACTAGCAGCTATTATTTTTTTTAAAGTTTATTCTGCTTCTTCAAGGCAAAGGTGACATTTTATCAATGAGAGAGAAAACATCTGCTTTTCAAAAAAAAAAAAAACACCTCTGCAATGGATGTTTGGAAATATTTCTTAGAATTATATGATTTTGTTGTTGACAACAATGGACCCCGACCACAAAACCATTGATGTGTCTGCACTTCCAAAACCAGAATTTTCTAACTAGTTAGTATAAAAAGTTCCAGAAGAGAAAGTCAGTGGATTCGATTAGTTTGTAAAAAATGATTGACATAGGAGAAGGTGAGTATTTATAAACCTAATTTCAACAAAAGTCTTTGCATAATTGGTGATTGGGATTAAGAAATCATAATGTTGAAAACCCTGCCAATGATTTGTCTCTTTTTTCCATTTGGACCTATTGTCATTATGAGTTAGGTTTTCAGCTATGCAGCCATTAAAACCAACTATTACAGATGAACATAGCATCCAACATGACTCTTTGTGTCATAGAGTTGATGAAGTCTTAAAACAATGACTAATTAATGAATAATAAAATTTTAAACATTTTATTAATACATTTATTATAGAGAATAAAAAGATTTTGTGCATAAAATTAAAATATTAAAACATTTAAAATATTTGAGATAATGAAAATCATATTTATGCAATATACAAATGAATATAATTATGAATCCAATTTATAAATTAAAATATCTGTGGAAAGTGTAGTAAACCTTTTTACTGATAGGGATGTACTCTCAAAAAAGTTCAGAGGTCACTGTTCTATACATATAACTGTCTAAATCCTAGATTCCCAGGAAGGAGAAGACAATTAGTTTAGTTGGGTCAGATGTTCATCTCTGATCCAATCAGCTGTGGCCCAGGGAGGAAGGTGGCATAATAGAGGCATCCTGAATATTGGAGTGTTCATGATCCCAGTCACAGCAATTACATGATTTCATAGGGAAGCAACATTTGTCATCACATGAACATACTCTTCAACCTGTAAAATTTGTCTTCTCCCAAGTATCTAGCCTGCTTTAAATGCCAGAACCTGCCTCTCCTCACCTGTCATATTTTCCCAGTCAGTTTTGCTGATGAGTATTGTAACCTTTGACAGTATAAATGCAGACTCAATGTAAATAGATTGTGAAGTGAAATTATACTCTTGTAAACATTTCAGGATTTCATGAAGTTGAAGAAACTGATGTTGGAATGTTGTTCAAATCATGCACAAATGAGGTTTGGGAAAGTCAGGTCTGTTAACCAAAGAGAAAGCCAGTAAGGGTTATGACATAATAAGTCTTCAAAGCAAATGATTTGAATGTGAAAGGATGTTGATATTGGTAAATTAATATATCCTTGAGTATTTTTTTTTTTTTTTGCTAAAGTGACCCTCTTTATGATCTTACTACAAAAATTGACCATGAAACGAAAGATATTATATAATGCTTTTATATTCTTTTTGTTGGAAAAGTTATGTCCCCTAACATAAATATTTGACTTGTTTAAAGACTTAGTACATAGCTGTGTGAATTAAAACCTAATTAAAAAGTAAGATAAAACAAGCTTATTTTTTTAAATTTAAATTTCATTTATTAAAGATAAAGCCCTAATCAAATGTTTCCCTCCAACTTATTTTAGTAAATTTACTAAATTTACTATCAATTTACTTGGTTTTGTTCCTTGATTGAGGATCTGATGCCCAGTTTACTGGTTATAGGGCTGACCTTTCTGAGAGCTGTAGGTGGGAAGTGATATTCTGTACCCAGCCCTTAGCACCTTCTTTGACTAATCCCTGATCATTTGCCTCTTTAAACTTGATCCAGCTTGAACCCTAACCCTTCAGGGTCTTTCCAGGCATCTGATTTGTTGATGTTTATAAAATTAATTTGAGCCAAGATGTTTAAAAAAGGCAGTAGCTCAAAAGGTTACTCTTTCCTGAATGCACCTTCATTTGAACAGCAACCCTCAGTGCCTAAAGCCAAGAGGTGAAAACAGGAGAGGTTTTGGCATTTTGAGAGATGATTATAGGCAAGGGGGCCTTTTATGCCACCTATAAGTGCGCTGTCTTTGCCATTTGCAGAAGGCCAGCTCTGCAGTCGGTTTATCTTCATACCATCAACTCCAATACCCCTGTGTGCTCCTGGGGTAGGATCTTTGTACACTCACCCCCACATTAACATTTTGGCCCTAACCATCCACAGGCTAGGAATGGCAAATAGAATTCATCTCACTTGCCAGCTCTGATCCATTAAGAGTGACTGTCTGAAGAACTGCAATGAGCAGGTTTCTGGGACCTCACCTGGTTTAGTAGGACAGAGTATCAATTGATTAATAATGTCTGCCATAGTCACTGGAGATGGGGTGGTAGCGTGCATACCACATTTGTGCTATCTCTGTCTTGGATTTTGGGAGTGAATATTACTGCACCACAACAGGGATGTCATTTGTCACCATTTAGCTCTTGACTGTTTACCAAGGCTCGGGGTTTACTATTAAGTTCTCATGACTCCCAGCAGGTCCCAGTGTGTACCTTATATATATGCCTATGTCTGTGC
>NW_011889217.1:268298-296731 GCF_000151845.1 Pteropus vampyrus | reverse complement strand
GCCTCATCAACGTGCAATCTTTTTAAAGCTTGTGCTCTCATGGGACAACAGCACTGTTGTGGTTAAAATAATATAGTCATTTCTAAAAGTCTCAGCCCTTTACTTGCCTTTTGTGAAATCTGCAAGGGTAGGTGAGGATATCACGGTGATATATCTCTAACATCTCCTTTTCTCATCCATCTATTTCCCTCACACTGAAGCAGCTTTCTCAGCTCCCTCACCTCAAGTCTTTTTCCAACGCCCCCCATACCCCACGAACTCTTGTCCCTATGACTCTTGTCATTCTCCCTAGCTCCTTTTCTCTGCATTACAAGGTTCAAAGACCTTTTATTTATTTATTTATTTATTTTAAACAAAACAAAACAAAACAAAGCAGGGCCATTCCTGGCTGGGAGGTGGGATGAGGTGGATCAAGATAGAATTCTCTCTCTCTTCCTCTTTTTAAAATTTTTTATTGTAGGACAGAATTCTCTTAAGTATGGCAGGAGAAGAAAGGCTTGGAACTAACATATGAACAGTTTTCCTCTTATCATGTACTTCATGTACATCCCTTAGAGATTCACTCTTAGGTTATCAAATCCTGGGTTATATTGCAGTCACTTGGGAAAGAAGGATTGGGTGGCAGCTCTCACTCTGGGCCCTCTAAAGATTCTCCCCTACCTTTCACTTGAGTCTGCCTTTGTGGTTTTGGGTTAAGAGCTGTTGCTGTGGGCCATGTGTTTTAGTAACTGGCTCTGGGTGGCGGCCAATCTGCTCTTGAGATGCGTTTGTCATGGCCTCTTTCCTATTGGCTTTAGGGGATGTTCCCTCTAGATGGCAGCTTTTGGGATGGCTATCTTTCTCTTCTACTCCTCTTATGCCCTCTTGTAGAGTGCTTCTTGAGTTTGCACATCAGTTGGTAATTTAGGTCTAAAGCTATTTTATTACGTGTGAGGCAATTTGGGGGGTACCAGTACATACAAGTGGGTATGTACTGGTACATACCCACTTGTTCATCTCTTTTACAGCCCCTGCTTTGTGTCACCCCTAGAGCTGCCTTTAAGCCCAAAGCTGTCCTCACCCGTGAATTTTAATGTTTTCTCCACTATCTCCACCCCCAGCTTCTTGATTGAGTCTTCCTCTATTCTCTTCTCAGGGACTTTCCCTATGCCTGCTATTCCTTCATCTCAAACTTTTTTCTTCTTTTTTAAACAAAACATTTCCTCATTACATATGGAAGTCAAAGATAAATGATTACTATAGAAATTAAGAAAATACAAAAAAGTGCCAAGAGAAACCATCCACAATCATAGAAATAACCACAGTTAAAATTCGATGACTTTTCTTTGCTTTTATATAATTGCAAATCTACTGTATAAATAGATCTGTATTCTGTTTTTTTCCCCTTTTCTTTTGATTTAGTCTGCACCAACCCCTACCAAAGTCAAGGTGCCATTATTACACTGTTATTTACGTGTGCATGTGCGCATGTGCGTGTATGTGCATAAGCACACATACACACAATCACACACAATGTAACTGGTGTCTTTGGGCAAGGTGCTGAACTCCTGGTCACTCTACAATCTAATTCACAACACTCTACATTTTGACCTCCTTTTATTAGTTACTTTTTTCCTCTACCTGTGCTGTCCCTCCTTTATGGATATATAATACATGGATTCTGGTTGATTAAATGAATTATTATATGATGTCTAAAGCCTAAATTTAAATTGGAACAGGTAACACTATGGATAAGAGGGAGGCCCACTTTTTTCATAATTGCCTGTTGATCCCCTTCCTGTGGTATTTGGGACCTCTATCTTCATTCTCCTCAGTCTTATCTCAATTGCTTATTCCTAAAAGCCTGCAGTCTCCATCAATTGCTAGGAAACAAGGTCTGAGAACCCAAGGAGAATTTCCTGTTATTTTCTTGTATCATGATGGTAGGGAGATTTGATAAAAGCTGAATGAATTTTTAGCCTAGGATGTTCTGTTCTTAAGCTATAATTGCTGTTTTCCCTTTAACTCTAGAAGTGATTCTGCCAAACAAAAGAAACTTTAGTTTTCGCATGTTTGTTATTATTATTTTATAAAAAATTCTCCATTAAATGTGTGATTTAAAAAAGATTTCTGTATCATTAAAGGTGATTTTCTTTTTTCTTGGGACTGGTTTGATATTACTGTCAGAGGGGGAAGATTCACTTTAAAAGTTAACTTTCTAGGATGCATTTGTTCAACAAAGTGAGATATACTCAATTGCGGTAAATATAGAGAAGACCATGAAATAGCCAATTTAAAAATAATTTTTTAATTTAAAAATGCTAAATCAAACTCCTAGTTATTAAAGTATATTACCTAAATGATTTATATTTGATTTTCAGAATGGAATATTACTGAAGATAGCATAAGAGAGTAAGAATTAAATGATATTTTGGAGGGATTTAGGTTACACATTAGAAGCTTTACAAAATTCAGAGAAACCAGTATCCATGGTCATAGATGAGAGAAGCCTTATCTTGGGATCTATAATAAGAGAGCAGATTATCTGTCTCCTTGTGTTACCCTTCAAAGAATCAATATCATGATTCAGGAATGCTTCTTTCTAATCAGTCATATGCCCCAAAGATGACTATGAGTCTTGAATTTGAGTATTTTAATGTGGATAAAGGATATTCTTATAAGATTAATAGCAAATAAATATGGTTTCATGAGCTATGGTTTTCTTGCTGTCATGTATGCTGCAATGAGCTAAATACTTATTCCAGTGGAAAGAGCAGGTTTAATGTGCACTACACTGAATAGCCCTAGGGTATTTATTGTCTATCACATTTTTTCCTTTGCGCTAGAGCTGCAATGTGAAGTGACTGATGGATATATCCTTTAGGTACCCATAGATCATGGACATCCCAGGGCAACAATGCATGAACTAGAATGGCAATCAGGTTGAAGAGATGGAATGAACCTTGGCTGTACTGATTCTTAGCTTTATTGTTATTCCAGGTGGTATTGGTCCATGAGGGTGTAACCTCTCTTATTGCCCATATCACAATTGGAAAGATGCAGGCTGTTCTGAAAGTCAAAACTACTGGGCTACCCACAGTGGGTAAGGAAGCAGAATGTCTGTTCAGTAGGTCAGAGGTGACTCTAAGCTCTGTGATAGGGCCCAGGTAGGCCTCGTTCCTTGCTGTACCTCAAATATCTAGCATAGTTCCTGAGTAGCACAGGTACTCAGTAAGTACTATTGTATTGCAAAAAGGGCTATGTTACTCTATGGCCAAACCTGTCCCTTTCATCAAGGGTCCTGACTAAATCTCTACCTAGATTCTCTAGAGATTTCTACATAAGAGTATCTAGAAGCTTTGCCTGGAAGACCAGAGGTGTGGCTCTGCAGTCCTGGCTGGTTCTGGGGCCCAGATTGGCTTTGGAAATATAGCTGGGACATCTGTAGACAGCACTGGAGGAAGCCAGGGTCAAGGACCAAGCTGATTTTGGACACAAGCCCCTCCTCTGTGCTCTCTCTCTGTTGGGTTACCCCTGTTCTCTGTTCCTTCTTCCCATGGCACCTGAGGGACCATGGCTCTTGTAAGAGGCAGATCAAGATCAGAACTGGCATGAAGCGATTGGCCAAAGAAAAAAATGATGTATGAAAAAGCAAAAGAACAAGAAGAAAAGATTAAAAAAATGAAAGCTGAAGGTGGTAAAGATTATGCCATTGAAAAGCAGGCAGGAATCCTGCAAGAGTCCTGGATGATGATTCCAGATCGCCAGTGCAGATTGGAAGCTGCATACATCAATCTTCTGCAGATGCTAGAGAGTAAAAGAGTTGGAAGAAGCCGAAGAACATAAGGAAGCACATTTAGTACTGGATTCAGTGAAGTGAGAAGCCAGACTTTTTTCTGTCCAGGGTATATTTTTCATTAATCCTGGGATTCATCCCACAATAATTATTTTTGACCACTGCTATATGTTCAAGTAGTATGAGAATGTGTTTCTTTTTCTGAAGTTGCATATATTTTTCTTTGCCTAATTTAATGTGTCAAATAAATGAATTCATCTAATAAAATTGTTTATTTAAAAAAAAGAACCAAGCTGATTTTAACATCATTCTGGAGGGCCTGGGCAGAGAGGCAAACTTGGGTTTGAGGCACAGAGAAGGAACAAGCAGATTTGGAAGACTGAGTAGGAGGCAAACCTAGAAATTCTAGATGGAGACACAGGGATTTTATGAAGCAAATTCATCCTTAACCAGGACAGCCAGAACCTCTGAAGACATAAAGTACCTTTTGTTAGTAGCTCTTTTGTACACAAGTCTCTTGATGCAGGGCCTCATGTCCCCTACCCAACTCTTCTCAGGAATTTGCTTTCTTTCCTGCCTCAGGTAGAAAGACCCAGGTAGTCCCCTAGAACCCAAATAAGATTCAAGCTTTTCTTTCCTAAGCCAAGTAGTAAGTTCTAGAATTGGCAGGTACCATCAAAATATTGCCTCAGTAATCCAACTCCCCAGGACTTCCAGTAAGCCTGGGATTGAAGCCAACAGCAACGGGTTCAGCTCTCCAGGAAGGTTTGCCATCATTAACAGCCTGTAGAATTCACAAGCTGATCCCCACAGCTTTTTCTCTTGGTGGCTTCTGGGGGCACTGAAGGTAAAAGACTTCATGCCTGATGGTCTCATCTTAGCCTCCATGAAGGCAGCACTCGCAGAGCCTTTGGGCCTTTAAGGACTTGCCCATATTTGATGCCAAACATATTCTTTGAATGTAAGAAGTTTAACAGAATTAACAGCAGTCTCTGTCTGGATATAAGATAGTTTTTAACATACGATTTTTTTTTAGGATTCTTCCAATGCACCCCAAGGCTCCTTGAGGCAATTAAAACCATGCCCTTGGCGATATGCAGGCTGCAGAAGCTCTTTTTGCTACAGTTTGGGTTTTTTAAGAGCACTTTCTCATCAAATCTAGAAGAGATTGGATTTGACCAGTGCGAAGAGAGAAAGCTTTCTATAGGTGGTCCTTCTGAATTCTTAGTTACCTATTATCTCTGACACATTATAGGCCATATTGGTGATATTGCAGCAAGGTTCCAAGTGCTACCCAGCAATTTCGTTTTCTTCCGAACCAATGAGGTTCAATTTACTGGCCAAATTCAGCAGTTAGAAGATACTACATAAACTTAGGCCACAGGGAGCAACGTTACTAAAAGGTATCTTGTTGACCTGCATAGAGAATTTAGGCAGTGGAAGACTCTGGATCACTCTAAGCTTTCTGTAGACTCTTCTGAAGGTTTAAACATATTAAAATGTACCCACATCTCAAATGTAAAATTTTCCATAAAAATGTTAGAAGGATTTTTATAATTTTGCTTTTGAAATTATTTGCCTACAAATGACTTATTAAATGTACAGTTTACTATGTCTTATCAATTATTGTGTCTACTCAAGAATTCTTGTAAAACAAGAGAATCAAATCCACGAATTATTCTCACATGAAAATTTTTATGAATAATAAATTTAACAATGCAGTTTAGATAATGCTACATTTTGCAGGCTGTTAATTAAAGGTTTATTATTTTCAGTTTGCTTTTCTATAGCTTAGAGCCACTTCTTTTTTTTTTTTTCCCCCATAGGCCTCTGGAAAGCTCATGGGCCCCAAGCATGGGGCTTTTTGGGCCTAACAGATAAAACAACCCTGAGGGAATTTAACTCTGATATTTGACTCAGGAATAAAGATTTAAACGTTATAGGGTTATGGTTTCAAACATTAGAAGGTCTGTTGTGTCAAAGAGAAATAAGACCCATTGTGTGGTACTCCACAGGACGGGAGCAGGTAACTCTCCAGAACAACATATCAAAGAGGCTGTCCCAGGAGATATGTGATCTGGAAGTGTTCAGTGGGAGCTGGAGGAGTCCTTTGTAGGGGTTGGGAGGTTGGAGAGGGCCCAGAGTTTAGAGTCAGAAGATCAGAGTTCAAGTCCCTGTGTCAATTGTTACCTGAGTGACTTTGAGCAACTCACTTAATCTGTATATATTTTGTTTCCTCTTCTATACAATGGAGATGTGTCTCTGCTTCACTTATCATACAGGGCTACTGAAGATCAGAGTAAGATAATTTCAAACTCTTAGTCAAACTAACACGTTCTATGTAAACGTTAAGCCCCATTCATATGTTAGAGTTATAAATGCATTTCTAGGATACTAATGGAATGCCTAATATAATGGATGGGGATCTATGAAATGAGTCATTTCAAATTCATTAGTGCTACTGATAATAATCTTAGCATAAATGACTCTTAATGAAAGGAAAACTTAAAACACATTGAACAACCCACTGCTATTTACGTAGTAAGTCAAAGCTCTATAAAGGCAACCTAATATGGACTTTGAGCTTTAGAAATAAAAGATTAGAATGAACAGGATTAAAACTGAAAGGAATGTTGGACATTGAGCCCCACAGAGAAATGATATGTAAAGTAATTGAGTGATTTGAAAAGTGATTTCTATTTCTTTATACCCTGCCTTGTTTTATAAAGAATTTCAAGGAAATTATAAGAATAAATCAATGAAATAGGAAAATCTAAAATAAAAACAAAGCTGTGATCATGGAAAAATAAGTTAAAGTAAAATGGCCAAGTGGAATGGGGATTAGACTTATAATGACAATATAAAACTTCTGTAGAGATATTGAAAATGAACAATAAATTTTGCTGTGAGCTTCCTGGTTAGCCAAAGCAAAATTGGAAACCAAGCTAGTGATAGAACTAGCTTCAGAACCTGGTCTTAGATCAGTTTGCTTTTTGTTCTATTTAAAAATAATTTTTTATTGAATTTACTTCTGATGGTCTTAAAGTATTTTTTGTTTAGCATTTTTTTTTTCTTTCTCTCCATCGGTGCAGCCTATGGGAATGGCCTTTGTGAAGAGAGTGTGAGCTGCTCCTTGTACCCCACTGACTGTGGAGAGTACCTGGGTGATGATCACCTTTCTAGCCTGTTTGGTCTCTACCGCCTCTGCCTTGACCATTCTGGTAAGATTTAACCAACATCTCATGCGAAGTTATTCTTAGCTATTTTTTCCTTGTGTTTATTATTTTCTGTCAGGATCTGATATCTTCTTAGAGTTCTCTGTTGTCAAGAGTCTTTGAAATTATATAATCCATCCCCATTACTTTACAAATAAGGAAACCGCGGTCCAGGGATGTTAAGTGATTTGCCCAAGGTCACGCAGCAGCAACTGACCTTTCTTGAGCACAATATATAGCTTATCTAATTCTTAGGACAAACCCTGATAAGTAAATATTATTATCCCTTCTTACAGATGAGGAAAATGAAGCACAAAATGGTGAAGTGCTTAGCCAAGGACAAAAGAGTAAGCGAAGGAGCTGGGATTTGAACCAAGTCTGTCTAGCTCCAAAGTCAATTTCTTTGTACAACCTCCCACCTAGTGTTACCTCTAAAGATGTTGACAGAGCTTGGATTGAATTCAGTTTTCTGGACTCTAAGTCTGATGATCTTCCTACCACACTTTAGAGAAGAAAGTCTTGGGCCCTAACTCCCCTTGGGCTGGAGAGTTGAGTGAGACTAGTCCCCGACTTTGGAAAGGTCCACACTGAGCTTGACCATCACTGTCTGGTCCTGCTTTTGGGGGATTGTTTCTCTGGTCAATCTATTCAGTCTCTATAGACATTGCTAGTTTTCAAATGTATTCTTTTGTTGCCTTAATGTCCATGGTTCTCAGTCTTGCTATTACGATGCGCTGGTGTGGAGCAGTGAGTTGTGAGGAGCCAGTAATTAATAATAGTTAAAGTAATCTGGGACTAGTGCACCTGGGGATTTCAGAATTGGCAGCTGGGACTTCTTTGCCTCTTCCAGAGCCTCAGTGAAGGGAACAGGGAATCGATACATTCTGCATTGAGGCCATTGTAGCGAAATGGCCTCAGTCCTATTTCTGCATCAAGCAGTAAACTTTAATGAGCATATCTTGCCATACTGTGTGTATAGCTCTATACTTTTAATTCTTATTTTACAAAAGGCAGAGTACATGATGTCAAAGAGCTTAATTAATAGGTGAGAGGAAAGCAAACTGTGTTAAAAGAATAAAATACATGCACATATATATACAGACACACACAGCCATATCAATGATTGCCAACTAATCTGGTAACTTGAATCTTTGTTGGCACTTGATATTATGCAGATGGAGATAATCACCTTGTGGTCCAGTCCATCATTCAGTCTCATTCAATGAATAATAGACCAGCAAATAATTAACATTATTATATATTATATATTATAAATAAAAAAGTTAAAGCGTTTTTGTTATCTCTCCTGAAAACTCTATAGCATAACTTCTTAAAAATCCTCTTTTTAAATTTCAAACTTTTCTCCAACATCGTAGCTTCTCCAGTCTTTTTCTGCAATGCAAGCTACTCTCCAAATCTTTACCCAACTGAACGCACGTGAACTTGCTTATCTCTTCACTCTTCCTTCTTTGCTCAGCTTTTCTTTATGTAGGTCAACATAGCCTATTTGGCAACTTTAAATTTCCCCTTTCCCCCATTTTTCTTGGTTCTGTGCATTAAAGAAAGGTCTAGGAGCTGATCCAGAAGTTAAGATAACTTCCTTCTCAGATGGAGGCCGGGAAGTGGTTTGGGGAAGACACTAGGGCTACTCAAGCATTTTTTTTTTTTTTTGGTCCCTTGTCAGACCAACTTTAAGTGTATCCACTGTAGCAAATTTAAAATCTCAAATTCTTACCAGTTCATACACTAATGTGTGGGCTCCTGCTCCTCCTGTCATTTGGCTTATATGTAGAAAATTGACAAGGTGCATCTAAGCATTGTTCTAGAAAGTGTTATTAGAAAGACCTAGTTACCCCCCAAACCTATATACTGTTCTGAAACCTAAAAGTCCATGGTTTGGTATTATCTATAAGTTGTTTTGGATTGTTGATGCTAATGTTTCCCTCCCCGGGACAGATACTAGAACTTGTTGATTTGATGGGCAGAGTGTGTGGGGGGGATGTGTGTGAGAGAGAAATAATTTATTAGAGCTAAAGTATGGGGAGAAATTCACCAGACTGCTAAAGAATGATTCCAGAGAAGTAGGGGAGGGTTGGGATGGAGGAATAGCAATAGCTTTTGAAGAGCTAGAAAACAAGATTTTGAAGCTGAAATGTGCAATGTATCAAAATTAAGGATTTTGATAAATCTAAAATGAAGTCATTTGACATTTAAAAACTATCGAATTCTCTAGTCTTTAGCTTTTTATTTATCTTACTTTAATTGAACTCCTTATTAAACCTTTTGCAATTGACTTTGCTAATGAGGACCATCATCTTACTGGCACTGTTACTGTAGATAATGATGAATAATTATTAATTTTGTGCTGAATGCTATTGATTTGATTAGTTTTTACTGTAAAATATTTAAATCATATTTCTATTTTTGTTGTTTTAGTGGTTTTGGTGTCAGAAACAAAAGATATTTGGGGATGAAAGTTGGATAGTAGATTTCACTCATATCAAACAGAGTTTTTTGGTTTTTTTTTCCCCCATTCAATGTGCCATTTACTGTTGTAGGAACAAATAAATTTATCATGAGATGTAGGATCCAGCAGAGGGAACAGCAGAAGGCAATGAACTTTAGGGGTCTAATCTTGAGCTCCATCCGACTCCAAATACTAGGGTTCAGCTCAATGACCAAGAAGCCATTGATGAGGCAGATGGTGCTGAAGGAAACCCCCGTGGTCACTTGGTGAAAATAGAAGACAAGTGTACATCCAGTATCATCCAGAAAATAACTGCATCCAAAAGCTGTTGTTGTCTGAGGGATACACTCAGACACCAGATGTCTGCTCAGAGGCTGGGCTCCCATATTCTCTTTTTGTCACTTGCCCATATTCTCTTCTTGTCACTTGCCTGAGCATAAAGCCTGGAGAGTGAAAACTTGAGGGTCCCTGTCAGGGACATGGGAGAGATGACTTCAGAGAGGGCTTTGCTACCCTGAGCCTGGAGGCGGGGTTCCCCCAGGCCCTGGGCTCCAGCGATTCTTGGATGGTGGCAGATTGTGTCCCTTCCTGGAGGCTCTGGGAAATCAGGTTCCTGCTTGTTTGGGTGGGCAGAATTTTATTTCTACACCCTTCACAATCCATGTTTCTAATGAAGACTCAAAATTGGTTGAGATTAGAGTACTCAGGATCTGACGGCCTAGATCTATGCTTGGTCCTGATAGTCTTTGGTTCTTGGCCAGACTCATGTGAGTCTCCTGGAGAGTACCACTAAGTTTCAGAGAACGATGAGAGTTGGGCTAGTATATATTTAATTCACTTGCTGAGAAGTGCTGACTGGTGGCAAAGATGAGTGAAAGATAGCATTTATGTTAGACTTCTAACTTTTGCAAGGACCTTGAAGGTTATAGATCTTGTTCTCTCTCACTTTTTCTCTCTCTCTCTTTTTTTTTTTTTTTATAATAACACACTAAAAAAATGGGAGAAATGGACAAAAGAGAAAATCTTTTGGAATCTAATGAAAATTGTCAGATTAGATGGGCTCTTTGGGAATCATTGCTTCTTATAATTCTCTACATTTACCCAGAGAGCACAGGAAATCACATGTCAAGGTCACTGCTCAGCAGAAAATTTGCTTAATGCCACATAATAATGAGTGAAACAAATGAAAATAAGGCTTTGACCACCAGCCCACTTCATTAGGTGCTTCAGCTCTACTTTTCCTACTTTTTCTACGAGCTATGCAGCCTCAGTTCAAAGGCCCCAGCACTTTAGACAGTAATGCTTGATGTTTTTCTGCTGTAATTCAGTTGAATTAAGAATCTAGCCAGGTTCAGGGTTTAGCGCCTGCCAAGTTAGAGCCCACCCTGCCCCCAGCATGCTCCCTTCCCAGGGCAGACCCGATTTCCCCTTGTGTATCTGACAAGGTAGTGGTTTATGTATCATTAATGGGAAATTAAAAAAAAAAACTTTGTCTACGGCCATGCCACCCTGAACATGCCTGATCTAGTCTGATCTCGGAAGCTAAATAGGGTCTGGCCTAGTAGGTACTTGGATGGGAGACCACCTAGGAAGACTAGGTGCTGTAGGCTTTAAAAAACAACAACAACAACAAAAACACCCCTTAATAGTCGTGTATTTATTTTAATGCATATTAGAACAAAATTAACTGGAGTATCAGCTTATGATTGCACAGATATTACTGTTTAGACACAGTTAAATAAGTGATTTTACAGAAACACACGAAGTAGATTATAGCAGTCCACAGATATTCCAAAAATTGTAATGCTGGCGTGTGGTTGATGATGTTTGGGAATCATCACAATTATGAATGGACAAATAATGTTAGTGTCCCTCTCAACTCTGAGAGACAGTGAGTGTAAGTAGCCTACGATCACATCCTAATTACCCAGAGATTACATTCAACAAAATAGAATTCCTATCTAGCTCTGTCTGCCACCCAGCTCATTCTTGGGGCACCAAATTTCACTGTCATCTCATTTGAAATCAGGGAATTCAAATTAATTTGAGCCTTGGCCTATCTAAAATCTAATTAGGCAGATAAATGTAATGCTACAAAAGTGAAAGAAAAGGATTTTTAGATGACCCAACTTTGGGGATTCTGAGGATCACAGTTATTGTAAATAATCATATAAATGGCATCCCTTTGCCAAGAAACTTTACCTCTGTTTACTTTTTAATCCATCTTAAACAATGGCAGCAAGTAGGCAAATTATTTGAACCAGGGTTCTAGTCTCAACTCTGTCACCAATCAGGTGTGTGACTTCAGGGGACTTGTTCTCGAAGGTTTTGTTAGAATAAGTTTTGCTAAATTCTACTTGGTAATTGAAAACAAATCAGGAACTCCAAGCTAAGTCTTAGGTAGCATCTGAGTAGGAGATATCCAGGGAGTACTCAAGTTCAGATTGGGTTAAGCAGTAAATTCTAGGTCCTTTGTATCTTATCTCATTGAATCCTTAAAATCCACTTTTATAGATAAGAAAATTGATGCCAAAATAAATATTGAATCATTACATTGTATACTTAAGATTAATGTAATGCCATGTCAATTATACCTTAGAAAAAAGAGAAAATTGAGGCTAAGTTTAAGAAGCTTGTCAAGGTCACCTACCTCTCAAATGGCATACCTGAGACTGAATTCAAGTCTGGTGGGCTGTAACCACTGGGCTTTATTGCCTCTTAAGGTTTTAAATAGGCATGGGAATGCAGCCTGTAGAGCCAGGTTCGGAGTCGCCTAAGTTTTTAGTGCAGGTGAGGAGAAGAGCCAGCTGTGGCAGATGCTCAAGCAGGCTCAGCACCTGTGGAGGGGGGGTGACAGACAAGGAAGCACAGATGGGTCATGGTTTTCTGAGTAGACTGTTAGATTTAAGGGGCTCAGCACAGGCTTGGAGGAATAAGTGCCTCTGCTTGGTCAAGCAGGCACAGGTGGCAGAAGGGGCAGGAGAGCCTGGGGATCCATGTATGATATGACTAGGCAGCTGTGGTAAAGCCTAGATTGCAGATGGCAGAGTCCTGGGCCCAGAAACCCCCATTAGTCAGGCCTGCCCTGCTTGCTTCTCAGGAGAAGTCTACGTGTTGGAGTGAATAGTATCTATTCATCCTGGTCTAGTCTGAATGGCTCTATAACTGGTTAGCTATGGAAAGTGGGCTCATTCTTTCTCTGTTTTTTTTTTTTTTGAGCGGGGGCGTCTCTACGTTAAGAGCTCAGAATCCAAGTCACATAGGCCCAGAGTAATTTTTTTTTTTTTTTTTTTGAGGGGGGGGGCGTCTCTTAGTTAAGAGCTCAGAATCCAAGTCACATAGGCCCAGAGTAATTTGTTTACTAGTTGTGCAAACTTGGGCAAGTTACTTACTTGCTATCAGCTTCTGTCTCAACTGTAAAATGAGGATAATAATAGTATCTCCTTATAGTGTTGTCATAAAGATTAAATGAGAGAATCTAGGTGAAGCACAGTAACTGGCTCAATAAATGTTAATTATTATTGTTGTTATTAAGTGATAATACTTATGTGGGATTAAGTCTTTCTGCTACCCAAGGACCTGGACTTAGTACAGCCAGATGTTCCATTTTAATCAACAGTACCATAACATTATTTGAGTTTAATCATAAGTTAATTTGAATCCAAGTTCTTGCTCATAATTGTCAAATATTGAGGGAAATTATCATGATTATATTATAGTCAAATCCCTCTATTCTCATAATCCACTCATTTTCCTTCTCTGGCCTATCTCACAGTTCAGGAATGAATGAAGCCTCCATTGCTCTGGATCATGCGTCATCTCTGAGAGGATGAAGGCCAGCGCTGGCCTTCACCCTCTTACAGACAAATTGGCCTGCAGGCCCCTTCTTGTTGCCTGTCTGAGTCTCCAGGGAGCAAGGAGGGTTATTCATAGTGTCGGCTCTGACCATGGTGCCTGAGGACATAGATATATTTTTAGTATATCCTCCCTAGGGTCTGGTTGAAAAGGTCATGCCTATATTCTATGCCTAATGTCAACTTCTGAATAAACTCATTTCTGTTAATGGCACTCAAGCAATGTCAGAGTGTGGGTCCCCATTCCCCTTTTTGGAATGTCATTTTGCTAATGACCTATAAGGGAAATACTTTGTAAACTCCAAAGCATTTTATAGAAGTTCTTATGGAGAGGATGAGGGGCTGTGTCAAAGACTGCTTTGGGAAAGAGGGGTTAGGTGAATTCAGGTAGCTTCAGTGGGGCTGAACTAGCACCACAGAAGGGTAGATATCAGGAGAGGTTTTGGATTTTGTGATTTTAACTCATCAGAGCTGAGCAGGAGTGGAGTAGCACATTGACAAATAACGAATGCCTTACCCTGTGTGTGTTCAAGCAAAGGCCTCCACCAGGATGTTGGTGATGAGTCCTATGGAAGCAGAACACTGGATTAGGTGGGCTGAGGGCCCTTCTGCTCAGATCTAGTGATTCTGAGGGGGTCGGGGCTACTCTGCATGTTAGGACTGGGCACTGAACGAAATGAACACCAAAAACATAAGGTGCAGCAGCCCTGATAATAAACCTATTTGTGAAAATAAACCTATTTTCCTATTTTCCTAGGGCTGATTTTATGTTTCAGTTTCCCCATGTCTTTCTTAATTGGGGACTTTCATTTGTCTGCTATAATAGTTAAATTAAATAGGACTAAAATACGTTTTTTTCATTCTCCCCCTATATTTCAATAATAATCATCCTAGATTCATCTCATTGCATCTTTTTTGTGCCACGAGAAAACTGAGTTGGGTGATTAAGTGACTTGCCTGTCATACAGGGTGTGAACAGATGGAGCCTTCTGGATCCTGGTCTAGTGCTCTTTCTGGTAAACCAGACTGCTCCTACTGTGGGCATTGAGAAAGCTGTGAAAACCAGGGCACTGAGCTCAGTGGAAGTCACACACATTGAGCCCAGAAGGCCACTTCCTTTAAGCATAAGTCCTTGCTCTGTGGTAAAGTGCTTGCACATGCTAGGTGCTCAGCAGATGTTTGTTAACTTGAACAAGGCAATCCTGTCAGTGCCTGGCACCTAGCTAGTCCTCCATAAATGGTTATTGAATGAAAGCAGCACAACTTTCAAGGTCTTCAGAGAACTGACCGCCAAAGCTCAGGATACATAAAAAAGCCCATGGCTTGTTCTCATGTTCTCTATTCCTGAATTTGTGGGTAGGTTCAATCTCGGGATAGTAGCAAGGCTTCCTTCATGCCTTGAGGTCTCTTGCCTTAACTTCAATTCTGGGCTTGAGCAAAGAGGAGTCTTTCTGAGAATGCTTCCTACAAACAAGGGCAATGAGCCCAGCAAGAGCCCCTGGTCATCCGGGGTGAGTCATTGGTAGACAACAAGCAGCTGCTCCCCCTGCCCTGGCCTTGCAGCATCCCTGGCATCAGTCTCCTGTGATTAACAGACTGTGCTTAGCTGTGATCAGCAGGGCTCCTAGTCCAGGAATGGCTAGACTCTAACCCTGGCTCCTGGGAAGCTCCTAATTGGGCTCTACCTGTCAGGAGGTAACAGAGACTTACTGATATTTTGGAAGTGCAACTTTGTACTTTTTGATAAATAGTAAATAGCACATTGGTGCTTTCTCATTTTGCAGCCCAGTCCACAGGAGACTTATGGAAGTCTGTGATCTTACTCCTTCCTAATTGCTGAGCAGTACTCCTCTGTTTTTGTCTGTGAAGCACTCAGGACCCAGAGTCGTTGTGAGTGGCTATGAGAGGGGCTTCAGACATCCTGAAGTTTCCTGGATAGCTTGAGAGACAATTGATACAATATAAAAGACGGCTTTTTTTTTTTCATTCCTTTTTGATTTGAGGATTTGGTTAAAGAAATGTCAGTAGATAGAATAATATTTAGGTTTTTATTCTATGCCAGGAGTGCTAAGAAAAAATTACTGGTGTCAGGGCTGATCACTTCTGGGAAGAAAGTGATCACAGCTGGGAGCTCCACCAGCCCTTGAAGATGAAGAGATATTTGCATCTCAGCATTTCCTGGTGAGGGGAGACAAGACACCCAACATGAAATAGTGGTTCGGAGTCAGGATCTTGAAATTAGGCTAATTCAGTTCAAACTGTACCTCTGTTACCCATTAGTTGGCCAAGGTCATGCCACCTGGGGCATTGGGGACAGCATCTGCATGGCTGTTCTTGGTTTCTCCAGGAAGCAGTACTTCACCCAGACTGGAATCTAGTAGGCTGGCTCCTGGGCATATGTTCATTGTGGGGCAGGGGTATGTTCCCATCATCATACTAAGCTTTAGCTGTAGCCAGTGAACACTCCCTTGGACACCATTCAGGCCAGAGGCAAGAACTTGGTTTCCTAGGCAGAAACTCTGTAGACTAAGAGAATCATTTATAATCTTTTTCCTCCACTCAGCATAATTGATGTCCTCTAACTTTTTCTGGGTGAGCTCTTAGACTGGAAATAATAAGGAAATCAGACTGTTTGTATTATTGATGGCGTTAATAACTAATATTTACCAGGGACCTACTTTGTGCCAAATATTGTGCGAAGCCCTTTCTGTGTATTATTCCTAATCCTTGAATCCTACAAGGTCAGTTTTATTTTCCCGACATTATCTGCAGGGAAACTGAGGCACAGAGCTGTTAAATAAACTTGCCCAGTTTTTTCAAATAGTATTAAGTGGAGCCAGGATTAGATTCCAAGTCTATTGGATTCCAAGCACATTCCTTTACTATTAAGTCATGCTCTTCCCAGTGCTGGCTCAAAGTAGTGCCAATTTAACTTGGAAAATATCTGCATTTCTGGGTCACATGGTGGTAGATTACTCAGCAGAGATCTAGTATGCTTCTTTTCCAACTTCTCATTAAAATAACAATTATAATGGTTTAATGGCATCTGTTTAACAGCCCCTGATGCATCTTTACCCAGCTTCTCAAGAAAATACCTAAAAAACAAAGAAAAGAGTGAATACCCAAAATTCCAATTGGCAGTTTTTGGTATGAGTTAAATCTGCTACAGAGACCATTTTATTTAGCCAATATTCTATCAATTATTGGAGAGAAAGTCTATTTAACTAAAAATATTATCTTACCTCTAAACAAAACAGTCCAGTTTTTATAGTGAAAACATTCACCTAAAAGCTACCTCTCTGACAATATTTTGCCCTTTAGATTTCCAAGTAATTTGGGAATTGTCTGTTGCAAGCATCACGGGCATTGTGATTAAGCCGTGCTGTTTCTCAGAAAGCCCCAGCATGTATCATAACCATCCAATCCTTTTTAACAGGTCTAGTATAGGTTTTGTTAGAACAAGTTTTGCTAAATTCTACTTGAAATAAAAGAAGCTTCTGAAAATACAGATTTCCAAAATTTGTAGGAAAATTGAAGTTGGACTGAGAAAACCATTCATGAACTACCTTTGTTTCGCTTTACATGAGGGCAGAGTGCTGTTTGCCCAGGAGAAGCAGAGGGAAGCCCCATTGCCTGCTCTCAGCCTCAGAAGCCTCAGGGCCATGCTAACGAAAACGATTCACGATTTCATTTGGAAAAAAATCAACAAATGAGAATATCCAGGGACATTTTTTTTCTTTTGGAAAAATAGTACCAATGGGAAGTATTTTCACTCTTTGATATTAAAAAAAAAGAAAGAAAATTAAAGTAATTAAAAGAGTGTGTTGCTGAAAATACTTTACAGTAGATAAGTTTGAAATGAAAAAAGAATATATATGAAATAAATACATGACAAAACTCAATTATCAGTGAAGGAAGAGAGAATTATTCAGTAAATTAGGCTGGAGTAATAGATTAGTTGTATAGGAAAAACTGAATTATATCCTCACCTCACTCTATACCCTAAGTTAATTCTAGTGGTTTAAATAATTCACTGTAAAAAATAAAAGCAAAATAAGGTTTAGAAAGAGTTTACAAATTTTGGATAAACTCAAAAAGCACTGGATAAACCAGAAAGGAAAATATTGATAAATTTGTCTGCATTAAAAGGTGAAAATATCTAACTCATTTGATCCTTCTGGGAAGAGCCAATTAGATTAATATTATTAAAATGATTTACACACTGCAAAGTAGAATAATTTAAAATTATTTGGAGTCACTGACAAGAGGATTTAATCTATTTATTTGCTGATCCCAATTCAAATTCTATCTTTATCCCAATTTTCACTTGAGCATGCTAGGTTCATGTTCATTAGAGTTGTTTTAACAAAGCCTAACTGGTAGTTTATTTTCTACCAGTTTTCATAGCAAAGATATCCATCAGTTTTATTTTTTAGAGTGAAAGTAGCACCTAGCTAATGTGTATTAATTCATTCTTTTAAATAGTTCCTACTAGAAGGACACAGAAATGCTTTGGCATAGATCCTTAGGACTTGGAATTATTATAAAACTAACAGCTCCCTGGATTGTTGGAAAAACTTTAAGGATAGGGGAGGAGTCTTACAGAGTGGAGATAGGGCAGAGCCACAGAACCAGGGAAAGGGACTGGGCTGAGTTTTATTTTCTTAGAGAAAACAACACAGGCTTTGGAATTGGCAGATATGGGTTGAATCTTGACTCCTCACTTACTAATGGACATCTCTGGGCAAGTTACTTTACTTCTTTGTTCAAAGAAGATAATAATAGTGCCTGCCCTGGTTGGGTTCTTGTTAGGATTAAACCATCACCAAGAGTAAGTGTGTAAAGCAAGGAGTCTGTGCCCTGTGGTAGTTCCTTTCCTTCTTTGCCTTCCTTTCCTTGTTCCTCTCCAGCCCATTCAGCCCCAACTCTCTATCCAATTTATTCAACAACCTTACATTGAAAACTTACTCTATATTTGGCTTCCAGAAGGTGCAGCGAGTACAAACAGAAAAAGACATAGTTCCTATCCTCAGGTTGCTCACAGTGTCTAGAGACCTGGATACTTAAGGAAATAATCCAAAATAAGGTATTGAGAAAGGTTGATACAATTCTATGGTAGCTTTGGGAAGACAGTGCCTGGAGAAGCTGGGAAAACAATCTAGGAAATGTTATAAAAACTATGTACTAAAGGGGTAATCCCCACTTCTGCCTCCTCACCTCCTACTCCTTTCAGAGGCTTGAACCTAACAACTAAGACCCACAATTAGGTTTTTAGCGAGAAGGCCTACAGCATGTTAACATACTTGGTAGCTGCTCCAACTTCCCAAGCCTCTCCACAATCAGTGTCTTCCACATTCTTGAGCAAATTACTGTGCCCGTCAAATGAGCTTGTCCTGGGAAGACATTGCTTCAGCTTATTCCTGGGTGAGGAGGGAGTATTGTTCTGATCTCACACAAATGAGTCTAAGTGGCTTTTCTTATTACAATGATGATAGGACTGTGGCCATAAGGAAGATCAAGAAGAAGACAGTCACTCTCTCCAAGGTGATCAGAAGGGAAGTGAAGCAAGTAAGGTAACTGGAAACATGGGACTGGTGGGCTCGAGGAATAATCCCTGTGGGAAGCCTGAGCTGCACAGTGGTTGTCTGCTGTTAACAGGTGACACCTTCATTCTGTGGAATGGATTAGGAGCCTCAGTCTTGGGGCTCTGGTTCTTGGGTTATTGTTTCTCTAAAGAGCTGTGCTTTTTAGGGCTGTGGTTTTATAGAGCTACAGTCTTTCTATAAAGGTACCTCTTCCATTGTTAGACAATTCTGCTCTAGCAAATCTTCCT
This sequence comes from Pteropus vampyrus, assembly GCF_000151845.1. NCBI lineage: Eukaryota > Metazoa > Chordata > Mammalia > Chiroptera > Pteropodidae > Pteropus > Pteropus vampyrus. The sequence goes on along the minus strand of NW_011889217.1, from coordinate 277,587 downwards.
TATCTTGAATGCCAATGGGTCTTCCTATAACTTCTACCCATTGGTCCTTATGCTGAATCTAATTCATTCTCAGCTGCCATGTCACCCACTGGGTGCTTTCTAGGCATCATTTCTACTCCCTACCTTCAACTATTTACTTCATTTGATGGGTAGGCATTATTACTCCATTTTGTAGAGGAAGAATCTGGGATTCAGAGAGGGTTATCAGCTTGCTTGAGGTCACAGAGCCAGTATGAGCCCTATGCAGAATTTATACTCTTTTCTGACTGACTCAAAAGCCTATACCTTTTACCACCCCCTAATGCTATTTTTTAAAAATTTTTTTCTTTATTGTGGTAAAATATGCATGATATGAAATGTATCATTTTAACCATTTTTTTTACTATACAGTTCAGTGGCATTAAGTACATCCAAATTGTTGGACAGTCATCAGCTATTTATTTTTTAAGCATTTAAAATGGCAGGGGCATCCAAGTCTATTGGTAGTGGGCCAAAAGATCATTAATTAAGATAATCTATATGTTTGTGGGCCAGTGAATTTCTACTTTGTAAAAGTGACTTGGTGAGTAATTACTTGGATGTGACTCAAATGTTCATCTGAATTTCTGAGCTTTATTTATATTTATTATCTTCTGTCAGGAATGTCCTAGCCTCCCAACTTCAGGAAATTAAAAGAGAATATCTCACTATTATGTTGCTAATCACATTCAACTTTAATTACAATTGCTAATTGATCCCAGCTATTGGCTTGACATCTGGGTACAGCAGGCACACCATGGCAGTGGCAAGCAGGTAGATTCACGAGAGAAATCATGCGGGTTGCATAATTAGATAAATGAGTGCTTCTAAAGACCTCAGGTGGTCCACCTCGGGGGCAGCAACATACTGGGTTTCTGGAGAGGATGGATATCAGGACTCCTTTAGGTTTCCTCTTCACCAGGCTGAACATCCTTATTTTTCCTAATAGGATACAGGTTCCAAAGCCCTTCAGTGAGTGCATTCCCTTTCAGCTTGTTGATTAACTTTCCAAGTGTGGCATCTGGGATGGAACCCAACATTGCCACCATGATAGTGCCAGTACAGAGCAGAACACACCTTTCTAATGTTGGACAGCACTTGCCACCCATGCCACCCTTGATAGCATCAGCCTCCCTGTCAGTGCTTTCATGTTGCTGGCTCATGTGAACTTATAGTCAGTTCAAACTCCAAATTTTCTTTATATATAACATTTCTTTATATATAACACTAGACCTCCCGACCTATGTCCTTGCAAATAGGCCTTTTGGTCTCAAGGATAAGACTCTATTTCTATCAAGAATGAAAAATATGTGCAAATGCTATGCTGTGAACCTTACACATTGCTTTTCCCCCTTTTTTCTTACTTCCAAGACTACCCGGGTAATATGTCAGTCTTCATTTTCCTCTTCAAACAAAACAGGTAGGGAATAAATGGGGAGACACTGGGCTGTCAGCTGTTTAATATTGGTTAGGAGATTAGAACCTAACCTGGGTTAGGTCGAAGTTTGTAGTTTTGCAATATAGTACTGATAGGAAACTAGTCTTTTATATTCTCTGATCATTATGCTTTGAAACTAGAGATCAACTGCAAAAAGAAAGCAGGAAGAACCACAAATACATGGAGATTAGACAACATGCTACTGATGAAACTAGTCTTTCAGGTACAAAGTAGCTGGCAGTATCTGGGAGCCACATACTGTTTAACTCCCAATTTTTTACCTTTGCAAAAGGGGGCTCTGTGGCTTGCCAGGTTCAGCAAACCAAAACATTACTGGCTTGATGAGTATATAGAAAGCATATTGTGGATTAGAAAGCAGGGCACAAATGATCATTCTTTTAATGTGCCACCCTTCAGGTCTCATCTTGCAGTCAAGAGGGGTTTCCTATGTGCCCTTGACTTGGTGCCATTCTAATGTTGATAGAGAATATTTTCGGAACCCGGTTCCCAAGAACTTGCAGTTGTTAGATGTTTAGGTCGCTATTTAACTCTCCTTTTTCTGATTCTGACCAATGGCAGGAACATACATAGGACAGAAAAGTATCACTCTTTTCATAGTAGACAAACTCCTGATATCTAAAGTAAACTTTGGTAAAAGTTGGATTGGAGGACCTGATGCTTGTGTGAAGTTGAAGTGCATGCTTCTACTACTCATCTCAAATCTGAGTCATTTAGATTCACATACTCAGCCACGTGACGGAGTGAGCAAGTGAGTAACTGGGCCTGCAGAACAGATATAAAGTCACTTTTCTAACCATCCACATGCCAGCACTATAGATCTGCCACACCTACTCAGTCATAGGTTGAACAGAAAGAATGGCAGGCCTGCCCCAACTAGGAGGGACTGCCCAGAGGTACTTACCATGTGGAGCAGAAATGAAAGAGACAGTGTTTAAAAAGGTGATTCTGCCTATCAGTAGTTGCTACATCGTGAATGTGAGCTCTCAACCATCAAATGGCCCACTTCCTTAGCAGAAAGTGAGTAAAGGGTGGGAGAGACCAGAACATTCCATCCAGTTTTCCTAAAAGAGGGGAGAGGGCACAGAAGGCCCTTCATCTGCTAGTTGGGATTGTACAAGCATGACTATTCCTCCCCTCACTGGTATCAGTTTTGAAAAGTATGGTGACAGAAGGAGGTTAGATTTTGGGTGGTGAACACACAATGCAATATAGAGATGGTGTCTGATAGAATTGTACACTTGAAACTTATAGAATGTTATAACCAATGTGACCCCAGTAAATTTAATTTATAAAAGTAATGCTATTGTGCTATCCCTTGGAGGACGTCTCATTTGTGACCTAATTCAAGGGTTGACAATTGGGGAAACAAGCTTCAAGCTGCAAAGATGGTGGAATTTTGATTGGAGAAAAACGTTATGACTGGAAAACTCTCCATGGATAATCTGCGAGTCAGTCCTTGGTTTATGCAAAGCAGCACCTGTGCCTCTGTGCTGATGGTGCAGATGTAGTAATTAACCATGCTGAAATGCCAGCCTCATGCCTGGGATTTGGTGAGAGTCTTCTCCCTCTGGGAATGGGGATATGGGACTCCAACTTCAAGAGAAACAAACATGAGAGGCAGGTGTGGAAAGACTTTGAAGTTTGTGAACATTGCCTTTTGTTTCCAAACTAACATTTTTGAGAAAAATGAAACTTTTCTCAATGCGAGAAATTTTCTCATTGTATTTTTATTTTATATTGGAATGCACTGTGCTAATGTTAAAAAATGTAGTAATGCTAAAAAACCATGAACGAATATTAGAATTAGGCCAAGACAAATTTAGGGTCTGGCTTGCTTACCTGTGAGGGGCCTTGGCTGGGTTACTTCACCTCTCAGAGCCTCAGTTTCTTCACTTAGAATGGAGATAATCATAACTACCATGCAAGGCTATTGTGCAGGTTAGAGATAGCGAATGTAAAGTGTCTGGTCCAGAATAAATTGTGTGTTTGATGATGGTATATATATTTTTTCTAAATATTTTATTCTGAATCACAATGGGTGAATTTATAAGTTTTACTTATGCACCACACTAAATCCAGGAGGATATTTGTTCCTTTATGTGGTCAGAAAAACTAGGTCAGATTTTAAAGTGGGAATTAGGAGATCATGATCCAAATAAATCCTTTCCGGTCTGTGTTATTGATTTTTCCAGAGAATTAGGTCATCCAAACATTTGCAGATTCCCTGGAGTCTGCAATGAAATGCCAGATGTGGCTGTTGTGACAGAATACTGCCCAAAGCAGTGTTTGGTGGGTGTTCTGCTCAATGATGACTTTCCTCTCAACTGAGGTTTCCAGTAAGAGCCGGACATTTGAGTGACAGGAGACACAACCAAGCCCTCTTTCCATCAATGTTTCTAAGGATCTATTGCCACCCGAATGCATTATCTTGGAAGAGGATTTGTGCTATATCTTGGGGTATGGATGGGAATGGGTGGGTCATTATATCTAAGCAGGGATGCCTAGAGGAAACAGGATTTTGAATTGGGCCCACCCACTGGTGCCCAGGGGAGACCTGGCTAGGGACACTGGCAGCAAGTCCTTTAGCATTTGAAGAGTATAAGCACAGGCAACAGCAAGTAGTCCTTGCAAGTAGTATGCACTGGCTAGGTCTAATTAATTTATATAACAACCACTGTGCTGGACACTGAAGGTTACAAAAACAAATGTTCCTTTCCTTCAAGAATGTCTTGGTCTGGGGGGAAAGACAAATAAGCAGTTATAGAACAGATGATAGAAATTCTGGGGGTCTCAGGTGCATGGGAGTAGCCTCTAGTCCAGACTGGGCATGGGGAATGGGCCATGGAGGTTTTCTCAATGGAGGTGAGCTAAGGAAGAGTAGAAGTTTGCAAGGAAAAGGGGAGAAGAGAGGTCTTTCCAAAAAGAAGGAACAGCATGTATAAGAGAAGCTGGTCCAATCTGGGATTGTAAATAGATTAGCATGGACAGAGCTTAGAGATGAAGGTGAAGGGGTAGGAGTTGTGAGAAATGATACCAGAAAGATAAGTAGATAGTTCCGAAATGGGCCAAAGTAGGTACAATAATTTAGTATTTGATAAAAACGGAATTTCAAATAAGTGAAGAAAGGAGAGATTTTTTGAATAAAGAATTCAGGATGACTGTCTAACCGTTTGGCAAAAATGCCTTTAGATCTCTCGTGCACACCTTTTACCAAAATTGGTTGGGGACAGCTTTAAAGTTTCAATATGAAAAGTGAAACTTTAAAAGTACTATAAAGAAGTACTCATATATGATTATATAATACCACAGTGAAAACAAGCAGGCAAACGAGTACTTGGGAAAAGTATTTCTAACATGATCTCTTACTGAGTACAACGAACAGAAAAGTTCAGGTTGATATCCATAGACTAGTGGATATTAGCAATGTAAATAGCATGACAAATAACTTCTGGTCTGTAATTATGGACAAGTCTATGAACATCTAAATTTGTTTTTAAATGGGACATATGTACAAGTGAATCAGATTTATTTAGAAGAAATAGTCTCTTTTTTTTTCTGGATAATTGAGACTTATTAGCATTCACAAAAATGGGCATAGCTGAGCTTACGTGAAATGATGTCTCCACTGTCCCTGTAAACTGGCTCTGCATGTCACAGAGAAAGAGCAATCTGTGTGGGCTTTAATTTGTTCTGGATGAGGGATTTCACATCAAAATGACCTGTGTTTCTTTTTGCAGCTATGCCACCGTTTTGTTGGAGATTGCCATACAAAGTGACCTAGTCTCGGTCAGACTTTATTGAACATATTAAGTGAACATATTTTCAAGTCTGCTTCTCTATTGCTCAGTAGTGAACAGTGCACCCTACCCTGGCGGAGAGCAATGTTGTGTCTAATTGTTCACATATGTTCGAGAGGATAAGCTATATTCATCATCATCATCATCATCATTATCATCATCATTATCACCACCACCATCATCATCTATATTTGAATAGCATATGCTTTTGGTTCAAAAAAGCACTGAACAAAAATCCCATACCCTAAACTCTTCTGGGTATTAGAGTGAGTTCCTCCATCCAAACGTAGGCCTACTGAGTTGAAGGAGAGCAGAACTAAAAATACTCTGGCTGCACCTGGAATACAGAGACCCTTTGGGATTTGTTACGTTTGACCGCATTCCGATCATAATGATGTTGAGCATGGATTTTGTTCCCCGGAATGTGAGTCCTTAAATAAATTCTTCTCACCCTTAGGTTTTGTTTATTTATTTTAAGAAATTTCTCTCTAGGTTTATAAGTTCTAACAGATCGCAAAAATTATACATATTTTCAACAGAGACCAAAACTGTCTATAAGAGAAATAGGAGGTGAATGAGAGTGGGCACGGTTGCTTGAAATGACTTATCATTTCATTATTTTAAATGTAAAACCCTTGGGGATTGTGCATGTTGACCAATAGTTTCATATACTTCTGAATGCCATTTAACAGATAAATCAAGGGACATTGCAATTTTAACCAGAGAAATCAAACATTGTTCTTGGTACTTTTAAATAAATGCAAAGAGGAACAAAAGGAGAGATGATAGTATATGATGAGAAAAATCTGTCCCATTTCCCCCAATTTTCTGGTTACTGCCCATCTTTAATATATGTTTAAATAAAGTAATTTTCAACAATCGTGTAGTTTAAGTGTAATCTCACAGAGACTGAAAACAAAACCAAACAACAAACTACCGCTCTTCTTGGAGATTGGCTCATTCTATTCACCACTTGTCATTAATACCTGAAAGTGGATTCTCTTAGACAAGTGCAGATGAGCAAGGTCATTTCTATACTGAGCAGTAACTATCTATGGAACTTGTTTATGGCAGGGGCTAGGCTGACATTGCTTTGTCCTCTACAGGAGTGAGCTGAGCATGTGTGTGGGGGAGAGAGGGTGTGGGCTGTGGGAAGCAGTGGGGTGTAAAGGGCCTGAGCAGCACTGTTAGAGTCAATCAGTGATCAGCCTGTGTTGGGGAATGCTGGGAACAAGTGGATGTCTAGGAGGGGACTTTGGTGAAGATTCTTATGTGCCAAATTGAGAAAGTCACGCTTGATCAGAAAGGTTCACTCTTAGCTCTTAAATGGTGAGAATGACATGGTGGAAATAAGAAAGAGACAAGTATTGGTGGCAGAATAGAATTTTCTTTCCTTCATGGTTAATTAAGGCTCTTAGGGCTCCAGAGTGGATCTCTTGGGGAAAAAGAATCCTAATTCACAGTGTAACTCTAAATGCTGTTTAACAGGTAAATTGATACACTTGCTAATTTGCCAGAGAGTGACAAAGGGGTGAATCAGCCATCTCAGCTTGTCCCTTTGGGGGCATCCAAAATTGAGGTTATTAGCTGGAAGTCACCTTATAGGTTATTTATTTGTGCCATTTCATTTTCAGATGAGGCAGCTGAGACCCAGAGAGATTGAGACCTGTTTAAGGCTCCAGCTCACTCCCTTGCTCCCATTTAGTTATCTGTTGGAAGGAAACAGATTCAGCCCTGGGCTGTCTCTCTTTCTCCAGGCCTACTTCTGTTATAACCTGGGTCACCTCAGTATCCACGAGGATGTTGTGTCCAGTGTCTGTCCTGTTAATTCTTTGATCCCCCCACCATCTTCTCCCATGATCTTGTCCCATTTCTATATTTCACCTGAGATATCATCATTGCCCATAACTGGATCTCCTCCAGGATCTTCATGTCAGTGTCTCACTCTGACCTCCACCTAGTGAATTCCCTTTAGTTTCCCAACTTCACCAATGTATCAGGCTAGGACATCCATTTCCATCGACTTGACTGCAACTCACTCCCTCTCATACCCCCTTTTCCTCCTCACTTGGCTTAGATTCATGACCTGTCATTGACATAGATTCATTTGCTTAAACTCTCTTCTGTTGTCTTATCACAAACTGACAAATTATATATGTTTGGTGGATTGCTATTTCCTGCCTCTGGACTAGAACCTCCTTGAGGGCAGGGCCTATGCTTTGCTGTATCCAGAGTTCCCAGAACATAGTCGGCACATGGTAGGTGCTCAGTAAATATTAGTTCAATAAACGAATAAATAAGTAAATCAGTCAAAGCTAAGATAGCTTTCAGAGGGGTAAAGTTATATTTTGCTCTAGAGATTTTGGCACATGCTTCTATTTTGATTATTTCTAATGCTAAGTTGTTTTTCATTTTTCTTCATTTCTATTTCCCCTGCCACAGAAAGAAGAGCCTTATTTTGTGGCGCATTCCTTATGTCTCTCTCTTGAGGAGCTAATTACAGCTCTTTGTCCTTGCCCCTCAGAGTTTGCAGAGGTAAGGGGATGGGAGGAGAGAAAGGGACCTTGATGAGTTCTGACTCTGAAGCCATCACATCGACTAAGCATGAACTCATGTTTAGAACTCATCTTAGAAAAAGATATCAACAAGAGTAACCTGTTGCCTCAAGTAACAACTTATTGGCATTTTCTGGCTTTTCCAAATCTTCCTCCAGGTGATGATCCAGTAGGCAATTGGAATATGTGTCAGGAACTTGAAGCAGATGCTCAGATGGAGATAGAAATTTGGGACCACCACTGTGGTCGTGATGTAGCCGTAGATGGAGATGAGGCCTGTTAAGGAGGAGATGTGGAGAGAGAAAAGAAGAGATGAGAAGAGAAGAGAATCTGAGGTGAGAGCCCAGAATTCCTGTAGAGCTCTGGTGCCATAGAAACACAAGGACAAAGTGACACATATGATGATGAAAACAAAGCGAGCGTGTTTATATGCAGCATGCCATAAGGATTATTTTACGAAAACAGGAAATGAGACCCGTGACTTTGAAAGGGTTAGGTACAGTTCATGGGACAGTGGTGGAGTGGAAAGGACCAGCCAGTGGTGTTATAGAGTTCTTCTATCAAGCCCCAGCCATGGTGTTAATTGCCCTCATGGGCTTAAATCCCCAGGCCTCTGGCATCCTAGCATCTCTGAGCTTTAGTTTTCTTATCTTTAAAAAAAGGGATACTTCATAAGGGAGTCCAAGACAGCAGACACATATCAGAACTGAGGATGATCCCCAATAAGAGTTCATATCATACATGATCTGCAAAAGCATATTGCATTTTATTATCAAATTTCATATTTGTAAAATGAACAAAAATCACACACATTGATTTAGTAGTTCAAACTTCTGAATGTAAAGCTCAGTTAAATCTTCCTGGCTTATGGGACTAAGGTTAAAAAAGATAGAGAAACCTGGGAACAGATGATGCTAAACTGTTCAGTTCTGCAATTCTGTTCAGACTATCCATAAATCGGTGCTTGACTGTCACTGTTGACCATTGCAGTTGATTAGGAGGTGCAGGAAAAACAACCCATCCCAAAGACCCATGTTTGAACAAGGAAAGAAGCTTCAATACAAGATGAATCCAGTAGACATCACAATGTCTTTGGTAAGCTTGGGTGACTTCCCAGTCTTCACTAACTGCATCCATTTAGGTATGGATTTACCAGAGCATTCAGGACAAGTTTCAGTGATGTACTCCCTCGTAGCTGGCTTGGTTACTGGGTTGCGGGGGGATGATAAGTATAAGCCAAGGCCCCCTATGGATATTCCCCTGCCTTTTAGGAGCTTTCAAAGAGTCAGAGATTAATACACAGGGAGCAAGGTGTTCTCATGAAGTAATTTCTCTTTGTGATGGATACTTAGATGGAGAAATACAACAAACACCTGGAAATACTTGTGGCAGAAAGGACCCAAGGCTTAATGCATGAAAAACAAAAAACTGGTTGCCTGCTCTATAGTAAGTAATGCTTT
>NW_011889217.1:249043-268248 GCF_000151845.1 Pteropus vampyrus | reverse complement strand
TCCCCTGCCACAGAAAGAAGAGCCTTATTTTGTGGCGCATTCCTTATGTCTCTCTCTTGAGGAGCTAATTACAGCTCTTTGTCCTTGCCCCTCAGAGTTTGCAGAGGTAAGGGGATGGGAGGAGAGAAAGGGACCTTGATGAGTTCTGACTCTGAAGCCATCACATCGACTAAGCATGAACTCATGTTTAGAACTCATCTTAGAAAAAGATATCAACAAGAGTAACCTGTTGCCTCAAGTAACAACTTATTGGCATTTTCTGGCTTTTCCAAATCTTCCTCCAGGTGATGATCCAGTAGGCAATTGGAATATGTGTCAGGAACTTGAAGCAGATGCTCAGATGGAGATAGAAATTTGGGACCACCACTGTGGTCGTGATGTAGCCGTAGATGGAGATGAGGCCTGTTAAGGAGGAGATGTGGAGAGAGAAAAGAAGAGATGAGAAGAGAAGAGAATCTGAGGTGAGAGCCCAGAATTCCTGTAGAGCTCTGGTGCCATAGAAACACAAGGACAAAGTGACACATATGATGATGAAAACAAAGCGAGCGTGTTTATATGCAGCATGCCATAAGGATTATTTTACGAAAACAGGAAATGAGACCCGTGACTTTGAAAGGGTTAGGTACAGTTCATGGGACAGTGGTGGAGTGGAAAGGACCAGCCAGTGGTGTTATAGAGTTCTTCTATCAAGCCCCAGCCATGGTGTTAATTGCCCTCATGGGCTTAAATCCCCAGGCCTCTGGCATCCTAGCATCTCTGAGCTTTAGTTTTCTTATCTTTAAAAAAAGGGATACTTCATAAGGGAGTCCAAGACAGCAGACACATATCAGAACTGAGGATGATCCCCAATAAGAGTTCATATCATACATGATCTGCAAAAGCATATTGCATTTTATTATCAAATTTCATATTTGTAAAATGAACAAAAATCACACACATTGATTTAGTAGTTCAAACTTCTGAATGTAAAGCTCAGTTAAATCTTCCTGGCTTATGGGACTAAGGTTAAAAAAGATAGAGAAACCTGGGAACAGATGATGCTAAACTGTTCAGTTCTGCAATTCTGTTCAGACTATCCATAAATCGGTGCTTGACTGTCACTGTTGACCATTGCAGTTGATTAGGAGGTGCAGGAAAAACAACCCATCCCAAAGACCCATGTTTGAACAAGGAAAGAAGCTTCAATACAAGATGAATCCAGTAGACATCACAATGTCTTTGGTAAGCTTGGGTGACTTCCCAGTCTTCACTAACTGCATCCATTTAGGTATGGATTTACCAGAGCATTCAGGACAAGTTTCAGTGATGTACTCCCTCATAGCTGGCTTGGTTACTGGGTTGCGGGGGGATGATAAGTATAAGCCAAGGCCCCCTATGGATATTCCCCTGCCTTTTAGGAGCTTTCAAAGAGTCAGAGATTAATACACAGGGAGCAAGGTGTTCTCATGAAGTAATTTCTCTTTGTGATGGATACTTAGATGGAGAAATACAACAAACACCTGGAAATACTTGTGGCAGAAAGGACCCAAGGCTTAATGCATGAAAAACAAAAAACTGGTTGCCTGCTCTATAGTAAGTAATGCTTTGTTGAAATACAATGTCAATAATGAAGACTGATTTGGTTAGTTTGTAAATTTATACTTGTTTCTGTGGAACGCTCTTTTCTTCGAAATAACTGCTGAAGCTACAGAAATAACAATTTTACATCTTTGTTTTTAAAAATCCTGTGTTCTGCTTGTACAGATTTTTAAGGGTCAGTTCTCATTTATACTAGGATTTTGTAAAACTCTGAGTCTTTTTAACAGAAGTCAATGTGCTTAAAAGGTCGAAGGTAGAAGACACATCTTTACCTATAATGTCAAGGAAAAGATGTAATGTTAGCGCTGGATCTTGGGCAGCTGTACATGAGTCTTGCAAGGAAGTGCCCAGCCTTGGGGGAGGTGGAGCTGGGAGAGTAGTCCTCCTAGGAAGCTGCAGTGAGGAGGTGCTCAGGCAGGTAGAGGATTCCAACCCTGGCAATGGAGTGGAGTGGTGTGATATAGAGACGGTTCAGAGCTTGGGCTCTGGAGGGAGTTTCATGCTAGTTTCATTTTTTGGGCGAGTCACTTTATGAGCCTTAGTTTTTTTAATCCTGTGAAATAGGGATTAAAAACTGTACCTACTTCAAACGAGTGTCATGTTAAATGAGTTAATTGAGTTAATGCAGATGTAATACTCTTGGCAAATGCCTGGTACAATGAAGAGCTCAACAGATATATGCTGCTACTGCTGCCGCTGCTGTTGCTAATGATGATGTTGATGATGATCACGATGACGATAGACATGATGGTGATGACAGACCAAGATCTTTGTTTGAGGGATCTGCCAAACCAAAGAAGCAAATAGGCAGCAGATACCTGGCAGAGAGGATGACCATCATATATCCAGGCTCAGGTGCCTAGGCAAGATCCACCAGCATCCCACAGGTTGTTTCCATTATCCCAAGGACCAAAGTTTTCTGTCCTCTGCCCTGTTGGGTGAGCTAGGGTTACCCAGTATGTGCCAGGCATGGAGGTTCCCCATGTGGTTATTAAAGAAAGCCCATTTTCCTCTAGCATAGTACTTCTCAATTCTGGCTACACGGTACAATTTCCTGGGGCTTTCATAATAAACTGATGCTTGGGTCCCACCTATCTGACATTCTGCTATAATTATTCATGTGGAAATTCAGGCATTAGTATTTTAAAAGCTCGCTGGTGGAGTCTAATGTAGAGTCCTGCTTGGAAAACTACTGATTAACAGTTTAACAAGTAAACTAAGCATTGTTTTTTAATGCCACGGAATCAGTAAACATCTAGTAGCAAGATAATTACCGAACCGATAATTCTTTAATAATCAACTGGAATGGTTGGTTTTCCGTTTGACCTCTTTACAGCATTTGACACCACTGACTCCTTTCTTCTTTTCAAAGCTCTCTCCTACCTGGATTTCTTTAAACCTTCTCTCCTCTTCCCCTCCTACTGCGCCAGCAGGCTCCCTGCCTCTCAGTTTTTTCAGCAGCTCTGCATCCTTCACGCACACCTTGGATGCTGACAGTTTCCTGGGGTCTATCCTTGGCATGCTTTTTACTTGTTCTAAACCATCTCTTATTTAGCTCTTGCTCCCAGCTTCCACCACTACTTGTATGCCAGTGATTTTTAAACCTAGAGTTTTAACCCTCTATCTGTCTTGAGATCCAGGTGTGTAAGTTCCAACCGTTGACCTGGATGTTCTGGGCCACCTAGACTACAGCTGGGTAGCAATCTTTTCGGCAGTTCCTAACCTCTAATGCTTTATTTACATTCCTTCTTAATCTCATCTGTCCTCACTTTCAATGAATCACTTGCTCCCCCATCTCTCCTTCCCAACCGTAGGCTCTAAAATATGAAAATGACCAAAGTTCCCCACTTTCAACTATCACTAAACGTATCAAATAAGCATCCATCTTAACTCGTTTCTTTTCTCAGAGGAATAACTGCCTTCTGCTTTCCAAGGCCAATCTCTCCACTTGAGTTCTAGATCCAAGCTTGCTGTCTCCTTTCATTTAGACATTGAACCAATACTTATTAATTATTTACTATATGCTAGGGATTGCGTTAGGCAGGTAATACAGCAGTACACAAGACATAGTGAGTCTCTGCTCATGTAGAGCTCATAGTCTAGTGAAGGAAGATGGAAAATGAATAAACTAACAAATAGTTATATGACATATCAGCTAGCGATAAAGTGCTAGAAGAAAAATAAAGCCTGTAAGAGGTGAGAGAGCGACTGGGGCTGCTGTTTTCTGTGGTGTGGTCAGAACCCTGAATGAAGTGAGGGACATCTGGGGGTAAAGGGGACAGGAGGTACAGAGGCAGGAGAATGCTTGGTGAGTTAGAGGGATAGTAAGGGGATCATTGGAGTGGACGAGGAGCGGAGAAGTAGAAGATAAAGTAGAAGAGGTAGCAGGGACAAACTTAGGCATTGGCTCTGCGGTTCCTCTATGTTAAGTCATGGGGAGGGAGAGGACAAGCCAGCAAAGGGGTGTGAGAAGGAGCAGCTAGAATCAAGATTAGGTGGTATCCCAGAAGCCAAGTGAGAAAAGTATGTCCCATGGGCGGAAGTGATCAACCATGTTAAATGCTGCCTCTGGTCATGTAGGGTGAGGTTGATCCTTAAATCATCCACAGGATGTGGCAGTGTGAAGATTCCCCTTGGCTTCAATAAGATCAGTTTTGGTGGAGTATGGAAGAAATAAAACCTTTGGAGTGTTTTTAGGGGACAATAGGGCAAGAAGTGGAGACAAGTACGGGCAACTACTTCAAGAAGTTTTTCTCCGAAAGGGAGAAGAAAAATGTGATTGTAGCTGGAGGAGTCAATGAATTTTTTATTAAATTTAGATGTAATAGTTAAAGGAAGGACCTAGTAGAAAAGAAAGAATTGATGGACCTTGCTCCATCAATTATCTCCTTTCTCCTCTGCACCCGGTACCTCCAGTCTTTCCTTTGGCGTTAGCTGCTTCACCTCGGTTTCCTAATACATTCAGTCTTCTTTTCCTTTATACAAGTGTAATCTCAAGAGCTTTGGAACCAGACTACTCTGAGTTTAGATTTGGTATCCTAGACAGTCCATGTATGGGCTGTAGGTAGTTCATGAATTCCTGTAATTCTATGCGAGGTTGTATGTGCATTTCCTAGGAAAGGGACCATATTTTCATCCATATCCTCAATTGGGGCCTAAAAAAGAAGAATTAAACTAATCTGAGTGGTTTATTTTCATCAGCCTTTGGAGTCCTTGCCCATCTGCTTGATAGACATAGAGGAGTTGCTTCCTTTTGGTGGAATGAGTAACTTTCCAAATCTATCTGAAACTATCTCCTTTTGAGCAGAGACATGTCAATACTTCCTTTAAATCCTCTCCTGGCCAAAGAAAGCCATGGTTTCATAGTCAACATATATGTGATTAATTATATACATTTCTGTTTACCTAGGAAGATTATGTATTATTTATGTGTATGGACTGAATTTTGTTTATTTTTGTGTCTCTAGTGTCTAGCTTAGTGCTTGGGACATGGTATGTGCTCTGTAAATACTGATGGGAAGCCTGAATACATTTTGTATTCTCCCATTAACAACGAATACAAGTAATAACGATATAGCCAGATCATGCTGCATTTATAAGTATTTAGCATATTACCAGGGTAGATTATAAATATGTATGTAAAAAATGGTCTGTTGAGACAGAAATTCCTGAGGGAAATACAAAAATATCACCCTGTTTTTTTCACTGAAAAAAAAAAATACAAAATTCAATTTTCCCACTATTATTAGACTCCAATAAATATTCATCCTTTATCCCTCCAGGGGTGGGGGTTGCAAGCTTCCAGCAAGTGAAATGTGCCCTAACCGTGCCTAGTAAATCACTCTAATTGTTTTTATCCTGTAGCCAGAATGGGATCCTAGTTGATTTGCTTCCTCCAACAGCCTAAGGATTCAAATAATGTTAGATTTTTAATTCCCAGGACTAGAGGAGGCAGGGTACAATTGTTCATGCACTACACTGACTTTATGAAACAACTCCCATGAAAAAGGAAATACCCTGCTCTTGGAAACTAAAGATCCCACAAAACCCCAAAAATACAAAGCCCCAGAGCTCTCTGGACTTAAAGTCGCTGGCTGATTGCACCAACTAAATTGCAAATCCCTGCAAGGTAGCAGTTGGGCTTAAATCACCCTAAGAGGTCCTGATTCTCATAATAGTGTCTTGAGTTAGGGGACACACCAATTTTAGTGACTAAAGTGCTTGATCAGTAATCCCAATTAACTTTCCTTGTTTCTCCACCCCTGACAGCACCCATGACCCCATCTCAGCACTGGTCCTAGGGAGCAGGGGTCAGGGAATGTTCAGCTTGGTGCAAATCCATTATGGCTAGGCTAACAGCACAAACAATACCCCACTACTGTGCATTGAGGACAGAACAATCGAGAGTGCCAACGATGACAAATGATGCTACAGACATGAAGAATGGACCCTGTGTGTTTTTCCTTGCAGATAATTAACTGTTCTAATTCATACCAGAAAACAGGCATATTACTGAAACAAGTTGCTGATGACCTTAAGACAAGGCTGGTTTTGCCAAGCTCAGATTACTGGAGTCTATCCATCTTTTTCAAATAAATTTACATAATTAGAATTAGGATTTTAATCCAAAAGGCAGAGAAATGGAGCAAGGTACAGTATTATACAATTGTGCATGACAGCTAGTAGATGGAGAGTAAATAATACCTGCAAAAGAAGAAAATACAGGCGTTTGAGTAAAGTGGCAAGTTCACCGCTTAGGCATGCTGTTAATAAGATATGTTGGTTTGATTTTGTTAA
This sequence comes from Pteropus vampyrus, assembly GCF_000151845.1. Classification (NCBI taxonomy): domain Eukaryota; kingdom Metazoa; phylum Chordata; class Mammalia; order Chiroptera; family Pteropodidae; genus Pteropus; species Pteropus vampyrus. The sequence goes on along the minus strand of NW_011889217.1, from coordinate 261,873 downwards.
GTTCTTCCACCCACCACTTTTTTAAAAAAACAATTTCTTAAAGCTAAAAGACATCCAGTTTAGCAAAGATGCAGAAAATTGCTTTAGAAAGGCATACCTCTTCATCTTAGGAAATGTGTTTCAAAACCTGGAGTAATTAGGCCATATAGTTCTTCCCTTCCATGACAAACGATACAGTAGCCACATCAGTCGAGGAGGTTATCTTCTTTGAAGGCGAGTTTTGAAAGTTGAGAGAAAAACCCATAAATCAGAGTTGTAAGTTGTGAGGTTGAAACATTCTGTATGATTTGCACAAGAACAGATTCCTACAGATTCTCAAAGCAATCAGTTTGTGTGTGTGTGTGTGTGTGTGTGTGTGTGTGTGTGTGTGTGTGTGTGTGTGTGTGTGTGTAGACCTTCTCTGTTTTACGGATGGAGAAAGTGAGGACAGAGTTTAAAGAGGCTTAGTGTCCTGCCCTGTTCCTGATGAACACTCTCTCCTGGGAGTTTGAGGGAAGGAAGGCAGAAAGCCTCTTTCCAGCTAAGAGTGTAGAGTAAACTCGAAGTAATTTATTGGAGGAAATAAAAGCCTCACTAACAACCAAGTAATAAAAGATCTAGAATATAGGTAGTGAAAAGGAATTTTCCACTCAAATGGCTAACCTTGTAATCAGCTCTTTGTTCTGCTTCTGTAGACATGCTTGTCACATAGGCAGGAGGGCAGGGTGACCTGAGATCAACTGAAGACTCACCCTCCCCTTTGCTTGTTCTGTCTAGATAACAGATGTCTTGCCTAAATTCCTAACTGCCCATAGCCCATAGCAATTCCTGCACTCTGTAATCACCCAAGGACAAATTAGCCAATTGGCCCATGCCAACTGTAACTACACGGATAAGCCCTATAAAAGTAATGTTACCCTTGAGCTTGGGTACCAGATCTTCAGAGTGCTAGCTCTTCTAAGACTGCCAGTGTAATAAATCTGAGTTCTCCAACTCTCTGAGTGGTGCTTGGTTTCTTGCCAGTCTGATTTTTCTGCAACAGTAGGAATGAGGATAATTGGCAAGCAAATAAATTAATCTTTCTACATGGGACTTCTCTAAGTGAGCTTTGCACAGTCATCTCTATGTAAATCCCTTGTTATATAAACCTATTCACTTGATGTACAGCAAACAGGGCAAGGCCAGATGTTAAGGGTTGAAGTTCTCATCAAACAAGCCTCCCTAACTTTGAATATACTAACATAGTCTAAAATAAAGCTAAGCAAAACAACAACAATGACAACAACAACAACAACAACAACACAAACAAACAAAAAGCAAACCCAAAACAAAACCCTCAAATCTCAAACCTGAAACCAAACGAAAAAACCCAAACATATCAAACTACTAAGAATATTTTCTGGAGCAATTAAGTGGCCCATCGCTTTTAGGTCTCCTTGGCTCAAAATATTTCTGAGAGCTTCAAAAAATTGTGCTGAACAAGAAGGTACCATTGCTTAATTAGTTCTTGCCAATTAATTTGCCTGATTTAACTTTTTTCTACCTTATTGCCCCTTTTCAGTGACATCATGGGCTTCACTCAGTTTTCTAGCATCAACACTCTGTATCAGGTGGTACATGTTCTGAACAAGCTGCATACCACCTTTGACAAAATTATAGATCACTGTAATGTCTACAAAGTGGAGACAGTTGGAGCTTCATGTGAGTGGTTAATGATGAATGGGTAGTCCCTTAAGCATTGAGGAATATTAACTTGACTCAGGGACAAAGCTAGGAATTAATAGAAGTGAATAATTTATATTAAAATTCTAATTTTCCTAAGTCATAAGTGCCTAGGAAGCAAATCTTAGTAACCTCCAATGTGCCTATGGGTTTTCTCATAGTGGGCACCCAGAAAATGTTTGTAGATTTGATTTGAGAGCTATCTTTCAATAATAGAAAAACACATTGGTTTTATACTTCCATTTTTGTGGCCAGACTCTCAGGCACTTAGCTCAATGACCTCTAACACCCCATTTATTCACATTGTTATTTTCCCCTCTCTATGACCAGTGAAGGAAAGAGATGAATCTTGAAAGATAAGGTAGCAAACGTGGAACAGTAATTAGATAAAATGACATCAATAATTATTACAATTCTAAATTTAATTTTAATTTTACAAATTGAGAAGGGAACAAATTGAGATAGAACCCATTTCAGGCTTCTATCAGGAAAAATAGACTTTGAAAATATTTGCAATTCATCTATTCAATGCATAATTATTGAGATCCAATATGTGCTAGGCTCTGTGTTAGCATTGGAGCTCTAGAAGTTATCAGGCTGAATGTGACAGATAGGATAATTATCCTCAGAGAACTTACAGTCTAGTGATAAATACAGTCATGTGCTGCATAATGGCATTTCACTGTATAATGACAGGCTGCATATGCGATGGTGGTCCCATAAGACTTTACTGAAGCTGAAAAAGTCCTATCACCTAGTGACATTATAGTCCATGATTTTAAATGACTTGCCAAGGATGAGGAGGTTGAAAAAGTCAACAAGGTTGTCAACTTTAACCTGCGTGTGGACAAAGATGACATTGAAGAGCTCCTGGAGGTGGTTCCTGAGGAATTGACTAATGAGTTGTTGGTACTGGAACCGGAACACAAAGCTGAAGAAGAGGCAAGAGAAAGAGAAACTGCAGGAGACTGAAAGAAAAGGAACCCCAAGAAAATTCATGGGGAAGGTTTAGCAGAAGCTTTTACTGACCTCAACAACTCTTTAAAAAGCTTGAAAACATAGACCCTAACACTGAAAGGTTTTCATTAATAGAGAGGAATGTTCATGGTGCATTATCTGCTTACAAGCAAATCTATAATGGAAAAAGACACCCATCAAACAAACCACCATCGACATACTTCTGAAAATAGTGACACCTTCTCAAGAAGAGCCTGAGGAAGGTTCTTCAGAAGGTATTGCAGAAGAAAGCATTGTTACCATAGGAGAGGACAGCTCCATGCGTGTTATCGCCCTGGAAAACTTTCAGTGGGACAAGATGTGGAGGTGGAAGACAGTGATACAAATGCTCCTGATGACCCTGTGTAGGCCTAAGCTAATGTGTATGTGTGTGTGTGTGTGTGTGCCTTAGTTTATAACAAAAAGTTTAAAAAGTAAAAAAAAACTTTTAGATAGAAAAAAGTTTATAGAATAAGTATATAAAGAAAGAAAACATTCTTGTACAACTGTACAATATGTGTTATAAACTAAGTGTTATTATAAGAGTTGAAAGTTTTAAAAAATTAAGTAAAAAAATTATAGTAAGCTGCGGTTAATTTAGTATAGAAAAAGAAAATGTTTTATATAAACAGTGTAGCCTAAGTGTACATTGTTTATAAAGTGTACAGCAGTGTATAGTAGTGCCCTTCACATTCACTCACCACTCACTCACTGACTCACCCAGAGCAACTTCTATTCCCACAAGCTCCATTTATGATAAGCGCCTTATACGAGTATACCATTTTCTATCTTTTATATTATATTTTAACAGTACCTTTTCTATGTTTAGATATGTTAGATACACAAATACCATTGTGTTACAGTTGCCTACAGTATTTAGTACAGTAACATGCTGTACAAGTTTGTAGCCTAGGAGCACTAGGCTATACTGTATGACCTAGGTGTGTGGTGGTCTATACCATCTAGGTTTGTGTAAATGCACTCTATGATGCTTGTACAATGACAAAGTTGCCTAACAACACATTTCTCAGTAGTATCCCTATCATTAAGCATCACATGACTGTAGAAGGACTGGGACTGGTAATCACATTGAAGAGGGAATGAGGCTTCTCCCATTTCACCTTCGTTATTCAACCTTCCACTCATACAGATTATTGCATGCTTCACTGAAACTCACACAATTCCTTTTCTTTCCATTCATTACTGAAAAATACTGTATTATAAGTTAATGTTGATGAAACTATTGTGCTCATACAATTCCTTATGTTTCATTATTGGAAAACACTGCATTATGAAATTAAAGTTGCTATCGCACGTGACCATGTGATTGAATCACGTTTGCTTTGTATTTCATTTTAGCTCTGGTTGGGCCTTTCTTCCCTGTGCCTCTAATTCAGAATCTGTGAACAGGTGCTTAGACCCAAACATGCTCCCAGCAAAAGATGAAGATTTTTAACAATCTGTTAATGGATAAATATAGGGCACTAGATACTTAGTAAACAGGGATGCCGATTTTCAATAATCCCCTGATTTAAAAGATTTTCTTTTATTCACCAAGGGTAAGCGCATCATACAGAAATGCAGATGAGGTCATAATACTATTTCTGAGGGTCACTACTGACAAGGAAAAAAAAGGAAATATCTTTTGGCTAAATTTGAAGTAAACTTTGCTTGGAGTTGATAAAAAATAGATTAAGTATGTAGGTATCTAGATTCTGCTTAGTTATGCTTTAGGGAAGTGCTGGTTCATCTGTTTTGGTCAAGGTCTGATATGATGCTGAATCTTCATTCTATGATATTGTCTATTTTATTGTACAATTTGGTTACATGTCAGTGTGAACTTGTATGCTTATCATATGTATTACTGAAGCACCAGACAGCAACGAATGTCACACAGTAGAATATAGAATGTATATCTTTGTAAAGATAACTAAAAATGTTAGTTTCTCTCATATATTTATTAATAAGGATTGATAAATTAATAATTCACCTTTGAGTTTGGCCAATGGAATTATTTGGAATGGTGGTTTCAGGACTTACAAGTTTTGTATCATCTTATAGCATGTTAGAGCTGGAATACTAACAATAAAACAAAAAACTGAATGCTTAGCCATATGCCAGGCATTGTATTAAGGGCTTCACATGGATTATTTCATTATTGTATATATCCTCACAACATCCCTATGACCTAAATATCATAATCCCTATTTCCCAGATGAGAATGCTGAGGCTCAGTTACTTGCCCAAGGTCACATAGCTAGTAAATGCAGAGCCAGGGCTCAAACCTGTCTGATTCAAGGGCTCAAGCTGCTGGCTGCTCACTGTGCTACTTCTCACAGCTGGCAGAGAACATAGGGATTTACTCCAACTGAAGTATGTGAAGCCCATTAAAGTTAAGTGAAAGTTCAGCGAAGGTGCTCTGGTTAGTGGCAGATTTGGACCCATGACTTAAATATCCCGGGCCCTAATTCTTTTTGCTCATGGTGAAACAGAACAATTGGGTTATAGGGGCATCCACATCTTTCCTTTTATCAATGTGCTAACCATGAAGTTGTTCTTTATTCTTCCTGAATTTCTCCTCTTATATCTAGATGGCCAGAATATACTGTTGCTAACAGTATTAAGCTAACATTGTTTTACTAGGGTGTCTTACCTGAGGTAGAGCTCATGCAATAGAGTGGTTATGAGTCAGGCTCTGCAGTCAGATTTGAGCTAAGTTCAAATCTCAGCTGTCACTTTCCTGCTGGGTGATTTGGGGCAAATTAATTAATGTCTCTGTACTTCAGTTTCTTTATCTATAAAATGGGGATAATAATGTTGCCCACTTTATAACATTGTTTTGAGGATCAAAAGCATATGGAGAGAAGCCAGGCCCTGCCTCAGGCAGTACAGGCTTAGTTCTTGTCCCTAAATCCTTCCCATTTAAAACAAAACATCTTTGTGTTTTGATCAAAGGAATTTTCAATGGTTAACCGGTATTGTTTTGTTCTGAATTCTTTTAGCTTGTAAGATCCTTGTTTTATGCCTTTTTAATTCCTAAAGTTTGGGTATTTTGTGAGTGTGTTTTAAAGTGCGTATGACTAAATGAAAATAAATCAGGGACTGTGAACATTTTTTAAAAAAGGCCAAAAAAAAAAAAAAAGCACAAAAAGCATATGGAGTTCTTATGATGCCTGGTGCAGCTTCTCTGTAAATTTTATTATGCATGCAACTTTTCCATTTCTTAGCCTCAGCCCTAGTCCAGACCTTCTTTTTTCTATATTTGGACAAAAAACAGTCCCTTGACTAGTCTCCTTGCCTCTGCCTTTTACACTATTATGCAATGAAAATATGCTTATTCTCTTGCTCAAGAACTTAACTGTCTGTAGCATCATGTCCAAACTCTTCAGGCTTACAGGCAGTGATGCACAAAACTGACTTCTTCAGCCTTTGTCATGAGTTTCACCAAGTACACAGTTTGAGGGAACAGTTCCCATAAGATGGCCCGCACTTCAGTCACCAGCCAGAAGTTTGGTGGTCCCAGGACCATCCTCACTTCAGACCAGCTGGCTAAAAATTTGGGGGCACCCATAACCACCCTCAGATTTGATAATTTGCTAGAATGACTCACAGAACTCAGGAGTGTTATTCTTATTATTATAGTTTTAATACAGCAAAGAGATACAGAGCAGGCAGGGTCCAGCAGGGGTCCAAAAACGGAGCTTCCAGAATTCTCTCCCCATGGAGTCATGACCAGCATCTGTCCATGACTTCCGGTTACCATGTGTGATGGTACACACAAAGTATTGCTAACCAGGGAAGCTCACTCAAGCCTTTGCTGTCTAGAGTTTTTATTGGGTTTTAATCACATATTGTTCACGTAGCTGATCTTTAGTCTCCAGCTAATACTTTTAGTTATCAGTTCCTCTGGAGGTCAAAACAGATACTGTGTGGCCTAAAAGCCCCAGGCTAATACTTTTAGTTATCAGTTCCTCTGGAGGTCAAAACAGATACTGTGTGGCCTAAAAGCCCCATCATAAATCTTATTGTTAGATTATCTAACTATTGTTAGCCAAAGTTCCCCAGCAACAAAGACCTCTCTATCAGGCAGGACATTCCAGAGGCCTAAAGGTCAACTTCTAGTAGCCAAGGACAAAGGCCAGACCTCTCTTTGGGTGAAGTCAGTTCTTCACTATACAGCCTTATTTCCCATTGCTCTTCTATTAATAATTGCTCGCCAAATAAGGCAACACCCAGACCATTCTATGCTTTCATACAATTTCTTTTACCTGTAATATTTCTTCTTTTGCGTCCAGGATACTTAAATGTTATGCTTTATATGAGGCTCAGCTCAAGTCTCATTTGCCCCCAAAACTTCATTTGCCCCAAGCTTTCCTAGTCACTCACTTTTCTAACTAGTAACATATTCGCCTTGTATGGCCCTGTGATGTAGCCTGTGTTTATAGACTTCCGCAAGCCTTATATCTCTCTGCAGCCTGAGTGTCCACCACAAAGAAATTACTCAGAAAATGCTTATATGAAAATGCTTATTAATATAATGATGATAAATTTCCTAGTGTCTAAGGCATTCAATAAATCTCTGTTGAAATGGACTGAACTAAGTTTATTTTTAATTGTAAATTAGGCACCTTTGTTATCTGTATATCACTCTGATTCCTTGGGCTCTAATTTAGATAAGCTGCTACCTAAGTGAGTCATTAGACCTTAAGACAATCAAATTCAAACTGAGCTTCAGAATGTTTGCATGTGAAAAAAACAAGTGGTGAATTGACATTTGTGGATATTAATGTTTCCCACAAAACAAAATGACCAAAAATGTTTTCCAGAAAGCAGAACTTTATGCTAGATTGGCTTGGTAGTTATTTTTACTGTGGTTTGGTTCCTATGACTCCTGGTGGGTCAGAACCTAGAACAGATAAGCAAACCCCATCCAGAGAGCTGGTTGGAAAAAATATTGATGCCTTAAATGCCAAGGCTTTAATTTTATTATCCCAAGATCCTGAGATTCAGCACTTGGGCAGAGTCACTGTTTGCCGTGTAGACAAATGAGTTTTTGTTACTGCTGGGTAGACAAGTTCTCTCATCCCCACCAAAAGAAAGATGTCATTACCAAAATATCTGAATTATTGGCTTTATTTAGATATGGCCTTGATGCGTACTTTATTCAGACTATGCCTCAATTGTCATGACAACCGTGTGTGTGTGTGTGTGTGTGTGTGTGTGTGTGCGCGTGTGCGCGTGTGCACGTGTGCTGGGTGGTGTCTGGAAGCAGCACCTTTAGCATCCAGGCAGAAACAGAGTGGGTGTGTCAAGCAGAGTGTCTCCTTACCCATTTAAATGATGATGTCAGGAAAGACTGAAAACATCATTCGACATCACTCATTTAATTAAAATTCCAAACAATCAGCTATTCTCTCCAGAGAGGAGCAGTCGTACATTCAAGGTCAATGCCTAAGTGTCTAAATTTTCATTCTGTATTGTATCAACGCTTGTTATGATTCAACCATATTCTGATCCTGCTGACCCCACTGTGTCAACCTTCTCCCCTACAACTTCTCCAGTCTCATCTCTTGCAGTAACCTCTAGTATCCTGGATATCCACTCTGGGGAATCACTTACAGATTATATTGTTTCAGGCTTCTAAGATTTTGTCACACTTCCCTAAAGAAAGTCAGCTTTTTCAAGACACATCATCCATCTTTCAGCCAGGAAATTCATTTTGTTCATAGCTTGGCACGTCAAGCCCACTTGTCTTTCTGAGTTTTCCATATCTTTGGAAGCTCCACTGACTCTTCCAAGCTACTGGGCTGCTGTTCTACAAGCACCTCTCTCCCTGCATAAATGCTCTTGTGAAAGTCAAAGAACTAACTTTTGATGTATCCTTTTATTATTTCTCGTAACCTTCAGTAGCTGTGGCCCAGAGTCTCTCTTCTTGGTGTGAAAAGTTGATATAAGACATTGACTCAAGCATAGCTGGTTTTCCCAAACTGTGCCTCTTGTTTGTCTTGAAATGAGCATGAGAGGACAAAGCTATCTTAGGAAGACAAAGGAAACAATGCTACTTGAACATTGACCAACAGTTGCCCAAAAGTAGTCTGTTTACATTGTGGACCAGAATGATTTATTGGGTCGTTTTGTGTCCACACCCAAGCTTAGTGATTTTTCCTCTAAGCCCTATTCCTGGCACGTTTTCTGGACCCTCTGCCAAACATGAACTTTCCAAGCTGCAAGAGAAAGGCTAGCTAAAGATTTGGGATAGCAAGCCCCTGCCAGCAGCCTTAAAAATTTTTGCTTTAGTTCACTCAAGTGTGCCATTATATCATATGTTTTCAGACATGGTGGTATCCGGGTTGTACAAGGCCGATGAGATCCTCCACTCTGGGGATGTAGCAAGCATGGCTCTGGACCTGGTGGTTGTGTGCAAGACATTTGAGAATCCACACAAGCCCAATGTCCAGCTGAAAACCTATGCTGGGATCCACTCAGGTAAGGCAAGATAGGATGTGTGAAGAGCTTTCTCTGTACTTCTCAGACCACGTGATGCTTCATTGTTCAGGGGAGACATTATGACCCCATCTATGCAGCCAAAAAAAGTGACTATTTAAACTCCATGATTGTAATGTTAACATCCTGTGAAACATTTCTCTTGGAAAGAGAAAGAAATGAACGTTTATAAAGCACCATTTATTCTGTGGCAAGCATGCCAGGCAGTCATACCTATGATCTCATCTGACCCAAGAGTGGAAGGTTATTGTTATTTGCTTTTCATTTTTTTATTGAGGTAAACATACAGTAAAGGGTACTAATCTTAATAGTACAAATTGATTAATTTTTTACCTCTGTATACTCTCGTGAAACCAGCACCCAAGTGAAGATAGAAAATAATTCCAGCACCCTAAGACTTGATCACACCCTTTTCTCAACCCTCCCTCCCTGCACCTGTCAATACTGCTGACCGCTGCCTGAGGTAACCACTCATCTGACTGTTACCTCCATAGATCAGTTTTGTCTGTATTTGAATTTATGTATCCTTTCGTTCCAAATGCATGTATTTCCATCTTCTACATGTCATTGCATGTAGCTGTTAAAGATTATTTTTTAAGGAAACTCAAGTGTCCTTAAGGCTGCAAGGAAGCATTTTACATCATTATCATCATAATGATTTGATTGATCTCGTTTGCTGAGGAAATCGACCAGATGTATTGCTGAGAAGAAGCCAAATAGTTCTTGTGTATTTACATACATAGTACATAAAAAAGACACCAAATATTGCATGTGGAGAGAAGTTATATAAATTTTGGTCAGCTAAACTGTAATTATATTAATTTATTCCCAGTTCCAGTTATTCAGAGAGGTGATTCTTCCCATGCCCTAATTTTTAAAATGGGAATACTTGCATTTGGAACAAAATTTAAAGGATACAAAACAAAAAAAACTTGTATGCAAATGTTAACAGCAGCATTATTCATAATAGCCCCCAAATTAGAAACAACTCAAATATCTATCAACTGGTGAATGGATAAATTAATTGTAATATATCTATACTATGGTTTATTATTACTCAGAAATAAAAAGGAAATATTAATACATGCAACAACATGGATGATTTTTAAAAACATACTAAAAAAAGATCAAATGCTACACAATGTATGATTTACTTTGTATGACATTCTAGAAAAGACAAAATGATCATGACAGAGAGCAGATGGGTGGTTACCTGGAGCCAGTGGAAGGGGGATTGATAGTGAAGGAGCACAGAGAATTTTTAGGGTGCTAGAACTGTTGTATATCTTGATCGAGTGGTTACACGATTACATTATTATATACATTACCCAAATTTATTAAACTGTGCACTTAAAAATGGGCAAATTTTATAATATGTAAATTATACCTCAGTAAAGCCGAAAAAATTCCCACATGCAAAAGTGTAAACTGAAAAGTAATTCTCCCTCCCATACCTGTCTTTTAGCCTCTTGGTCCCCCAGTCTATGTCCTCCCTCATTTACCTTTTGTGGTGTTCTTTAGATTTATGTAATGGGCACTTGAATAGTTTAAAAATTAGTTAATATTGGAATTCAGATAGTTTAAAAATTAGTTAATATTGGAATTCAGATTTCGATAACTGATATCGTAAAGATGTTCCTAATATTTTTTGACCATATGCTCAGAAGAACTCAGTCTGTTTCTTGGTGTCACTTACCGAATGCTTGCTGTGTACCAGCTACTTTGCAAAGGCTTCTCTTTACATGTTCACCACAAGCCTCTGAAATGTGTATTAATAGTCTTGATAAAGGATGGAGTGAATCCCCCCGAGTGGGGACTCAAGTTCTGCACCAAGAGAGGGCATTAGGGTCCTTCATTGCATGCAGGAAAGAATTCAAAAGCACCCCAGAGTTAGAGACAAAAGGAAAATTTATTAGAAAAGGAATAACGCCCCTCAGATAGAGACGTGGTCTCCTCTCAGAGAATGAGAGGAACCATGAAAGTTTATTAGAGAAGGAATAACACTCCGTAGACAGAGTGGTCTCCTCTGAGACAGAAAATGAGAGAACAGACAGAGACAGACCCAAGTGTTTGTGTTTGAGGAATTCAGTTTATATGTCATTCTTAGTTTCTATGAATTACAGTTTAAAGACTTTGTTTCCTCTTTTCCTTTGATGGTATGGGTATGCAGCATGAAAGGTATGAATATACAGCGTGAAAAGCATGCTAGCAATCTCAGCCTTTGTTCTGTAGGTTCTCCATGGTTTGGACATAGAGAATGGCCAAATGGTTGGATTTATTTTGTGTAGGATACTACCTAAAGATTCTGTTTTCCTGTTTTCTTTTCATAGTGTGAGTATAGTTTGTTAGTAATCCCAGCAGGAATCTTCCTCTGTTCTGTAGGTTTCCTGTGGTCTGGCAGCAGCATGTTGTAGGCTCTGAATACAACCTATCAATTTATCCAGTTCTCATGCCTCTTCCCTATATCAGCTCTTGTTTAATAAATGGGGAGGTTGAAGCTAAAACACTTTAGGTAACAAGTTTACCCAGCTAGTAAGTAGCAGAGCTGCGGTTCAAATCCAGGTCTGTTCTAGGTAAAGACAAAGTCTGTGATCATAACGCACCAAGCTATGTGTTTTCTTGATTTGGAAAGAAGGGAGGGAGGACCACTTAGTCAACAGAGAAGCCTGTGTGATTTCACTGCTAAACCGTGTAGTTGTCTTAGCCCCAAGCTTGTAATAACCCCCTCCTCCACCTTGTTTCCATACCCCTGCAGAGTCTGATTAGTACTAGTTCTCAAAAACATCAATATTCTAGTTTGGGGCCTCAGCTGTTTTCATCTTTATTTCTTTATTCAAAGAAAAGAAATTCTGCTGTAAAAGATGAAGTTCTTTCTTATGTGGGTAGTGCCTTTTTCAGTCCACATTAAAACTATCAAATTTATTTTCCCCACTCTCTCTGCAGCAGGAATAGGGGAAGGCTCAACAGTGAAAAAGCCCTTCTGTTCAGTGGAGCACCTTCTCCTTAAAATAGTACCCTCAAGGGACACAGGCAGGCAGATGCGCTTATGTTAGCCAAATGATCAGCTGCAAGAGTTTTAGCAAAACAAATAAATCTTCTGAGTCCTACAGGTCATTTCTGTTATATTGTGTTAATCTTTCTTCAGTTGAGTATGGCAAAGACAAGGCCAGATATCTGCACAGTATTGGAAATGACTTCAGCTTGTAAAGACAAAGAAGGGAATGCAATGAGATTGCTATTAGCAAAAACATTCTGGTGTTCTTTTAAATTCTCTTGTATTGTGCTAAACGATTCTTTCCCCTGTCCTCCTTAGGCAGTGGTCTGGCCTAACTCCTAAAGCAATGTGCTATAATACAATGTCAAACTCCAGGAAATTTGTGTCAGAATTTCTATAGCTAGTTGAGCATTCGTTCTGAATGTGCTTTTGTTCATTAGTGGGTGTGTGGGATGAGCAGACAGCTGGAATATTTTCTAAATGCAAAGTTAAATCTGTGCTGTTAAAGGGAGCCAGCAGCCCCATATTGTTGAGATTAAGGTTCCACCGGCCTCTCCAGCTTTCATGCTCCTTGAGCAGGGACAGTGTCGCATTTGCTGTTGTATCCCCAGTGCCTTAGCTCTCTGCTCCCCCA
>NW_011889217.1:246464-248993 GCF_000151845.1 Pteropus vampyrus | reverse complement strand
TATGGGTATGCAGCATGAAAGGTATGAATATACAGCGTGAAAAGCATGCTAGCAATCTCAGCCTTTGTTCTGTAGGTTCTCCATGGTTTGGACATAGAGAATGGCCAAATGGTTGGATTTATTTTGTGTAGGATACTACCTAAAGATTCTGTTTTCCTGTTTTCTTTTCATAGTGTGAGTATAGTTTGTTAGTAATCCCAGCAGGAATCTTCCTCTGTTCTGTAGGTTTCCTGTGGTCTGGCAGCAGCATGTTGTAGGCTCTGAATACAACCTATCAATTTATCCAGTTCTCATGCCTCTTCCCTATATCAGCTCTTGTTTAATAAATGGGGAGGTTGAAGCTAAGACACTTTAGGTAACAAGTTTACCCAGCTAGTAAGTAGCAGAGCTGCGGTTCAAATCCAGGTCTGTTCTAGGTAAAGACAAAGTCTGTGATCATAACGCACCAAGCTATGTGTTTTCTTGATTTGGAAAGAAGGGAGGGAGGACCACTTAGTCAACAGAGAAGCCTGTGTGATTTCACTGCTAAACCGTGTAGTTGTCTTAGCCCCAAGCTTGTAATAACCCCCTCCTCCACCTTGTTTCCATACCCCTGCAGAGTCTGATTAGTACTAGTTCTCAAAAACATCAATATTCTAGTTTGGGGCCTCAGCTGTTTTCATCTTTATTTCTTTATTCAAAGAAAAGAAATTCTGCTGTAAAAGATGAAGTTCTTTCTTATGTGGGTAGTGCCTTTTTCAGTCCACATTAAAACTATCAAATTTATTTTCCCCACTCTCTCTGCAGCAGGAATAGGGGAAGGCTCAACAGTGAAAAAGCCCTTCTGTTCAGTGGAGCACCTTCTCCTTAAAATAGTACCCTCAAGGGACACAGGCAGGCAGATGCGCTTATGTTAGCCAAATGATCAGCTGCAAGAGTTTTAGCAAAACAAATAAATCTTCTGAGTCCTACAGGTCATTTCTGTTATATTGTGTTAATCTTTCTTCAGTTGAGTATGGCAAAGACAAGGCCAGATATCTGCACAGTATTGGAAATGACTTCAGCTTGTAAAGACAAAGAAGGGAATGCAATGAGATTGCTATTAGCAAAAACATTCTGGTGTTCTTTTAAATTCTCTTGTATTGTGCTAAACGATTCTTTCCCCTGTCCTCCTTAGGCAGTGGTCTGGCCTAACTCCTAAAGCAATGTGCTATAATACAATGTCAAACTCCAGGAAATTTGTGTCAGAATTTCTATAGCTAGTTGAGCATTCGTTCTGAATGTGCTTTTGTTCATTAGTGGGTGTGTGGGATGAGCAGACAGCTGGAATATTTTCTAAATGCAAAGTTAAATCTGTGCTGTTAAAGGGAGCCAGCAGCCCCATATCGTTGAGATTAAGGTTCCACCGGCCTCTCCAGCTTTCATGCTCCTTGAGCAGGGACAGTGTCGCATTTGCTGTTGTATCCCCAGTGCCTTAGCTCTCTGCTCCCCCACATAGAAAGTGCTCAGTGACAGAGCAGGGCTGGAACAGACAACAGCGCCATCTAACCCAACTTCGTGCCAGAGTGGAAGAGTCCCCTTCCAGGGGCCAGGCAGGAAAAGAGGACGGGAGATGCTAGGACAAGCTGGAGAGCGTTTGCCCCTTTTCAATGAGGTAGCAACTGCTTAGCTCATCTGATGGATGCCGTGTGGTTCCAGCGTTTCAAGACTGCAAGTTTTCAAGGGAATTCAGAAGTCTAGACTTTTATGTGATGTTTCCTGAATTTTATAACACTATTTAGGCAAAATAATTTTCTGCCAGCTGGATCGGACCTATAGGCTGCCAGTTTGGACCATTTTTCTAAGCATTTAAAGGACTCGAAGATTCATTGTGTTAAAAAAATCAAAAGCTTTGTTTCACAGAATAACAAAAAATAAATTTTAATTACATTTCCCCAAATTCGCTGTGACTGAAACTGGGGCTTGGTACTAATAACTCACAAATCGGTGTGGCCCCAGTTGTCTAACTTACACATTTTCCTTGGTGCCTCGCTTCTCTCTCCTTTCCTCCTCACTGAACAGTGAACTCTGGGCTGCCGAGATGCTTAGGGTTTAGCTGGACAGGTGACTGTAAGCCTAGGGTCCATTTCAGGCACAGCCTGGCCCATATTATATCTTTTCCTGCTTCCTTGGCCTTCTCCTCTCCACTGGCTCCTCCCTATCAGCATTTAAACATGCTCATGTCTCTCTAAACTTAAAACGAAGTTGAACAACCCTCCATTAACCCCACATTCCTATCCAGCTACTGTCCAATCTCTCTGCACCCTCTTGGTCAATCTTTTTGAAGGATTTTCTACACGTGCTGCCTCCACATCCTCTCTCCACTGGTCCCTGCACTTTGGCGTCCATCCCCATCACACCTCTGAAGTAAATTTTGCCAAAGTCAGCAGAAACCTTCAGTGATATTTTCTAGTCCTCCTCGTCTTCATCTTTCAGCAGCATCTGGCTTTGCTGATTTCTTCTTGAAACAGCTATGCTTGAGTTTCATGAGTCCTCACCTGCTTTTTTTTT
>NW_011889217.1:231100-246414 GCF_000151845.1 Pteropus vampyrus | reverse complement strand
TCCACTGGCTCCTCCCTATCAGCATTTAAACATGCTCATGTCTCTCTAAACTTAAAACGAAGTTGAACAACCCTCCATTAACCCCACATTCCTATCCAGCTACTGTCCAATCTCTCTGCACCCTCTTGGTCAATCTTTTTGAAGGATTTTCTACACGTGCTGCCTCCACATCCTCTCTCCACTGGTCCCTGCACTTTGGCGTCCATCCCCATCACACCTCTGAAGTAAATTTTGCCAAAGTCAGCAGAAACCTTCAGTGATATTTTCTAGTCCTCCTCGTCTTCATCTTTCAGCAGCATCTGGCTTTGCTGATTTCTTCTTGAAACAGCTATGCTTGAGTTTCATGAGTCCTCACCTGCTTTTTTTTTTGACTTCTCAGAGTGCTCCTCCTCAGGCTTCTACAAGTGCTTCTTATTTTGGGGGCTTAATGTTGATGACCCTCAGAGTTCTACCCTTAACTCCTGCCTTTTCTAACTCTACATCCTTCCTTGGATGATCTCAACCACACCCATGGTGTATGCTGTGACCTGTGTGTTAGAGACTCTGAAGGCTTCATCGCCAGCTCAGATTTCCCTCCTGAGCTCCAGAGGGGTTATCCCGCTCCCTCGGGCACCTCCACCTCAACATGTCCAATACTG
Source organism: Pteropus vampyrus (assembly GCF_000151845.1). Lineage (NCBI taxonomy): Eukaryota > Metazoa > Chordata > Mammalia > Chiroptera > Pteropodidae > Pteropus > Pteropus vampyrus. Next base: position 245,776 of record NW_011889217.1, on the reverse strand, counting down.
AACACCAGAATCCTTTTCCTTCTTCTGGTTTTCAGTATTTCAGAGAATGGCACCCCGATCTCCCTGGTGGTCCAAGCGAGACACCTGAAAATCATTTTTGACTCCTCCTTCTCCCTCACACCTAATTCCTGCAGTCACCAGGTGCTGCAGCTCTGTCTCCTCTTTCAGGTCTGTCCCCTCTTCTCTATCCTGACAAGCCTCTGGGGCAAGTCACCTGCTCAGATTATAGTAACAGCCTCCAATTGGGGATCCCTGCTTTTGGTCTTGTCCATCCCTCCCCACCACTCCTTTAGTCACACTGTCGCTAGGGTGACCTTAATTTTCTTCACTTACATATTTCGTTTTTAATTATGTGATTTTTGCATCAGAGTAATCTTTCTAAAAGGCAAACCCAACTGTCTCACTCTTCTGCTTAAAACCCTGTGCTGGCTTCCCTAGCACAGCTGACAAGGCCCCGCCTGGCCTGGTGGGGGTTAGCCTCTCTAGCCCTGCCCTACCCTCTATGCTGCACCCACCCATACTAAACTCCTCTTAGTTTCTGCTCTTATACCTGCAGGTCATAGTGCCTTAGCACCCAACACTTCCTCTGCTCAACACACTCCCAGCTCTCATTTTATCTGGCTGGCTTCTGCTCATCCTCTAGACTAGGAGCCTTCTCTGAACCCTCGTCTGGGTAAGGTGGCCTTCCCCAACCTTTCTTGTCACACAGCTCTCCCCACATGGCTCCTACCTCACAGCATTGTAATGGCTGTTTAAATGTCCACCCCTCCCTGCCTACGAGCTCTAGAGAAGGAAGGGTCATGTCTTCTTTGTTCAATTTTTTAATTGCCTTTGCACAATAGGGGTTGGCTTAGAATAGAATAGAATAGAATAGAATAGAATAGAATAGAATAGAATAGAATAGAATAGAATAGAATAGGTGTTTGATGTGTGTATGGATATGAATAAATGAATTCCCAAGGACTTTTGGGAGGAATTCTCAGATAAACATTCACTGTTGTCCTGGAGCCAGCTCATGTTGATTCCTGACAGACAAATGTGCTTTTAGTGATGTCATAGTGGCAGTATAAAAAATTAATATAAACAGAGCCACTTTAAAATGGAGTCAGAGCTGCCATTCCAGAGGAACTGCCTGGAACGTCTTCTCTCTCAAACCTTTGGAATGTTAAAGCTGGGTGAAATAACCTTTGGACTGGTCCTAAAACAACATTGTGTCTTAAACAAATGCTTGCAAAGATAATAAGAAAACAGATATTATGACCACTGGACTGAAAATTTAAAATATTGTTTAGAATTAGCTTTGCTATGTTAGCTTATCTACACCTACAGAAATTCCTTCTTTCTATGGACATAATTATTCCCCTTCCTTTTCTCATAAATACACCTTGCCTTTGCCTCCTAATCAGAACACTGTTTAAGTTTCTGCCTGAATCAGTGCTTCCTTAATAGCTTGTTGCCTTTCACTTTGCCTTTTTATTGTTAAGTTAATAGTAGTTTGAAATCAGTCGAGGTAGACATATTTACACCATGGAAATCAGTAACCACTACAAATCAGGGCTCTCCTCTCTCCCTTACCCTGTCTACTGTTTACTAACATACTGCTGCAATATTGCTTTGGACAGTTTAGAACCCTCAGCAATGGCTTGGAAGTGGTTCATTGTCCTAAGCATATAATTTGAGAAAATAACAACAACAAAAATAACAACAACAACTACAGTTTAATGAACTGTATGAACTATGCGCCAAACCTTGTGTTTAGTGCTTTACAAATTGATCTTGCTATATTTGTAACAAAGCAGGCAAAGTAGATATTATTAGGCACAGTATAGAAAAGGGCACTGAAAATGGATGCGTCTGCTCAGCTGGCAAGTAGACATAGTTGATGCCAGATCTGACCACTGAGCCAGTGATCTTACTTCTTCACTCTGCTGCCTCTCACAGCCAAGTGCTTGGGGCTTCAGTTCCTACTTCTCACCCTTACTTCTCCAAAGCAGTCCCTGAGTTTTCAGCTGAATCTCACAGCTAACCATCCAGTTGACTGAAACAAACAAACAAACCCAACAACTCATGGGTAATCATGTTGCAATAGGCCAGTGGAGATCTTGACAGGCATTTCATCTAAGACTGAGAAATAACCAGGGATTGTAACAACCAGGTGTCAGCCACAGAGTGACATTTTGAATTGAGACAGTGATTTTTGTTTCTTGATGACATAGTGATGGAAATTGTTCTTAAATAGAACTTTCCTACTCTCTGGGATAATATAGGCCAGTAATTGTGTGTATTCAGGGCTTAAGTGCTTCAGGGAAAGTGCCAGGTGACCATCAAGTGTATGACTGAAGCCCAGCATCCCTTCACAATAATACTCTAATACTTGGTGGTTGTAGAGAACTTTTAATGTGTAATCTAAATAATGTCCATAAACAAAAGACTGTCTATTTGCAAGGCTCCCCAAAGAGGGTGATGGGTGAACTGGGTGCTGCCAATGCTGCTTCCACGGTCACAGCCCAGACCTTGTCATTGCTTGAAACTGCTCCTTTTAAGAAATCCCATCCAACATCCACATGCTTGCAAACCTCCTCTTCCCCTCTCACTAAATCTGTTTGTTCTTCAGCTGCCTCTAGACTCCAGGATCCCAACTGCTTCAGTCTAACTGGCTTCCCTGGCTTGCTCTCTGATGCAGCCTGGAATCCACGGTCAATCTCTAATGTTTTCCTATTGAGAACTCTCAACTTCCTGGTTTTCCCTCTGCACTGGCTCTACAGTTCACCCCTCTCAGTTGATCTGACAATCCCCACTCTCTTCTGCACAGTAGAGATGCTTACATAACCTTGCCCGATGATGATGATGATGATGATGATGATGATGATGGCTCCACTGAAGCTAACTTCTGGCATCTTCTGAGGCTCCCAGTGCTACCCTCTAGGTTTTTTATTTTTCCCAGGTGTCTTCCTTTCCTATTCCCCTTCGTTGCCTTTTTCTGACCACCCATCTCTCCTTCGAGCTTCCCATCCCCAAACCCTTCAATCACTGCAGGTGGGACCATGTCTATCTTTTCTTAGAGGTAATAGATGTCCTTAAGTGTGAACTTTCCTTTTCACTTCTAAACTTATCTAGAAAAGTATTTATTTATCTTTACTTATTTTTTTCCTATTTTAAAAAAGAGCTACTCTTCTCCCCCTTACAAAGCTGAGTCCTCCCCCACCATTTAGTTTTTCTGATTGTTTAAATAACGTAAATGTGATGTCATTTTTCTGCTTGAAACTCTCCAGATGCTTCCCTGGCTAAAAAGCAAATCTTTATTGTGGTCTTCAAGAAATACTTATACTAAAAAGGTATTTCTCACCCTCGGCTGCACCAGAGAACTTAGAAAATAATCATGCCCAGTCTCCTCTACCAGACATTCTGATTTCCTGGTCAACAGTAATTTTAAAAATCCACCCAGATGATTCGCTTACCTCTCTTGAGGCACCTCGTTCCATTCTCCCCCTTGCTCTCCACCTTGACTCCTTCCCTCTAATCTTCATGATGCTGCCTCTTTCTCAAACTTCAGCTTGAATGACACCTAAGGGAGGTTGTCTTCTAGTCCAGCACTGATTTATTTCCTTTATCACACATAACACAGGTTATGAGTGTTTCCCTGTTTTTTTCTTCTGTCTCCCCACTGCTAGACTAGAAGCCTCCTGGGGTTAGTGCCCCATCTCTAGTTTACCACTGAATCTCTATGCCAAGCAGAGTCTCCCATGTAGATATTCACTTGAGGAATTAATAATAGATAAGGAATGGCTTCTTATCCTACCTTCTTTCTATGGGAACTTGTTGCATTGATTATCTTTTCTTTCTAGGATTTTTAGATTTTCTCCAATTGGTCTCTTTCTCTCAGTTTAAAAATATACTCAAAACTTTCCCATCAAAAATCAATCGTGTAGAAAACCTCTCTTGGCACCCCTTTGCTTTATACCTGTATTCTTTCTTCTACAAAGAGAAGCAGTTTAGCTTGAGGATTAGAAAATCGGTGTCTGAAGCCAGATTGCCTGGATTCAAATCCTGGTGTTGCTACCCACAAGATTTGAGATCTTGGGTAAGTTACTTCACTTCCTCGTGCCTCATCCACCACATGAAAATGATAACAATGCTTTCCTCAAGGAGTTGCTATAAGGGTTCAGTGAGGTACTATATGTAAACAGTGCCTGAGTTCTGGTAAGCACTCTGTCAATGTCAGTCATTATCTTTACAACACTGGATTTCTTAGTCATCTCCATTGATTGTTTCCACCATTTCTAACTTTCTGGAACACCTCAACCCATTATAAATTATTCTCTACCCTGCAGCATTATCTAATTCTCACTTCACTTGATCTGCCTAAGGCACAGGATTCTACTGACCATCTCTCCCTCTCTCTCCCCTTTCCCACCTTACCACTTTCTTTTCTTGCTTCCTTTCTGGATGCCCCTTCCCCAGATTTCCTTCACTGGTTCCTTCTCCTCTCTTGGCTCCAAAGCTTTGTTTTTAGCCCTCTCGTCTTCTCACTCTTTCTATCGTTCCTGTGCAGTTTAATTCACCTCCATGGATTACAAACAACTCTTTGCTTGAAAATTCTCAAATCATTATTTTTTACCCCAGACCTCTCTCCTGAGCTGCAGACCAATATTGACAAGTATCCCTGAGATGCCTCTATTTGGATATCCTACACGGACATCAGATTCCACACGTCTAAACCAAATGTATTAACTTCTCAGCAAAATCTCCTTCGATTTCTATCTCAATTAATTACATACCTCCTGAAGATGCTTGCTATCTGACCACAGAGAAAATCCTCCGAATGCTAAACAAATGGCTGGATTCCTTTCAGGAACAAAGACACAAGAGTTAAAGGCTGATCGTATAACTCCCAAAATTAAGTATAGTGTTGTATAGTGGAAAGAGAGCAGGCTTTGGAATTAAACACATGCTGATTTGAATCTTAGCTCTATCCTTTACTAGCCATGTGACTTAAAATGTTTAAGATTTAGGGCGATACTATTTTTTGCTTTATTTTTGTTCATATGTTTTATCATGCTTGGTTTTACAGATATAATATGCATTCTCAGAGGATGATGAACTCAATAATTAAGTATGCTCCTTAATTACAAGTTATTTTATACTTATTTTTAAATTTTTTGTCAGTTATAGTTGACATTCAATATTATTTTATATTAGTTTCAGGTATACAGCGTAGAGGTTAGACATTTATATAATTTACAAAAAGAGCCCTCCAATAGGTCTAGTACCCACCTGACACTATATATAATATTTATAATATCACTGACTATATTCCCTATGCTGTACTTTATTCCCCATGATGATTTTATAACTGCAAATTTGTGCTTCTTAATCCTTTAACCTTTTTCACCCAGCCTCCTGCCCCCTATCCATTTGGCAGCCATCAGTTTGTTCTCTATGAGTCTGTTTCTGTTTTGTTTGTTCATTTATATTGTTCTTTAGATTCCACATATAAGTGAAATCATATGGTATTTGTCTTTCTCTGTCTGATTTATTTTATGTAACAATCCTCTAGGTCCATCCATATTGTTGCAAATGGTAAGATTTTTTTCTTTTTTATGGTTGAATAATATTCCATTGTATATATGTACCACCTCTTTATCCAACTGGCTGTTGATGGACACTAGGTTGCTTCCATATCTTGGCTATTGTAAATGATGCTGAAATGGACATAAAGATGTTTATATCTTTTAGAATTGATGTTTTGGATTTCTTTAGATAAATACTTAGAAGTGTAATTTCTAGGTCATAAGGTAGTTTTATTTTTAGTTTTTCGAGGAAACTCCAAACTGTTTTCCACAGTGGCTGCATCAATTTGCAATCTCACCAAGAGTGCACGAGGGTCCTCACTGTGGTTTTAATTTGCATTTCTCTGATGATTAGTGAGTTGAGTATCTTTTAGGATGATAATGAAGTGTTTAAAATACTGGCTTTGGGATCCTGGCTTTGCAGTATGTAAGTTGTATTCTCTTAGGCACACATTTAACCCTCATAGCCTCAGTTACCTAATTAATAAAATGGGGGTGAGTCTATTTACCTATAAGAGATGCTATTAAAATCTTAGTATAGTACCGGACATAGTTAGTGCCAACAAATGGTAATAATTATTAATATGATACAAAGGCATTATGGGGCTTCCAAAAAGAATTTTAGTATAAAAATAAAAAATGATAAGTGCTTTTTCAAGTTTATTATCTTCTTTATGGAAAGTAATACACTTTTCATTATTTTTATTTATTCATAATTGGATTATACAATTTACACAATTATTCAGGGACCAATTATCCTGGTTGGCATTATTCAAATTTTGAATCTCTTCCTGCTTAACGAGACTTATCGGGTGGGCAGGGTAATAAAAACACGAGGTAGGATCACTCAGTATTGTCACTTGATGTCAGGGTTTAGAGTTGACTGTGTCAGAGGAAAACAATGACATCCAGATCCTGCTGACCGAGCAGAACCATTTCTGAGCCAGGAGGACTCCTTTGCCCCGTAGCTCAAAGCTTAGATGAGGTGGAGGCATGGTGGGCCTCCTTGGCTCCCCTCTCTCAGTCCAGGATCCTAAGGCTCTGGGTAAGAGAAGATCTAAAAAGACACCTGAGGAGGACAGACTTCATTTTTGTAAGGCCTAGAACTGGTCGGCTTCTACTGGCCTCTCCATGTCTCCCCCAGGTTCCCCTGGTTTTGTTTATTTATGAGGGCCACGGGTGAGTGTGGAGGCTTGGGGACCCTGATAAGTGGGAGGCAGCCTTTTGCTTATCTGACCACCTAGTGGGGTGAGAATGAAGGAAGGGAGCAGAGTGATCTGGAAGAGATCTAGAAAAGAGCCACTTCTCATCTAGACTTCACCCTTTTGGTGTAACCATCCAAAGTTCCAATGTACTGACTGCTGGCCCAGTTTTGGGTGCTTGAGGTTGGATCAGAGCTCCTTCCTGGTGATATGTGTGTCAGAGGTGGTGTGTGTGTGTGTGTGTGTGTGTGTGTGTGTGTAAAGGTGTGGGAGAGGGTACTTGGGCTTTCCCTAAAGCCCCTCACTTCCAACTGTGGGGTCATCCAATTAGGTGATTTTAAGTGATCAAGAGATAAGGATTTAAATATTGTTAAATCACATCATGAGAAAGTGATTTACTCTTTTTGTTCTATTACAGTCCTCTGATTAGATCAAGAATAAAGGAGACTCATTTTGGTATAGGATGCTTTTAACTCTTTAATCTTTGCTACTCCTCATTAAAAAAAGAAAAGAGTACATTTAAAGAAAAATGTTAACTCAATAATAGTACAGGTTATGACAAAAATTCTGATGTGGGATGCACCTGACAAGGTAGATTTCCACCATTTTGGGTTTTGAGAGTGCAGGGTTTTCAGGGGGTTTAAAATTTTTACTCTTGCCCTGACCACTTTTATCTCAGCTAGCCAAAGCTGGCTGCTGGAGGGAGGTAGACGATAGGAAAAGGGAAGAAATTACTGGAGAACTGTCCAAAAAGAGTAGCCATTAACTTTTTTCTTAGAATATGCAAAGTTTTCCTAGGTCAGCAGTCCCTGCCACATAATTGCTATGAGAAAAGCTGGTTAGGTATAGGATCTTATATATGTGAAGTACTTCAGGATGTTTGCTGGGATGTGCCCTGAGGTACCTTTTCACTTGGTAAGATTCTTGGAGTTGAATTTCTTTGGTTATGCTTTAGAGTGCCCTGATTTTTCAGGGCAGGCAGAAACAGGGGATGTCTCCTGGGTTTATGTGACTTTCTTTTCTCTCTTTCAGCTTTGAAAATCCAGTGTAGTTCAAGTGCGTACCAACTGCTGGTGCAAATTGGAGGCTACATACTGATGTGTGGGGGAATTTTTAAGTCAGGGTAGCTATTGTCTACTTGTATCTGTGGAAGCGTGCATGTGAGAGAAGCACTATCAGGAAACTAGCCATTAAAAAGTTCAGTGTGTCACTGCTCTCAAGAAACTCATTGGTAGGATTTGCAGCTGTCCCTACCACAGGGAGTAATGTCCCAAACAAACTTGGAAATCCTTTGATGTTTGGTCAAGATATTGCCTATGTAAATTTTTGGATTATGCACATGCTTCTTTTTGTTCATACAGTAGTTGTTTTCTCCTTCTTGACCCATTATGAGCAGATCAGACCTTTCTTGGGATCCTCCTTCTTCAGGGTTAAATTGGGGTGGGCCAGCCATTCTTGGCAAAATGGTCAAACATATGAAGTATGCCTGCTTTCCCTACATTCCTTTTCCAGACTCTTTCTTCTGATTGTAGCATCCTTCTCCTCTGCTACTAGACTCAGCCCTCCCCATTGCCTGGGGTTCCTCCTACAATAGAAGTCCATTTGTGAGCTCATTCCCACTGAGGTGCTCCCAGGATACTCCCCTTCTAAGGAGAGTTTTATTTTGAAAGAGGATCGATCCCCAGAAAAGGCGATTAAATTAATCGTGTTAAAGTAATTGAAACTAGTTTAGACCTGGGGCAGAAGGTGGGGCTAACTTAAGGCGAGAGAGGTTTTCAGTCCCCAAATCCCTGACTCCATCCATGGGGGAGACGAGCCTGAGAAAGTGGCACCACCGTCTCTGCTTCCACCAGAACCTCATTCTCTCTCCGCTCACACTAGCTCTGGTGGGAACTGAGGCACTTCACTCTGCTCCAGCTCCCCTAGGTGGAAAATCACAGGAATAATGATTGCGTGACTTAGTAAAACTAAATAAACAAGTTCTGCTTGAAGCCAATTTAATCAGCCAAATAAAATAATGAGATGTATGTGTATTATTTGTGGGCAGTTCCCTCTAGACATTGTCTAAATAATTTCTGTGGTGTTTTTGTATATTTAAAATATGAAATATGTTCAGAGGGAATGCCATGGTAACCCACATAGAAAAACCCAAGAAAAAGCACCTCATTCCTGTGGCTTAACTCTGAAATTCATTTGGCACAGAGTGCTGCCTGCATGAGTGTTTCTCTATTGAAATGAATCACGATTAATTCCATGGGATTTGATCAGCAAATACAGGCAGATAATGTTTCTTTGGCAGTGTATCAAAGCCAATCTAGGGGTGAAAGCTTCCAAAGACCAGTTTCTATGTAAATGAGTGGCTGAAGCTCTGACACCTGGGCTGGGAGAATGTTATTGATCCATAGTTGATGGAAGGGCACAAAAATTTTTTCATGTGAGGATACCGCCTGCTTAATAACTGTCCTAAAAAGAAGATGCCAGTCCTCAGAGTCACTGGGTCATCATCCTCTTCTAGCTCTGCCAGAAAGGCCGAGTAGCTACAGAGCCCAAGTCTGTCTTTCCCCTCCTGGGTTGGTGGCACACGTAGGATTCTTCAGCCATGGCAGCATCAGTGAGTGTGTTCAGGTGACCATGATTCATTAGTGAGCCACTGTGTCACAGTGCCCGTGAAGCAGTTGTCTCTGCCCTGAATGCAGGGCGAGCTCTCGGCAGCAGTACGGGGAGCCAATTAAAGAGCAGTCTCTCAGGGATGCCAGTCCCCAGGGACTCCAGGCTGAGGATGTGCTCTGTCATGTCCGTTGAGTTGGCCAGTCTATCACTGGACGACTCCATTTTGGGCTGAGTTGGCTATTTCTTCTCTAATTAAATGCTCGTGTTTTTCCTCTCAGGAGGAAGGGGAATGGTCACTTATTGCCCGAAAGGAAAGAAGTTTGCCACAGTCCCCAAAGAGGTCTGTGGCACTGCTATCCCCATTCAAGGACCAGAAAGAAGCTCTTTAATTCCTGGAGTTGTTAACAAGAAACCTCTCTATAACTCAGCTTAAAGTTATTTCTTTGTTCTACGCTGTTTTTTGTTTGTTTGTTTGTTTTATTCTGTCTCGCCACGTGGCCTGTCAGTCTTCTCATGAAACAGAGGAGCCTAGAGTTTTGAAATTTTAGTGACATCTTGGGCCAATGGGAAGGGAGACATCTACTCTCTTCAGACCATCTGAAATCACAGAGGATTAAGACTGTAGATGGCTGGTCAGTCTCCCCAGCCCCCTCTTTCATTTTCTGTTTTTTCCTAGGGAAAATGAGTGAGTAGATGTCCCTGGCAGGGGTATTCATACAGCCCAAAGGAGAGAGCACTGAGTTAACGTGCAGTGAGGATTCAGGTTGTCCAGTTCGGGTGGCAGATGTAGGTTTTATGAAACATGTTAGGGCTGGCTGTCAACAAGACTGAGGTTGGCAAATGTATGCCCTAAGCTCCTTTGCTCTCCTTTCTACATCTGCATTCTTCCTTAATGTGACCTCCTCCCCCACCCCCTCCCTGCCATGTGCTTACCCCTCACTCATGGCTACTCTCATCCAGAGTTGTAGATTGTGTCGTCTGTCCTCTAGGCTCCCAGTCAAACCCCCGCATCCTGTGGGGCCTCGTTAGTGACTGGCTTATTGTTAATTGAATAAATTACTCTTGTTGCAATATTAGATTTAGATGGAAAAGGTGATCTTTTGCATTTTAATAAGAATTGTTATTCTTTTATCTCATGGAAGTAACACACAGTGAGAACTCAGGTTTGGGGGATTTTTAGCAATCCTCAACAGTTTTCAAAGGGGGAAGTGTATGTTCTTATGAATAGCTGTGTGTCCTTTTAAATAAAACCACTTGTGTCCTTTCAGTCTTAGTTCAGGCTACAGAAGGAAAACTGGAAGCTTTTAGAAGTTGATTTTCCTTTTGATATATCAAGAGTTGTTTTCCATCCTTTAGTTCAGGCTGGTGAAAGCTTCTTGCCTCAGCTATTAAATTCTTTCAGTTTTCTTTACATTTTAATCAAGTAGTTTGAATGAGGAGGAGGAATCTGAAGGAATGCAGCCCTCCACAGGCTAAGAGCCCCCTCAGAACCACCCACACTGTCTTGATCAGTCCCTCTTCCACAGCCCGGAGCCCATTACTTGCTCTGTGCTCACTCCCCTTCTCCCCTAACCTCTATCTCGCCCACTGTTTTCAGCTAGACTCATTGTCTTAAAATCTGGCTCGAATCTGTTCACGTCCCAGCTCAGAAAAGCATCTCTAGCTGTCTACCTAAGTCACGTGCAGATACTTCACTCTGGCTTCTCAGAACCCCCATGGAAATACTGTCGGCAGCTGTCACTTGTGCAGCATTTGCTATGTGCCACACATTGTTCTAAGCACTCTACACGTATTAATCCATTTCATTTTCACATCTCTATGAAATAGGCACCATTATGGTTCCCATTTTACAACGTAAGAAACTGAGGTACAGAGAAGTTACACTTAAAGTCACAAAGCTAGTGAGAGGCAGAGCGAGTCTTTGAACCCGTCTAGGGTGGCCCTGGGAGTGCATACCTTCTAATACCACAGCTCCAGCTTCTCTAAGGCAGGCCCCATACTCCTCTCCACCTTCCTTGTTTACTGTTTGCTCATTGTATATCCCAGGGACGTTTTATACTATCTTAAATTGCTGTAGCATTATGGTTAAATCTTGAAGTTGGGTAGTGTCAGTCCTCCGACAATTCTTCAATATTGTGTTGCTGTTCCTAGTTTTTTTCCTCTTCATATAAACTTTAAAGTCAGTTTAACAATATCCACAAAATAACTTGCTGGTATTTTGATTGAGATTGCATCAAATGTATAGATCAAGTTGGGAAGAACGGACATCTTGACAATACTGAGACTTCTTATTTATGAACATGAGCTATCTCCCAGTTATTTAATGCTTTGATTTCTTTAATCAGTTTTATAGTTTTCTTCATATAGATCTTGTATATATTTTGTTAGATTTATACCTAAATACTTCTTTTATGGCAGGGACGGGAGGCGGGGTGCTAATGTAAATGGTGTTGTGTTTTTAATTTCAAATTCTACTTGTTCATTGCTGGTATATAGGAGAGTGATTGATTTTTATAGATTAACTTTGTATCCTGCAATCTTGCTATAATCTCTTCTCAGTTCCAGGAGGTTTTTATCATTGATTCTTTTGGATTTTCTACATAGACAATCATGTCATCTGTGAACAAAGACAGTTTTATTTTTCCCTTCCCAATCAGTGCCTTTTATTTCCTTTACTTGTCTTAATGCATTAGCTAGGATTTCCAGGTATGTTGAAAAGGAGCAGAAAGAGGGGACATTCTTGCCTTGTTCCTGATCTTACTAGGAGAGCTCTTAGTTTCTCATCATTAATAATGGTGAGATATTAGTTGTATGATGTTAGCTGTAGGTTTTTTAAGTCGAGGAAGTTTCCTTTTATTCCTGTTTGTTTAGAGTGTTTATCATGAATGGGTGTTGGATTTTGTCAAATGCTTTTTCTGTACCTATTGATTTATCATCTGATTTTTCTTCTTTAGCCTGTTGATGTGAGCCTATTTTTAAATGTTAAGAGAGCTGTGCATGCCTGGGATAAATCCCACGTACATGTGTAATTCTTTTTATACATTGTTGAATTAGATTTGCTAATATTTTGTTGAGGATTTTTACTTCTATGTTCATGAGAGATATTGGTCCATTGTTTTCTTTTAAGATCTTTGTTTGGTTTTGGTATTAGGGTAACAATTTAGGAAGTATTTCCCCTGCTTCTATTTTCTGAAAGAGATTGTAGAGATTTGGTATTATTCTTTTTTTAAATGTTTCAAATAATTTATCAGCGAACTCATCTGAACCTTGTGTTTTCAGTTTTAGAAGGTTATTAATTACTGATTCAATTTCCTTAGTAGATATAGTCCTATTCATACTGTCTATTTCTTTTTGCGTAAGTTTTGGCAAATTGTGTCTTTCAAGGAATTGGTCCATTTAATTTAGGTTATCAAATTTGTGGGCATGAGTTGTTCATAGTATTCATTTATTATCCTTTTTAATGTCTATGAGATCTATAATGATAACTCCTCTTTCATTTCTGATATTATTAGTCATTTGTGTTTCCTCTCTTTTTTATTAATTTTGCCTGGCTAGAGGCTTCTCGATTTTATTGATCTTTTCAAAGAACCAGCTATTGGTTTCATTGATTTTCTCTATTGATTTCTTGTTTTCAATTTCATTGATCTCTGTACTAATTTTTATTATTTCCTTTCTTCTGTTTATTTTGAGTTTAACTGGCTGCTCCATTTCTAGTTTCCTAAGATATAAGCTTAGATTATTAATTTTAGATCTCTTTTTAAAATATATGTATTCAATACTTTCCCTCAAAGTATTGCTTTCACTGCATCTCATAATTTTTGATAAGCTGTGTTTTCATTATCACTTAGTTTCAAATATTTTATACTTTCTTTTGAGATTTCTTCTTTGGCCCATGGGTTATTTAGAAATATGTTGTTTAATTTCCATATATTTTGAGATTTTCGAGCTACTTTTCTTTTATTGATCTCTAGTTTAATTCTATTGTGGTTAAAAAGGTTCAAACTTTGTATGATTTCTATTATCGTAAATTTGTTAAGGTGGGTTTTATGGTCCACAGTGTGGTCTATTTTAGTATATGTTTCATGTTATCTTGAGATGAAAATGTAATCTGGTATTGTCAGATGAAGTAGTCTACAGATGTCAGTTAATCTAATTGATTGATGATATCGTTGAGTTCAAGCATGTCCTTACTGATTTTCTGTCTGCAGGATCTGTCCATTTCTGATAAAGGAGTGTTGAAGTCTCTGACTATAGTAGTGGATTTATCTATTTCTCCTTGTAGTTCTATTGATTTTTTACCATGTATTTTGACACTATGTTGTTAGATATATACATATTAAGGATTGTTGTGCCTTTTTGGAGAATTGACCCCCTTATCATTATGTAATGCCCCTTTGTCTTAGTCAGGATGGGCTGCCACAATAAGATACCGTAGACTAGGTGGATTGAACAAAGACTTTCATTTTTTCACAGTTCTGAAGCCTGGAAGTCTGAGACGAGGATGCCAGCATGATCAGTTTCTGGTGAGGTCTCTCTTCCTGGATTGTAGGTAGCTGCCATCTCACTGTGTGCTCACAGGCCCTTTTCTTTGTCTTCTTGGAGAAAGAGAGAGAACAGCTCTCTAGTGTCTCTTCTTAGAAGGACACTAATCCTGTCATATCAAGGCCCTATCCTTTTGACCGTTTAACTTTAATTATTTCCTTTTAGGCCCTATCTCCAAATATGGTTATATTGGGGCTTAGGGTTCAACATATGAATGTTATTTTTTGGAGGGGGAGAACACAGTTCAGTTCACAGCACCTTCTTTATCCTGATCATTTTTTTTTTTTTGCTCTGAAGTCTACTATTTCTGAAATAATGTAGCCATTACCACTTTTAAAAAAATTATTATTAGTGTTAGCATGATATAGCTTTCTCCATTCCTGTACTTTTAATCTACTTTATATTTAAAGTGGATTTCTTATAGACGACATATAGTTGGGTCTTGTGTTTTGATCTACTTTGACAGTCTCTGTCTTTTAAATGGTATATTTAGACGATTGTTTAAAGTGGTTATTGATATAGTTGGATTAAATCTATTATACTTGCTACTGTTTTCTATTTGTTGTACTTGTTCTTTGTTCTTAATTTTGTCTTCTGCTCTTTTTCTGCCATTCGTGGTTTAATGAGCATTTTATATGATTCCATTTTTTTTCTCCTTTCTCTTATTAGCATATTGGTCATACTTTTTAAAAAACCTTTTTGAGTGGTTGCCCTAGAATTTGCAATATGCATTTACAACTACTCCAAATCTA
>NW_011889217.1:222136-224376 GCF_000151845.1 Pteropus vampyrus | reverse complement strand
GAAGTTATTGGAACCTCTAATTTACAGCTGGTTGGTCAGAAGCACAAATGATGACCCAGACTTGTGACTGGCATCTGAAGTTGGGTGGGAGGGGGAGTCTTATAAGACTAAGCCTTTAAACCTGTGGGATCTGACACTCTCTCTGGTTACATCATGTCAGAATTGAGTTGAATTGTGGGACACCAACTGGTGTTGGAGAGTTGCTTGGATGTGTGAGAACCCCACCCCCATTCCCACACACATTGAACTTGGGTGTAGAACCCTTTTAGATACCTTTCCTGATCACCACCGTCCCCCAACAAGGTGAGGGTTAGGTGCCCCATCAAGTGCTGCTTTAACATCCTCATCTCAGCCCTAGACACTTGTTTACTCATCAGCCTCCCTTGCTAGGTTGTGAGCTCCTTAAAGACTGGTGTTTGGTCTGTTCTGTTCACTGAGACAATCCAGGCCCAGAATAGCACCTGACTTATATTCTCTCCTTAGGAAGTTCTTGATGAGTGAAAGAATGAATGCTGGGCTAGCTTGTGGAAAGGAGATATGAGGAGGACAGACCAGGCATGGCTGACAAGAACATAATCAGTGACACTTCTCCTGTGTTAGAACCTCCATAAAGCCATAATTGCCCATTGCCTCTAAATGTGTTGCTGCTGGCCTCTGTTCTTAATGTCGGGAGAGTGAGACGTGAGCTTTGGAGAGATGTTGGGCTTGTAGGGGAGCGGCAGTGTAGAGGTCTGTATTTTTGAGGCCTGAAGGGAGAAACTTTGCTTTGAGAAAATCCTGCTTTTCTCAAAGTTCAGTTTTCAGGAGGAGAACTGAACCTAGCCCTGTTTCTTGTTCTTGTCCTCAGCAAGTCCTGGCCTTGGCATTTCTGCTCATGTCTGACACCTCATTCTTTTTCCAGTGGGATGTTTTGGCTGAACTTATGTATTTAAAATTATTTAATTTTACTATCTTTGTATTTTGAATACTTTAACTAATATTTATTTTATACTTCTTTAACTTCCTAGTTAGTCTATTATTGAATAATTTTCTAACCTATTCGATCTTATTTATTGGCTGCTATTTTTATTCCTTTTAAAAGTATACAGTAGGCTCTTTTTAGCTAAATTTTGCCCTTATTGGACGCACTCTTAAATTAAGTGTACATATTTTTTAGCACTTAAAAATGTATCAAAATTCTCTAGAATTTTCCTTTTACTCTTTACATTTTAAAACACTTTTTGTTGGGTTTATCCTCTTAGGCCATTTTCTAGCATTTGCTGCTAAGTTGGAGGTGAAGAGTGCTGATGTCAGGGGAAAGGAGAGAGTGGATGCCACAGCAGTGCCTGGCTTAATAAGGGGCTGGTGGCCCTTCTCCTTGTGCTGACAATTCCGTACAGACTCTACCCGCCTTCCCCACCCATATGCCAAGGAGGTCCTTCCTGCCGTTGCCAGAGGAGAACCTGATGTTCGCCATGGTCAAGAAAAAGACTGTCAAATTAAATTCCACTTTCACCCAGTCAGATAGTTTGGGAAATTCACAGGACAAATTATATGGGTTGGAAGTTATTAAGACTGACCTCAAAAACTACTCAAGAGAATTGCTGAACAATGCCATCATCTTGTTGCAGAGCAAGCCAGGGCTTTTGTGAACCACAACCATAGTCTCTGAGCATCTCGCAGCCTTTATAGAGAAGGGAAGCTTATTGAGGGGTGGGGGGTCAGGGTCTGCAACTCGGCCCCTGAAGACTGACCCCAGGGAATACCCAGTGGCCTTGAAAGTCCTGGTAAGAATGATCGGATGGAAGCATAATAGAGGGACAGTAGTCAAAGCTGGGGAATTATATTTTGTTGACCTACTTACAGGATGAACCTAAGTATATTGATTCACTTTCTTTCTGATCAGAAATTCAAAAGCTTAGTTGTCAAACGCTGCTACAACCACTAGTTCTCATCACATGTGCAGTACGGCCACTGACTCACAGAGGGAGGCAGGGAGTGGGAGTTTGGTCAGTCACAGAGGGAGGAGAAAATGTTCTGGAAAGGTTCATCTCTTTCTTCTCTTCGTTACGTAAGATGTGGTTTCCCCAAAGAAACAATATGCTAAATAAAAGTTGTGGTCCCAAACCACAGAAGCCTACTTTAACCCATATTATTGCTGACTATATTCAATATAAGTTAGTTCACATCAACAAGGCAGAGTTTCCTTTTCCTGCCAGAAAGGGGAAGTGGGTAGGCTTTGAGGGCGACCCAAATGGTGC
>NW_011889217.1:217598-222086 GCF_000151845.1 Pteropus vampyrus | reverse complement strand
GTGTCTAAATCCCTAAGAATAAAGACATTCTTTTATATAATCATAGTACAATTATCAAAATAAGAAAATTAGCATTGATATAATACTATTATTCAATCTCCAAACTTTATTAAAATTTGCCAATTGTCACAATAATGTTTGATAGCAACTTTTTTCTGTCTGGTCCAGCATCCTATGCAGGATGATGCATTGCATTTAGTATTACATCTCTAGTCTTCTTTAATCAAGACCATTTTCTAGTCTTTTATATCCTCGACATTTTTGAAGAACACAGGCCAGTTATTCTGTAGAATGTTCCTCAGTTGGATTTTCTTGATGTCTCCTCATGATTACGTTGAAGTTATTCAATTTTTGGCAGAAATACCATCAAGGTGATATGTCCTTCTCACTATATAATAATAGGAGGCACCATTACTGGCAATATTAACTTTGATCACTTGATTAAGTTGTTTATCTTTTACTAAGTTTATCCACTGTAAAGTTGCTATTTCTCTTTTTGCAATTAATTTTATGGAAACATCTCATGACAAAAAGTAGTATATACAGCAAGATGGAGACATGTCAAGGTCACAGGAGCAAGCTCAGAGGGGCTCTACCTGGCCAAATCTGGGGCAATATGATCATTGGAAAATGAAAGTAACAGATTTTAACCCATTGAATAAAATAATAATCCATGAGTCCATATTTATTTTTAAATAAATAAGTGAACAAATAAATGGATTAGAAGGAAAAATTATTTCTTATGGTAGAATTCCAACTGATAAAAGTAGAATGAATGAAGAAAAATAAATGTTTAGCATTTTATTATAATAATAAATTCATGCAAGAATCATAAATGCATGCTAAAACTTTCACCACTGGGTTAAAATCATGTTGACCAATAATTACATAGTCAATCTTGTTTTTATCAAGCAGGGTGCTTTGCTAGGGCTTCATAGGGACTGCCAAACAGAAGCCTATGTCCTACCTAGACCTTAAATAGCTTAAAGATCTAGTAGAGAAGATTTGTGTACACAAATCATTACAACACAAAGAGGAAATTCATGGTGCATCATATAAAATGAGGTGGAAAAATGAAACCATCCAAGAAAGAATACTAGACGGAATGCACAATGTGTCTGACCCTGTGTGCTAATGATTTTATATTGTCCTCCACATACATGCCATCCCCCAACATCAAATGTTTTCAGTGAGGACAAAAACAGGCTGCTAGTCCTTGAGACTGATGAGTAAGGAGAGAGAGAGATGTTTTGCAGGCAGCTGCTCCTTCGGTTTCCAAGGGAAACAGTGGTAGAAGCCGCAACAGAAAAGGAGTGGGAAAGCTGTGGTTCAGCACAGATGGGTCATTCTTCTATCAGGTATCTATATACAGGCGATTACCTGGCCTTTCTCAGTGATGTGGGATCATAGAGAATATTAAAGTGTTGGAATATCAATAAACAACAGATTTAAATTTTCTTATTGGATTCCCTGGAAAAACCTTTATTCTTAGAATTTGCTTCCCCCATTATCCATCAAAGCCTGAAAATGTTGCTTACCTATGGCCACAGTACAGTTTTCTCTTCCACACAGTTTACAAATATGAGTCGCAGGGAGGGAAGAATGAAATTAACTATTGAGGTCTGTGTGCTCAGAGCATGATTAAAACAGTATGAAAGAAAATAATAAAGCAAACCATTATTTATTCTGCCTGATTGGAAAAGCTTCCAAGACCTCTAGTCCAAGTCTCTATTTCAAAGTCGTCATTGGAACCCGGTTCAGACACCTGCCCCATGATCCCAGAATGGTCGTGAAGCTTCAGCCAGGGTCCTGCTGGAGCTCAGCAGTGGCCTGGCAGGGAGAGGAATCATTCAGGAATGGCTGGGACACAACTGACCATGACGGAGTTGAATTTTACCAGGCAAGCCAGGCGTCTAAATCTCAGGGTCCAAAGAGGGTCTGTCCCACTTGGGCTCCCTCATGTCTCCTGTCTCTATTCATAAGTGGCTTTGGAGCATGTGACCCCTGCAAAGTCTGGAGTTAAACAGGGGACTATGAGCCCAATTGAGCAAGTTGGGAATAACGGACTGGGCTCCACTTCCATCTGGGAAGGTAGGATACACTTCCCCAAAGTAGAACTCCAGTCTTAGGGATTAGATAAACAATCGTTCGTTAATTCAATCAAATTATTTACCGAGTGCCTATTATGTACCAGGCATTAGATCCAAATGCTGCTGCGTGGGCATAGCCGGACCCATGGGTCTACACCAGGCCTGTAGCTATAAAACCAACTGAAAGCATACGTAGTGGTGAGGAAGCAACTAGAGACCAGCATGGATGGCATCACCTGCGAACTTCTCAGAAATGTAAATTCCACTGAATTAGAAACTCTGGGGAGTGGGTCCCAGCGATCTGTGTTTTAACAAGCCCTGTAGGTGATCCTGATGTAGCCTAGAGTTTGAGACCACTGGCCTCCCTTGATGATACTTGCTTAGGTCTTGGGTGAGGCTGAGAATGCTGGTTTAAGGCCTCATGGAGTGGGACTAGGGAAGACAGGGATTACAACTTCCCATGGATTGCTGGTTCCATAACACATTACTGCTGCATCATAAAGCTTCTTATAACTTTTATAAAAACACCAATTTCTGGTATCTAGGACCAACTCAATTTCTGAGTTGAAGGCAGGATCTGGCAACCCTTGTTTGGCAAACCTGGGACCTGGGAAGTTAACATCTGGAGGCAAAGTATGTCTGGTAGATATATCTTTGCCCTGGTCACTCACATTATTCCTGCTGAGGGAGGAGTATTTTGTTGGGAGACTGCTCTTGGGTAAAAGGCAAGGGCCAAGCACATGAGGGTAATTCTAGGGCTCATGTAACTTCCCCCCTCTTTCCTTTGACTCTTCATTTTTTCTGATTTCTGGAAATTCAATTTCTTAGTCATGATTGGTGCTTATAGATTTAGGGACTAGGGCGAGATTTCCCAAAAGATATTTCATTGAATGCTAGTCCTGAGGGAAGCCACAAAGAAATGCTGTACACTCAGCCCTTCTTGTATGCCACAGAGCACGTGAATAAATGGCTCTATGGAATTCTGCATTCACTTATTCCATAAGTACTTATTTAGTGCCCACTCTGTACTAGGTCCTATTCTGAGTGTTGAGGATTCAGGTTTAACTTAGCAATTCCCAAACTCATTTTACTGTTGAAATCTTTTATTATGTAATGATTATTCACCTCTCAAGGAATTGACATTCAATGGGACACTCTATGAGAATGATAGATGTATTTGTGCAGGCACGTACAAGGGACCTGAGTTCCAGGCAGCTGAAGTAAGGAAGAAATTAGGGACATTTTGAAGCACAGAAAATGTCGATGACAGAGATGTAAATCTGATTTAACAACATAATCATTGTTGGCCTCTTTATGTGGAAAAAAGTTTTCTCATATATCAACCTGATGGAATAATTATGAGTATCACAGAGATGGTAGATTCGGAAGCTGAGTATATATCAGATATTTTCATTTTAAGCACTCCAAGTTATTTTAGTGCATACAGCAGCAAAACAACTGTTTGGAAAGGAGGCTGCTTAGTCTGATTAGTTATTTGTCCCCAAGTGGAAAGGAATTCACCCCTGAAACACAATCAAACCAAACAGTTGCTTGTCGAATAAATTCTTCTTACAGATAAACCTACAAGCCCTGGTCATGGTGAGTCTGATCTTTTCTTACAATAAGCAGGTTGGCCAGAGCTGCTTTCTCTGTGGAATAAGAGGCCAATGGGATTATCTCTAAACTTTCTTCCACCTCTAAAAGTCCAGCACAGGATCTCTGGGACCAGCAAAGCCTTATGTTGGAGAGGAAAGGCCCAAGCCATGACCTGATCTTCCCTACCTAGCCCCTTCTTAGCCATCTGAAGATTCTTTGCATTTCTCTAAACAAATGCAAAGCATTCTCTCTCCCCCTTCATGGCCTCATATATACTATTTTCTTGGCTTGGAACACTTTCCCCCTTCCCTTTAGTCAGCTACCTCCTACACATTCTTCAGGTCTCATATCAGTCAGACATTTTTCCTCTATGATAGTGATACTGTGATTTATAATAAGAAGTATGTATTTTGTCTTTGTCCTGTTTCTGGTGTAGAGTTCCTAAAACCCTTGGAATTTCCTGAGTGGTGAGCATTGCAAAGGTCTTTTTTTTTTGTTAATGAGGTGATTTTTGGAAAGTCATCTAAGGATGAGGGCTAGTTGCTAAGGGAACGGACCTTGTAATTAGAGGATTAGAACTTTCAGTTCCACCTCCCTCACCTCTGGGGAGGGGAAAGGGGCTGGATATTGAGTTTAGTCACCAATGGCCAATGATTTAATAAGTTGTATTTATGTGATGGAGCCTCCATAAAACCCCAAAAAGATAGGGTTCAGAGAGCTTCCTGGTTGAACACATGGAGATTCTGGGAAAGTTGCTCTCTGAGGGAGTAAGGAAGCTCTATGTCCTTTCCCTATACCTTGC
>NW_011889217.1:185612-214673 GCF_000151845.1 Pteropus vampyrus | reverse complement strand
GGAAGAGCGTAGGGGCAGGAAGGCCTTTCTGAGTAGGTCTGATGGTCTTATCACTTATGTGGAAGGTATTTGTTCATATTTTCATGTTGAATTACAGCAGGTGATTTTCAAAAGCCTCATTTTTTTAAACAAACGTGGTCTTGCCTTGGACTGAAGAGCTATCATATATAGTAGTCCATTACCATGAAAAATAAGAACGTGATTAATTGCAAAAAATATTTGTTTTATTAACTTTCTAGGGATAGATTTGTTAAAGAGCAGCACAGGAGATGTTTTAACAACTTTATGTCCCATTTTGGAACCAGCCCGTTTTTAACTCTGTACCTTTTTAGGAATAAAGCATGCAAAGCCTTGTGCTGTCATTGAGGATACCAAGTTTCTAGGTTCTGACATGGGATGAGGAGGAGGAATAAAGGGGAAAAAAAAAGAAAGAATCTAAAGCAAGAGTCAGGTCCAGGAATAACTTGCCAAAGGCTGTGGCAATTAATAAAGATGTCTGCCTATTTGTGAATCTGGACAGAATCATGTATAAAATTCTTTCTTTTGAGCATCCAGGGAGTGAGGACCCTGTGGAAGGCAGTGATAAATTAAGGACATGATCTCTGACTTAATGGTGTTTATATGATTTTATGTTATCTGGACAAGAGGCTGAGTGGAATTCAGTCCTTTATTGAGATATTTGGTTGACCCAAGCATTTTTCCATATCTCCAACTTCAGTTTAATTTTTCTAGTGAGGGACTGAAACATAGAAAACTCGCGGGGAGAATCTATTGAATTTCTGAAATTCCAGTTCATTTGTAAGTCACTAGTAGATCAACAATATACATACATATTAAATATATTATAAAATATATGGTGAGACACTTTAAGAAAATGCTTTTGAAATATTACAAAGTAATTATGTATTGCCTACTTCTAGTTTTCATTTTGCTTGTTCAACATCATTGTCTTGAAGACTGACACCACTGTAATCTGATTTTGAGATACACACTAGTGTTATCTCAGCTGGGGAAAGATTTCATCTTACTCTTAAAAACATTGGCTCTTGTCCCGATGGGGACTTTCTTGAGGAAGAATTATTTTGTCTGTCATCCTGTGTCCTGTATGAGTGAAGAAAAAACCAACACTATTGAGTGTTTGATCCATTTACACATTTATGCCCCCTCACTCTTATCTCTAAGGAGACAGCTTTTCAATCGTAAATTCCCACCTCTATGGGCAAATGACAAATAATGTAGCCCTCTTACCAACAATAGAAAAAAAAAACACCATATGAAACCATTCATAAAACACGATATATGGCTAATAGTAGGGTATGGTATGATAATTATGGTGCATCAATCACTAATATGGCAAGTTATACAATTGTTAAATGATAACTAAACGTTGCATAGAAATATGAAAACGTACTTAGGATATAATTAAAAGAGAAAAGAAAAACACATGATTATAACATGTGAGGTGCATATACATGTGGAGGAAGCCTGGAAGGTAACATGCTAAAATGGAAATACAGTAGTTCTATTAGGATACTAGGATAAGGATTTTCAGAAATATTTTCTTTAGTGTTATAATACAATAGTAACAGTGAGTTCACCAAAGAAATGATGCCATAGTTGCAGAGGGGAGATATTAATAAATGGATAGAAGTTGGATATTACAAAGGGAAAAACATTTAAAAAAACAAATCTTTCTTCCCTATACTTGCCAGCTCAGTCAGTATTAAGATCCATAGTATAGAAAGCATTTTCAAAAGAGTTGGTTAGTAGGGTATGGAAGAGAGCCTGAACTTGACTATATCTGGATTTTGTTTGCCATAATAATTGCAACAGAAACTAAATGTTGAAACAGTTGTCCAAGTATGCTCCAGCTTGGTTATCTTGGCGGAACTCACACTTTGGAATCAAGAAACAGTTTAGAAAAAAAAGCCCATGTGCGTAATAAACAGGAATATCGAGCAAGAGAAAATTCAATAGAGAAAATTTCAAAAATAAAACGCCTATTTAAAATCAAGTTGAAACGACCATTTGAATTAACAGAAAATAAAAAATAACTAATGCCCGCTTAAATTTATGTCTGTCTGAAAGCTCTTGAAGGATACCAACAAACTTCATGTCTATTATGTTAATATTGACAATTTGCTAAAGCTATTGATTGGAATGAGTTGCTCTGTTCTCCTCTAACAGGCTCGGACACTTTCCTTGTTTTCCTTCTCTTCCACCTCTGTTCAAGAGAATGATCATTTTACCTTGAGTGGTACTTAGCAAGTGTTGATTTGGGGCACTAGGCTAGCTTGCTCTATATTGAGGGGGTTGCCTAAAGTAAGATGTTAAGCCTCCCTACTCAACATTTGCAAACCATTATTTCAGCACTGAAGATAATTTCCTCAAATGCATATTTAGATACTTTAAGTATCTTAAGAAGGTAGATGGAAGAAGAAACCTGAAGTTTCTTCTGAAAGAGAACTTGAAAATGCGATGAAATACCTTATATCTCTAAACTAGTAGTTGACTTTGGATTTGGAAATTGGAATGTATGTGTGTGTGTGTAGGATACGAAGGCGTCTGAGCTGGTTCCAAGAAATTAGAAAGTAACTTTTCCAAACCCCAAACCATACCTGACACTACAGGCATCTCTTTTTAGACCTTCTTTAAAATTTACTGAGTCTCTGTGAATATTTCTCTCTGATGTCTTGCTCTCTCCTCACCTCTAAAGCTGTCCACAGTGACAAACAAATTAGAGGAAGTTTTTATTCCTAAGAGTTATCCAATAATTTTCACCTTCATAGAAATATGATTTTCCTCTTTCGAAATGCA
Organism: Pteropus vampyrus; assembly: GCF_000151845.1. NCBI lineage: Eukaryota > Metazoa > Chordata > Mammalia > Chiroptera > Pteropodidae > Pteropus > Pteropus vampyrus. The sequence continues at coordinate 211,856 of NW_011889217.1, read as the reverse complement.
TTAGAATTATTAAGAGGTATCATCATTTTAGGAAACTATTTTCCCTCCATGCCAAATCCAAAGTAAATTACATTTAGTGTAAGGGTATATATTAGATTATTTGGAGCTGTACCAATATTGAAAAATTTCTTCTAAAAAAATTTTACTCTTAACATCTTTGTTTTATTACCAGAAATGTATTTTGTGGAATAAATAAATTTGGTAATAAAACAAATCAGCTTTCAAACACCTACAAAATTCTTTTTAGTAGTAGCAAGAATTCAATCCATGTCGCATAACTGTTACCATGAATTGCATAACTTTGGCTTGCATTTTTCTGTAACTCATTTCCTGGCAATATATAAAGTGCTTTTGACATAGAATGTTCAAACTGGGAATGAAGGATAGAGATAATCTAGTGTAAGTCAGTCCCACTCCTCCCTTTTTAGGGAACTGAGGTGTGAGAAGATAGAATTTGCCCAGGATCACAAATCTCATTTTCCAACATTTAAAAACCCACTAAAAGACAATTACATATTTTTGATATTGAACTGGATTTAAAAATTGCGATATTTAAGGGCATGATTCTCAAGACAGAATAATTGCTACACTTAAAGAATTGCAGAGTTGGACCTGAAATACACAAAAGAAGTATATTCAAATTTTTGTCCTCAATTACCCTTTTGGGGAAAAGTGGCTGAAACAATATGATTATTAAGGATAAATCATCATTTTTTGAAGGATGCAAAATTATTCTGATCCTCAAGAAAAAATATGCCACTATTTCTATATATAATTCAATATTTCTCTTCAACAGGGATCAAATAGTATTCTGGCTGATTGACCTCTTATCTATTAGAGTTGAGCAAATGAAATAAGAAATACATTTTAGGATCCCATTGTGATTTTTTTCTCAGCAGCAAAAAATTAAATAAGAAATAGATCTTTGTTGTGTAATGTTCACTGATCAGGTGAACCTAATAAAAACTGAGCTTAAATCTAGTAGATTAACTTATTTCATTGACATTTACACTCTTGAGAGTGTCGAACATATGTACAAATTACAAAATTTCTAGAAGTTTAACCATTGCATTTCATGTGAATTCTGCATAAAGTTCATGACTAATGTGTTGACTTCATAGTCTTCAGATTTTAAAAGGCATATAGGAATAGTAATTACCAGTACATGTCTCCCAAAAATGCTAAAGACACTTGTATACATATGTAAAATCCATTTTGATTTGATGAAAACAAATTCTAATCTATGAAAATATTATATCAAGTCATTTGCACCTGATGAGGAAATTATACATGAAAGATAGTAAATGTTAGAAAACACTTCAGATAAAGACCCAGTAAATCACTTTAAATGAAGAGTTTTAGAAGTCACATAACCATCTAAAATGTTAGTTTTTCACTTAGCTGGTCATGTTTGTTTTACTTTATTTGAAATTCATGACCTCGTCAGAGGATAATATCATAAAGCTCAATTACATAATTCAGCCGTCTTTAACTCCCCTTTCTCCAAAAACCATCCCACCTAAAGAGGGATGTAGCTATTCTATCTCGATTATTTCTTTCAGCAAATACTGTGAAAAGATCTCAACAAATAAAAATAATTTCATATAATGAAGCATTTAATTGCTTTTTTCTTTCAATTTTTTTCAGACCTAAAGTAGCTCAGTGTCCCTATGGATAGCACATATATCATTTCATGTCTGGTATCTGCAGCTCACTCAGAGTTTTATCTTGCTTTCGGCAGATACTGAGTAGCACTTTTTGGGTTATTTACAAAACATCCAACTCAGTTTAAATTGTTAAAAAGCAATTGGAACTGCTTCCTTTCCTACCCGTTGGCTTTTCCAGTATCCTTAACCCTCATCACCCTTCTCTAAAATGTGTTCCCAGCATGCCTATTTACAAGGCTCTCAGACACCGGAGATTTGCACACCCATCACATACCAGGTTAATTTCTAACAGTGTGAAGGCTGTTGGAGCAGGGCAGTCTCTTTCCACTGGGAGCTGAGTGTAGTCATCTTTCTATCAACACGGCGACCCTTGTATGCAAAGCTTAGACTATCGTTTCGTGGTCCCACCTGCCTTGGCTCTGATTGATGTAACAACAGTATCTGTCATAGGGACTGTTCTGCTTGTAGGAGCAAACGATAATACTGTCCTGGGGCACAAAGAAGATGCTGTCCTCGGGCTGGGGGCACTCAGACCTGTCCCAGGCTGAGCACTTGGCATCCAAGGCACTGTACGTGAGGGAACTGCCTGAAGGACAGTAGCCGTCCAGGTATCTGGATGTCTCCTCCTGATGCCCGCTGGGGACCAGGCTCTGGCATTCCCCTTCTTCCGTGGGGGTGGGGGTGGTGATGGAGCCGGCCATAGGCACTTCAGCCTGCCCTCGGGGAGAAGGCTTCCCCTTGAGGCCCACTTTCTTAGCCAGCTCATCTGAGCTTCCCTTGCCTGACTCCAGGTCCGAAGGAGTTCTCAGCAGTTCCACCACCTCCTTGTCCCTGGGTTTCCTAAAGCAGGGCAACTTTCGGACCCATAGTAGCTCATTTTCAGGCCATTTGGTGCACCCCTCCGTCTTCCTGGCCAGGGCAATGGCCGCGATGCCTGGTAGGCAGATGGCAGGCCCGATGGCCAGGAGGGGTATATTTCCCAAAGTCTCTCCTTTCATCCCAGAGACAGTGAACATGAAGCCAAAGACCAGGAAGACACTGACCAGGGCCACCACCAGCCCAGTCCTCGGGTTAATGTCATCAGGCCGCATCTTTCATTCCATCCAGGTTGAGGGCTTCTTGCTGGCCAGGAAGCAGCTTTCTTCTCTCCCCTCAAAGGCAAACCACAGTGGGTTAAAAAAAGAAAATATCCAAGTTAATTTCCCATCCGCCAACTCTCTCTTACTGTCTCTGACTCTAAACTTGTCTGACAATTTTGGTCTCTCTCCCCGCCCCCCGCCCCGTTTCAGTTGTTCTCTGTCCGTCTGTCTGTCCGTCTCTTTACTATTGTAACCTGTCTCTCATATAAACATCCACCCGCGGGGATCACCTAGGTACCTTAGGTATCCTGCGGTCTCCTGGGAGATGAGAAAGAAGCCAGTCTGTCTCCTTAGAAACCTCCACAGCAGCTGTCCCCTGGACTCTCCTTTGTTTCTGGAAGGAAAGCCTAGCTTTTCCCACTGACTCTGCACCCAGGAGATGGGACGTGGGAGCGCGTCTTTTCCCACAGCGCGCGTCGCGGTCCCCGGGCTCTGGAAGCAGAGCGACGGCGCAGCCCAGCTCCGGGCTCTGCGCGGATCGCCGTGTTGGAGGGAGGGAGGACTTAGTCTGGAAAAGAGGGAAAGCGGCGCGCGAGCCTGTGTTCGTTACATCACTTTCAGAGCAAGCTCAGAAACAAAGAAGGACGCGTGGGGGCGCGAAGGGGACAGACCCCGGGGAGAGGCCACCCGGGCAGAAGAGGCTGCCCAGGGGTCCAGTCGGGGTGCTTGGAGCAGCGGGGGTTCGTTCCGCCGCAGCCCAGAAAGGCAGACGGGACACCCGAACGCGGGGCGATTTGCCCACGGGGCAGCCTGGACTCCGAGTCCGGGGTCCGAGGGCCAGAGTGTAAATTGGAGATGTCTCTCGGAAACCTGGATCCTACTTTAGTTACAAATCTGGGTGGTCCGACCCGACTGATAGCAGCTCCCAGTTGGTTCCCCGACCCGCGGTTCTCAAACTCGAGGCTCCCGCGGCTTGGTGAGGCGCACACCTCCAGGCGCCGCTGTGGGCGGACTGCTCTCGGTCCCGGCGCTGGGCAGCAGCCGGCTGCGAACAAAGTGCTGTAGCCACGGAGCAAGCTGCGCTCCTGGAGCGCACCGGGCCAGTGGCCAGGCTGAGTTAGTGGTGAGGGGTGGGTGCCAGGTTTTGCTCAATTCTTGGGAGAGTCACCAGAGCCCTTCTCCCTACTTTTCCAGCTTCGGTCCCTGGCGGGAGTGGCCTGGGAGCCTGAATCCCACTCCGACACGGCTGTGGTGCCAGCCAGACCTGTTGGGTCAAGGTAGAAGGGCTCTCCGTGCCCGCCTCCCCATCCTCACACTTCATACCCAACACTCGGCTCACGAAGAGAAGGAGGGGCTTCGACTGGGCCAGACAAGCCGACTAGACTGCGAAGCAGTTCCAGCTTTGTGCAATTCTTTCCTCCCTTGCTGAAGCTGGGGTGGAGAACCAGTCTCCTTCCAGCTGCTTCCAGTGATGGATTCCTTTGGCCCCAGGGGCAAGACTAGCTTTAGCTGTGGTTCTTCAACAAGGCTGCCCATTTAGGGTAGATGGGAAATAGGAGCAGAACAGGAGCAGAAATAATGTATGGGGTACATTATTTCATGTCTCGGCACTGCCTTGATAAAAGAACTTTGATACCCAGGCCTTCCCTACTTAAACGAGCTGTGCGTTCTTGGGAAAGTGACTTAGGCTGTCTGAGAATCAGCGAACTAAATAAATGTGAAGTTCCTAGCACAATGCTTGTTACATGGTCCTATTCACAAAGTGGTTGAAATACATATTTGTATAGAATGTCATAATCAATGTAAGGCACGAGCCAAATCATAAATCTTGCCAAGGTCCAGATTCTCATTAAGGACAGCAGTACTTCTTGCCCTTCAGACTGGTAAGATAATACTTCTGAAGCAGTGGGAATAAGTGTCTAGCACAGAGTACTGTAAGTATTTATTATTATTTTTAGTATTGTCTGAAGTATTAGTACAGTTGTTCTCAACTAGGGACAATTTTGACCCCTAGGAGATATTTCGAAATATCTAAAGACATTTTTGATTAGCACAAGTAGAGGGGCTACTGGCATCTGGTGAGTAGAGGCCAGGGTTGCTGCTAAATGTCCTATGCCACATAGGACAGCTTCCCATGCCAAAAAATTATCTGAACCAAAATGTGAATAGTGTCAAAGTTGAGAAACACTGCACTAGTATCACAAGAACATTGTAAAAATATTAGAATATAGAAAAGCGAAATCATCATCATCATCATCATCATCAATCATCTTATAATTTCACCATGCAGAAATAATCACTATCCAAAATTGGAAATTTACAAAAAAATGACATCCTTATCAAAATTAAGATGCATAATAAAGAAAACATCTCTTTATCTCTCTACTTCCAGTGGTTACCTGTTCTCATTTTTTTCAAAACTGTCACAACTTATAGAACATTATCCAGCCTCTTCAGACTCTGGTAAATGTACCTACCATGTGGCATTTGACTAGGCTATTAACTTCTATTGGAAGGAAACACAAGGAAAATATTTGAAATCATTAATGGTCTATCTCAGAAATTTTGTGGAAACTTACTCTCACACTACTTTTCTGGGGAAAAATTTGGCACATTATATCAAAAGTCTTTTCAAAGTCCATGTTCTTTGACCTGGCAATTCTGCTTCTAAGAATTTATCCAAAAGAAATAATCTGACAAGTGTGCAAAGGTGTTTGTACAGTTGGTCACTGCTGTATAGTTTTTAATTGTGAAAAATTGGAAAGATCAAAGGGAGATTGGCTGATTATAGTCTTGTATCTATGCAGTAAAATATCATGCAGTCCTTAAAAAAGACAATGTTTATCCATGTATACTTACACGGAAAGATACGCATAGTGTATTCAGTGAAAAATAGCTGCAGAAAAGGTCTAGAAGGGCTAATGTGTTAATGAGTGTCATGAAAAGGGTGTAGGTGAACTCCAGCAAGCATTGCTGGGAGGAGCTGGGACTCTCAGGGAGAAGGGTCAGATGACTCATAAGTCTCTCAATCTTCTGGCATCCTATGGAGAAGTGTGCTTGGGCAAGGTGCAGCTCGATGCACTGTAGACTATGTTCTAGCAGAAGGACCTCACCCCTGTTGCTATCCTTTTTAATGAACCAAAGGGAGTGAACTTGTCGCCGGGTGACAAATATTTTGCAAGTCAGGCACCAAGTAGTCAGTGCTTAGGTGCAGCTCTTTAGGCACCTGGAGTCTTTGAGCCCCCTGGTGGGGGTGAGGGGAGAGGTTGTTTGGGCAAGACCCCTCCTGCTGCAGGGAACATTAGTGAAAAGTCACTCAAGCTCATCACCAGCAGCCAGAAAGAGTCCTGAGGATCAGCAGGTCTGCCACCCCCTCTCACACATCAAAGCAGCCATATTTTTGTGTCTTAAAATGGGTTGTGCCAGATGATTTCTAAGGATCCTTTGAGCTCTAAGTATTTTATAATTCTAATATTTTAATCACTGTCAATGGCAATTTTTGTTGTTACAAATTACCTCTAAATTTCCCTGGAGTTTCATTGGTTATGATAGTGCAGTTCACTTGCTATATCATTAGACCACTGGAGAGATTCATCTCAGTATCAGACAACACTTATTCATCCTTCTCCCTCATCTTTTTCTTCCTAGGTCTTTTCTTTACCTCTCAGGAGGTTTATGTGGCTTAATTAATTCAGATCAGTCAAGTGCTTTTAAGAATCTAAGAGTAAAGTCACTGTCTTGCTATGAATAACAGCCCAGTGGGAACTGGAATCACTCACAATATTATTAGTAGATAGTAGTCTCGCTGCTTGTGTAACCTGAAGCCTATTAGCTCTAACGTGCAACGTCTGCTCCTTGGAGAAAAAAATGGCCCAGGAGAACCCAGCTGAATTCTCTGAGTCTTTGTCATAAATACTCCAGGGATTTGAGGATGTGCTTGAGGCCGAGTAAGGGAATTGGGGGAATGACATTCCTTATAGGTGTAAAATGAAGTATTTCTGGAGGATTCGTACTCTGGTTGTGGGGCAGAGTTTCTGTGAGCCCTGGGGTAAATGTCCTTCCCCAGTTTCTCTTCCCAGAGTGTATTTGAGGACAGATGTTGAGATAAGTTACTCAGGCCCCTTAACTGAGGCAATTTAACCATCACCGACTCAAACCATCCCAGGAGCATATCCCTGAAGAAGGGCCTGAATGAGCTGAAAATCAGGGAAGGGTTTGGGGAGGATCTGCTCTGATATTCAGGAGCTCTGTGGCCTTGGGCGGGTTACAGACCTCAGATCGTTCATTTTTTTCATCTGTAAAATGGGGATAATATCTAATTCCCAGGTATGAGGATTAGATGCCACATTAAATAGTTGATATGTGTGAAGCTCTTAGTTGAGTGCTCACTCGTAGCATGCCCTTTGTCAGCCTCTGCTTTGACACCTGTGGGTGCCTCTCACTGGATGGCAGTGGTAATAGTTGTTTACTGAGTGCTTTTGATGAGTTGGGCTCTGTGCTAAGCGCTTTACATATATTATCTCATTTTATCCTCATAATACCCCTGTGAGGTAGCGCTATTATGTCCCCATTTTAGAGACAAGGAAACTGAGGCATGGAGAGGTTAAGTAACTTGTACCAGGCCATACAATAAATATGTTGGATGCCAAAGTCCAAGCTCTTAATTAGGTTATAGTTGACTTCCTCTCCTCCTCTATAACTTTTCATGAGTCTTAGAGTTACTTCCTCCAATTATGACTTTAAACCAGAAGAGAAGGAACATTCACAGATGACCTGCAGAAGGAGTCCACACTGCCAAATTCTTGGTATCTTGTGATTTGAAATAAAGAAGCTGCAAGACACCTCAATTCATCACTCTCTGTCTCCTGTGCTCCTTTTCCTCACTAAGTGACAGTTCCCATTTGAGCACCAAAATTAAGAGCTTGGCAATACTATTTATGTCTGAAAACTAAGTCAAGTGGTTCTGATTTAATTTTTATCAGAGTCTATTTCGAAAAGCCTGGGATACTTTGTGCTCTAGAAATTAACTTCTGATAGCCAAGATGAAAAGAAGTTGGAAGACAAAGTCAAGCCAGTCAAGGGAAGTGCAGGGATTTCTGGAATCCCACAATTTGTGAGAAACGTCACTCTTTTTCTTACCCCATGAAGTTTTAATGATTCTAAAAGCAATCCATTTAATGAAGAAAAATTTGAAAGCATAGAAAAATATAAACAAGAAAATTTACATCAATCATAGCTCTACTATTATGCTGAGGCAATTGCTTTGAGATGGAGATTGATTTATCTCTACTTCTTTCCAACAGTTCTGATACATAGTTGGGATTTTTCAAATATGCATATATATATTTCTCTGTTTTTAATTTAATAATATAATGCAAACCTTACATTGTAAATTACTTTCAAGTATACACATGTAAATTTTAATATCTGGATAGTACTGTCTCATGTGAAATTGACATTTTAAAGAAGAAATCCTCTGTTAGTTATCAGTCAGTTTAGAAATAGAACATTTCCAATATTTTGGACCTCCTTTTATGCTCCTCCCTAATTGCATCCCCCTTTTTTCCTGAAAAGTAACCCTGACTTTTGAGAAAATTATTCTCTTACTTTACCAGCTCTGGTGGACCGTTACATTGGTGTCCTCCCCACAGCCCCACTCTGCCAACAATAAACCGTGACTTTTTCTGTTCTGCCTCTGTGTAGTCGCCTCCCACATTGACTTGCTTTGGCCAATGGGACACTAATAAACATGATGCAAACAGAGATTTAATAAGTGTTTGCACATTGGGATAGATTCTTTTGGAATAGTTCTTTTTAGAGCTCCGAGACCGCCATGCTGTGAGGAAGCCCAAGTTAGCCAAGGACCCACACTTATGCATCTCCCTGCCCCATCGAGCTGTCCCAGCCAACCACCAGATATTGGAGTCACCCCAAATAAGGCTTCAGACAATGTGAAACAGAGATGAGCCATCCCTGGTGTAATCTGTGCAAATTCTTGACCCATAGAATTGTGAGCAAATAACCTTTAAGAAATTAAATCAAAAGTCAGAAATCTTTCACTCTCAAATCCCAGATCTATCGGCTTCACTGGCAAGTTCTACCAGTAAAGCCAGCAATATCATGATAGCCAAAGTTTTTCAGAATGTATAAGGCTTGTCTAACCATGGTTCTAAAACCTGAGAAGAGCAATGTGAGAAAAAAAATGTCAGGCTAATATCATTCATGAACATATATGCAAACTATTTAAATAAAATATAAGCAAGCTGATTATGGCAGGTTAGATTTAATTCAAGAATATGAAATTAATTTGTCATTAAAAAATTATTTAAAATAACTCACCACAGTACTAAATTAGAAAAAAGAAATGATATCTCAATAGATGCACAAAAAAAGCATTTGACAAAATTCAACATCATTTTATGATAAGAACACTTTGCAAAATAAAAACAGGAGGATACTAGGTGTGACGTACAAAAGGGAAGGTTGAGCAGCCCTGTGTTCTACCCCCCACTCCATCGCAGGACTTAGCCCAACTCTGGAGCTTCATTTCTGGGCAACCTTCATTCATAGGGGTCATGCGAACCACCCACACCAAACATTTTTCCTCCACCTTCTCACAGAACCATAGAATGATTATGGAGCCTTTCTCACCATCATATCACACTTCCTGTCATGTGACCAAAAATTAGCCTTGAGAATTTACAGCATTTTTAAATATTACTCTTGGGATTGTGTATGTGGGGGGGCTTGTGTCTTTAGTTTATGGCTGGGGCCTAGGTTATTTGATGGCACTGTCACATTTCTCTCAGCTTAAGTTCCAAGCCAGAAACCAGGGAAGAGCCGTTGTGCTGGAAATCTGCATCCCATTTGCAAACCGTCTCAACCTGATGCTGAGGAAAGGGGTTTAGGAAAAGAAGGGCCATAAGTCAGCGTGAATGGACTGCCATGGGCAGAGGTCTGTCCAGAGAACCCCATTGTCCTGTAACCTCTAAGAGGTTCTTCTGGAGCATTGGATCTTGTGGTCACAGTTCTCAGAGTAGTACCTTCTTGTTACAGAATCAGAGAGATCTTTGCACAAAGGCTTTCTCACACGCACTGTCCCCAATCCCTTCAAACATCTGTGGACAGGTGAGGGTAATTTAATAAGAGACACTTTGAAGAAAAAGAAAGTTGCCCTACCGAAATTTTCAGAAGATTCAGATCTGTTCCATGAGCTTAGAGGTTTATTCTCATGTGTTACAATCCTGAACTTCAGTCAAGAGGTTTGTTTGACATATTTCTTCATTGGCCTCAGCTTTGCAAACTCATGAATAGTGTGATTTTCTCCATTCATCTCGTGTGGTGCTCTGGGAAAGGAGATGCATTCCAGGACCCACAGATCTTAGGAACACCCAGCAGCATCAGCAGATGCCACCTATGTCGGACATATGGCACTTGTTTTTCAAAACCATTGCCTCAAATTGAAACTCAACAAAATATCTTAGGGATCTACATTGTGCTTGGTTTTGTGATCACAAAAGTGAACAGGACATGGTTTCTGTCCTTAGGGAACCCATAGTGCAGTGGGGAAATAGAAATGTCAACACATCATTGCCACTGAAATGGGAAGTGCTAGAAAGAGTTAAGCACAGAGTGCTGTGGGAGCTGAGAAAAGAGAGTGGCTATGTGGGGATCTCTTTTGCATACTCCTCCAGGTGCAGTCTTAACCTTCCTTGACCAACTCCCTGCTCTGGGAGTTTGACCTGCATGAACTACATCAATAGATTTCCTATCTTCCAGCCTCTGGTTGCATTGCTCTGTGGGTGGCAGCAGTCGGTGATGTGGGCGGGGGAAGGAGAGTGAGTGGGGTATTTGTTCCCTTGCCTTCCTCCTTGCAATGTGGCCTTGGGTTGGCTGCATCCCTCCAACAAGAGTCACAGCTCCACTCGAGGTGGCCCTCTCTTCATGACTCTCTCCTGCCAGTTCCAACAACTACCCATTACTTTGCCTGTCAGGCCTCCGATGGTGATAGCCCTGCTCTTTGGACCTGGGTAGTGCTCCAGCTGTTGTATTCTCCCTGTAAACTGCTCATCTCTCAGTAAATAGTCTTTTTTTAAAGTGTTTGTCAAATTATCCTTCTGGGCTCCTGGCTGATAGGAAGTCTAACCCAGTTGAGGGTGAGCCAGTGTGGTGGCCCAGGAGGGAGGCTTCACAAAGGAGGTGACACTGAGGTTAGAGTTTAAAAGCTAAATTGAATTTTGTCTAACACTAAAGTAGACTTAATTTCTCACAATCTGAAGGCAATAGTTAAGCCGTTACATCCCCAGGCACAATCTCTCCATACTGTAAGTTTTCCTCATCATCAATGGTCCTCCTTTTTTGTAAGGACTCTTATAAACAGACAAGATTCGAGAACAATGGTAGTTGTTCTTTGGGTATTTGTTAATTGAAAAAATTTTATAATGAGGAACACTTACCTTTAAAATGAATCAGAATTTAATTCATCTCAGTAATACCTATGTAAATTTAAAAATAGTACATATATGTGCGAAATATTTTTATTTAGTCAGTGGATGATGCTTGGCTCATGTGTGGATTTAAGAACTCCTTGGAAAAAAAAATCTTTCCCTTCTCTCCTAGGAGTCCATGTCCAAGCTTAGGAACCAGATTCTCTATATCCTTCCTCTCTGCTGCCTGCCTCCTTCCCGAGCACAGGTATCCAAATCATCGAATGTTAGATCCGGAAGAAGACCATAAAATTCACTGAATCCAATCACTCTATTTTACAGATGAGCGAGGGGAGGTAAAGTTACTGTCTCAAGAGTCACATAGTTACTTAGTAGCCAAGTCAACAGTAAAACTTGGGTCCCTTGTCTCCCAGTCTAGAGCTTTTTCTAGTACTAAAAATGTAAAATTGTCATTCCTCCATGGTAACATTTTGTGCCAAAAACTTGATCTCTCAGTGTCCCCCAGATTGAACAGATGGTAAACATTTCCTTCCTCTCTCCCTCCCACTCCCTGCTCATTCTAAGGCAGCAAGTCTTGGAATGTTCCTAGCCAAGGACCAAGTCCTACACCATGTTTCTAAGACCTTTTACAGAAGCCGCTGGCTGCTGGTGCAAACTAGCTCATAGCCAAGGACCAAGTCCTACACCACGGGAACAGCAGGCACGGCTAGGCTTAGCTCACTTCAGATTAAGGGCTAGAGTGGTCATCTACCCCCAATCCCAAGAACCAAAAGGATTTAAGTCAACCATGTGCAGAACAGACAGGTGTGGGGCCTCAAAATTGTGGAAGCTCTTGGGTGTGAGGCCAACTAGTTAGCCTGAAAATCTCTAGATAAGACCGCAGGTAGGCTTGCATTAACAGCCATTCTATGTTTGCATGGCATTTCACATCTCAATCGTATATGGTAATCTGCACGATCCTACCTGTGCCCTATGATATACCAATATTGAGTCTCTGAGTCTCAAGAGAAGTGACTTGACCAACAGCATCTGGCCAGAATTTGGATCTATTATCTCCTTGTCATTCACAGGCTTCCACTACACCAGAATCCACAAGGCAGTTTAGGGGCTTGAAGATGGTACTTTGCCCACCAGAGTTAAATATACTTGCTTCTTAAATTTTCAGACCCCAGACCAGCAAAACAGAGATTTGACCCAGTCAGTGGTTAGCACCCTAGACCAGGAGGGCTCTAGCCAGACAGTGAGTAAGTTTAGAGGACAGAGGAGTCTTCACAATGAAAAAAATCTGGACTTTTCTCTGCAATCAGAGGCATCTACATACATTTGGAAAATGTTATAGCCTATCGAAAAAGAAATAACTTCCAGGAAACGCTTCCATCTTAGAATGTTCTACATGTGGAAGAAACTTGCTCCTGTGGAAGTAGTAGTAGAGGTTTATTGTTTTATCTGTCAGGAGTTGCTTTAGACATACAATTTGAATTAGATCTGCTGTGTTCTTATAGGTCTCAGTCCTCTGGTCACTGCTTATTGGCCAGAGATAGACATCTGATGCGAGTTGAGCCAACTATGCTCCCCATGCCGTTGCCGTAGCTGATTTTTCTGGGAATGGGCACTTGACCCAAGCTGAGTCAATCAAAACCCTTTCCTGGGATTGTTTTTTCTTGAGTCATGTCTGGTGGCAAAACTGGGTGACATGAGCCTGGGTACTGCTAACAGTCATGTTTCCAGCTACTCGGAGAAGACTAAGAGAAGAAAGCTGACATACAGAGAGAGGCTGAGATGAGAATTCAGGAGGGAGTTCTGGTAGCATTCTATTTGTGGTTTTAGTTGGCTTTCAGATTATGAATTTCCACAATTCAGTTAACCTTTTTTTTTTTTTTTTAACCATTTGTCACTTGCAAATAAAAGAATTCTGACTAATTCTGTTGTGGTATAAAAAAAGTAAATTTCTTGAAAATAAGTTTCACATCTTATTCATCTTAAACTCTCCAGTGTCCAATGCCATTGCATGATTTTCTTTGAGTAGACCCAGAGAAATATTAAACAATATAAATTAATTCTCTTTTATTCTAGGCTCCAAATATATATTGAATGTCCATCTCCAGATTTATATAGGGAAATCCATATAGTGAAAACCCCTAGAGAATTGAGTGTTATTCTAAGAAATATTTTGTGTTTAAGAAATGCCTTCAGATTCTAGATCTGGAATTACTATTGAGCAGGCTGGTTAAACTTTGGACAGGATCAAAGCCAAGCCAAGAGAACAGTCAAGGGCTAGTCCCAGAAAGTAAGATCCCGAAGCTTTCCCAGACTCAGGAGGCAAGGAGGTCACGACATTTGTAAGGGAACCGAATCCTAAATGCTATTCTGTTGATACCACTGTTGAGTCCTGAGTCTGACCCATATATTGATATTTACTTGGTTGGCCTCTCTGAATGATTTTCTTTTCAGCAAGGGTTCTTGGCCTTAGCCTCCAAATAGACTGTCTTCCATAGTCATAGCTTTGCCTCCTCATCCACAGCTCCCTCCATGGGCCCCATCGTGCTCACAAGATGAGCAGTGAGCCAGAACAGCACCCTGCACCCAAGGGGAAAATTGTTGGGGGAGGGGTGCTGGCAGGGAAGAGGAGGAAATCAAAATGGATAGCCTTTAAGCTCTGCAAGTAATGAAAGCTCTGTGGCTGGACAAGAACTTTTTAGCTTTCTGGCTCCCCAAAGAAAAGAGAAGAACCCCACTCTGAGAAGGAAGTCCCTCCCATAGGACGAAGCCCTGGCCCTATGCTCTCCTCATTCTGCTCTGCTGAATTCCTACTGGGGTCTGTTGAGCTGTGAAGCTATAACCTGGATTCATAACATAACCCTGTCTCAATGTGAGCCTAAGTATGGAGAAAGGGTGGAGGAACTTTCAAGTACCATGAAATGGTCTTTCTTTCCATGTCTTAATAAGGTAATTTTCAAAGTGTGGTCCTTGGACCAGCAGTATCAGCATCACCTAGGGACTTGCTAGAAATGCAAATTATAAGGCCTTACTTCAGACCCACTAAATCAGAAATTCTGGGGGTAGGACCCAGCAGTGTGTGTTGTAACAAGCTCTTCAGGTGATTCTGATGCACTCTATGCTGTGAGAACCACTGGCCAAATAAAATGGATGGAATATGACTCATCTCCTAGGTGATTCACTGCTTGGGTGAATGATGATTGGTGAACAGAGTTGTGCAAAAGTCCTATCCTTTAGAACCCTAGGAAAAGTTGCTAGAAAACAGCAGTTCTGCTATGCCTAGATCTCTCCTTAAGAATGTTACTGCCAGTTTTACATTGGCCCAGATCCCTCGAGGATCAAATCTAAGAAGACTGTTCCCAGGTGGAGATATTAGGACCTTGCTGAAACTTGTCCACCTTGTGTGATCTTCTGACCCAGGGTCTGCCTAGGAGAAGTGACTCTCTTCCAGCTTGGAGGAATCATGTAGTTGAGTAGGGCTCGACTCATACTATCTGAAAAGAGTGCTCCCAGGAGGAGGAGGTTCATCCAATTTTTCTTGTCAGTTTCATGTAGCAGAAAGAGTGTGAGATTTGGAGCCAAAACATTTGGATTTCTATCTGAGATTTTCCACTTACTCATTGTGGGATTTTGTATTTAATCTTTCTGAGTCTCAGTTTACTCATCTGTAAAATGGGGATAATAATAATACCTACTTCTCAAAGTTTTTGTGAGGATTTAATAAGACAAGAAAAGAAAAATGCCTTGCTCCGGGAGGGTGCTCAATAAATGCTAGGTTGTTTTGTTGGTAACTCTCCCTCCAGGCTTCCAGGACTTTACTATGGAGAAAACATGGGCAGCCTTGTGATAAAGTGACCACCAGCAAGACCCCAGAAGCTTTCTGTGTCTCTGTGCTCTTTCTTGTGGCTGATCCTTGACATGTGTTTTCCCAACCAATTATAGCCTAACATTGGAGGGCTCCACAAATTTACCTGTCTTGCTCTTAGAAAAGAGTTTATTTTGTCCAAAGCTGCTGTGATTGTAGATATAATTGATAATCAAATTAACCCCTTGCATAAGAATTTTTCTCCCACTAAACCTTTTCAGATTCAGAGTTGGGGGCCATCTTGAAAGTATGGACCACACTTTCATTCAATGTTACTCTTTTTATCTGTTTAAGATAGTTCTTAAGTTCTGATGTTGGAATAGTTCAACTCTGCCATTATCTAAAGCAGTGGTTCTCAACTGTAGGCAATATCTAGAGATATTTCTGGTTGTCACAACTGAGGTGGGGGCCTCTCTACTAACATCAGATGGGTAGGAGCCAAAGATGCTGTAAACATCCTGCAATCAATGCACAGGTACATGTCTGTCTAAATGCCTGGATACAGTATCTCCCCACTGGAATGGGAATGGAACCCCTAAAGACGCAATGTTCTGTACTAAAGGATAACCCCACAGGATTCCAAGAATGACCCCACCACTTTCTCTGAGGCTGCCTTATTGTTATGGGGTGGATTATGTCCCTTAAAAAAGGTATGCTGAAATCCTAACCTCCAGTACCTCAGAATGTGACCTTATTTGCAATGGGATTTTTATAGAGATAATCAAGTTAAAACAAGGTCATTAGGATGGGAGGTGAAGGCAGAGATCAGGATAATGCAACTACAAGCCAGGAAACACCAAATGTTGCCAGTAAAACACCAGAAGCTAGGAGAGGGGCATGGAACAGATATTCCAACTCCCAGCCCTCAGAAGGAACCAACCCCTGTGATAGCTTGATCTTAGACTTTTAGCCTCCAGAACTGTAAGGAAATAAATTTCTCTTTAAGACACCCAGTTTGTGGTACTTTGCTATTGCAGCCCTAAAAACAAGTATTACACTCGTGAACCAAACTGTGAGGCTGCTGACCACCACCACCACACCTGCATCCCTGAACTGTCCTACCTGTGGTTCACAAGGATAGAGCTTATATCAGTGGTACTCATCCCTGTTCCTGGAGCAGTTCGGGATCTCACTGCTGCAGCTGTTGTCAACTGCAAATGGGTGTAAGCCAAGGCCACACTGAGCCGCCTCAGCAGTACTGGATTAGTTGGCAAACAGACCACGCCAAATCCACTTCAGAAATGCCTGCTGGTTCCTTAGCAATGGCCAGCCTGCCCTCCCACACCTCACAGCTGCCAGTACCACCCCCTCAGCTGTTCTTATTCCTTGGTTGGGAAGCTGTTGCCAAAGGCTGAACCTTGCTCAGTAACCCCTCCTCACAATGCCAGGCTCTCTCAGAAGTTCTACCACCACCCAAAGACCCACAGATTCAGAGCTCATACAGTTGCATCCCCCTACCCTCTGCCACCACCAGAAACTCTCTTCTTTATGGGAGAGGGTCACAGCCCCACACGCCTAGCAAGCAGAGGCTGGGCCTTCCAGGGTTGCAGCTCTCTGTGTGAGATTGCATATGTTATTCTTGGCCTTTGTATAATTCTGTAGATCCAAGGAGAACCCCTAGTATTACCAGTTACAGCTACACAGAAATATCAGTAGGCTCAATTTATTGGGCACTGACTATGTGCTGAGCACTCAATGTATGCAATTTAATATACTCTTGAAAAAACCACACAGGAAAAGAATTATCCTTCTCATTTGTTGGTAAGGAAATAGGGGATCAGAGAACTTAAGTAACTTGCCCAAAGTCATAGAATAAAGAGGTTGGGGAGTTAAAATTCAAACTGACTCAAATGCCTATCCTCTTACCACTTCAGGAGACTGATGCTCGGTCAGGCCTCTTGTTAGAAGCACTGAGCTGTAATGCAATGACCATATTTTTCTCTTACTCATGATCCTGTGGCAGTTGATATGCCCACATACCCTTGTTAGGCAGACAGGTGAGCAGCCTGTCTCATGATCCATATAAGATGGAAGGATCCCATGCCTGTCTAAACACTGTGGTTAGTGTTAGAGAGTTTTTTGGAAATTAAGTCACTGACCTCTTCACTCCAAAGGAAAGGCTCTGCAAATAAAATCAGCTTGAAGTCCACTGATCTAGACTGTACAGTTTCTATCAATTCTAGAAATAGACACTAAAAGACAAATGAGGCTGAAAGTGTACTGTCAGATCTGTCGTCTGTGATAGAGGGCTCCCAGTCTATCACATTGGAGAACATGGCTTGGACTTGAGGCAGAAGGAGACTTCCCACTACATCCTTTCTGCCTCAGCCTAGACCTGGGTAGTCATTTGGGGAAAAGGATGAGTCTGCACAGTGAACTTCAGACCCACATACCCTACAAGCTGCCTGAAAAGAGCTCACTTTATATCTTGACAAATATAAGAGAGAGAGCACTCCAGAAAAAGAGGAGAGCAGAGTGAGAGAGGCAAGCCGGAGAGCTAGAGACAGAGGTGAGGGATGCACTTGGTTGCTTACTGAATGCAGACCAGAAGCACAGGCGTCCACCACGCAGGGGCTCAGAGCAGGTCAGCAGCAGCCAGAAAACCAGAAAGTAAAGGCCAGAATTGTCCTCATTCTAATTCAGGACCAGTGGAAGTCAGGATCTCCTCATCCCATCAGATAAGTTTCCCTTTCTTCTGTGTGAAAGAACCTGTGTGAAGGTGGAGAGAACTGGCAATATTTCCTCCAAAATGGCTTCCTCTTGGGACAATCCTTACATGGGAACAAGAGAACAACTGAAATCCCCATCGGTACTAAGAGTGGCTTATCCTGTTGGGAATACCTCAAAGAGAGTAGCAGTGAGAGTTGAAGGGAGGCTCAAAAGGGGTAAACACCTAGCCTAAGAGCAGGGTATCTGAGATTAACAGCTGTCTTACACTCTCAGTGGGTTGTAGTCTTCTACCCCTGGGGTGTGGAGCTCTCCGAAGTCCCACAGTTTCCTCCCTGTGGGCGAGGCCATCCTGTCATTATCTGCCTTCCTATTATAGTGCGTGTACAGTGTAGATCAGTGGACTTCAAGCTAGTTTTATTCGCCGAGTCTTTTCTCAGTTATGATCTGGAAATGAGATGAACATTGGATAAAAGAACTTCTGTAACTGATATGGACACATTCCACACGTGTCAAAATAGCAGGAAAGTCTGAATCCACCTGAGAACACTTACAATGTCAAAGGCAGGTATTGAATGGCACAGGATGCAAGATGCCCACAAGAAGAATGATTGGATGTCTCACATTGGGAGCAACGCTAGTACTTGTAGCTTTAATTCTCCTCTCTCTCCTGGTTCCTTGCTGCTTATCAATGGTTGAGGATTATTACGATTATGCAAGGAGATTGGACTGGGAGGCGAGGATGGTATTTCGTTTTTTAAAATGGGAGAAGGTTGAACTATATAATATGATTGTGTAATGTAGAGGGAGGCTTAACCTGCATAAATCTTTGTAACGTTTGTTCGTTTGTTTTGAACTGAGTTTGAATTACTTGCTCCCACGATGCTGGGAGGATCTCATTTTATTTCCTAAGATTCTGAAAGCCAGGCTGGCCTTCTGACTTGTGTCTCCCCTTAGTTCTCCTCACCATCTTCCTAAAGCTTAACATATGTTACTAGAGACTATCATGACCCTACATGTCTTTTCAGACTCTGAAATAGATTGCTGTATTGAGTTCTACCAGAAGCAGGCAACAAGTTCAAATACAGAGGGAAGGAGGTCACCTAGTATTCCCTTGATACCCAGCAAACAGATTTTTTTTTTTTTTTATGCCAAACAACACCATTAAGTCACCTTTCTGGTCTCTTCTAGCTCTAACATCCTACAGCACTTTACATAGTACTGTGAGGAAAATAATCAGATTTTATCAGATAAAATTGATGAGACAAAAAGCAAAACATCCATCTATGTATTTGGAGTTGGAATTAAATGTAAATATTACTTATGATGTCAAATCCAACCAGAAAAATCAGGTAAAAATAAAATTTCAGTTCTGAAATTTAATATGTGCCTCTTAGAAAATCAGTCTCTTTTCACATTTTTTATATCCCTTCAACACCTTTTGTTCTAGGAACCCAACTGCTGTAGTCTAAAATGCTCAAATACTCTGCTAAATGAAACCACAGCTGCTCTGCCAGAAACATCACATTAAAATGTGTTCTGAAACCATTTGGCAGTGTTCTGAGGACAACTTTCATTTTATGAGCTACAAAACCAGCTCTGGGCGTCGTGAAGACTTTGAGCAGCCCCTGCAATTCTTGAAGGAGCAGGGAAGCCAGAGGGAGGGCAGTGGCAGAGGCCAGCCGTAGCTGAGCCAAGCGAAGTGCTGAAAAAAGAATAAAAATGGATTTTTTAGATCCAATTTTATTTCTTTATGTTTTTCACATGATTCAAAATTCTAAAGGTACGAAAGAAAAGACAGTGACATTTCCCATCCTTTTCAGTCTCTCAACCACCCAGTTTTCCCACAAACAAGAGTGTTAGACAAACCTGCAGATGTATTTTATGCATATATACCAGCACTTACTATGTTTTTTCTCTGCATAGGGTAGTTCACTACATATACTACGATGTGATATCTCAATACAGTGTTAATTGCAGCTCTTTTATTTTGAAGGAGGTTGATTACGTTTTCTGATGTTTTAAGAGACATGTATTTCCTTTCCCTTGGAGTGATCATATCCTTTGTTCATTTTTTCTATTGTATTTTCAGGTTTTTTTTCTTATTGATCAGTATTGGTCAAGTGCTCTTTTGTACTAGGGAATTGACCCTTCCTTTGTGATATGAGGAAACATATTGCGAACATTTTTTCCCAGTTTGTTGTCTTTGTTCATGTTGGGTTTTGCCACATAGAACCTTTGATTTTTTTTTTTTTTTGTAGTCAAATTTATCATTCTTTTTTTTTACAGCTTCTGAGTTTTTATTATAAATCTTTCCCACTCTAAGATTATAAAACAATTCCTCTGTAATTTCTTCCAGTGCTTTTATAATTTCAGTTGTTACACTTAAATCTTTTGTCCAGTAAGAACATTTGGAATTTATTCTGGCATAAGATATTAAATATGGATCCAATTTTGTTTTTGTCTTGATGGCTAATTAGTGTTCCAATTCTTCATATTTCATGACTTAACATTTTCCCCACTGATTTCAGGTGCCTATAAATGTTGAGTCCATTTCTGGACTTTCTACTCTCCTGTTGATCTGTTGATGTGGTCATATGCCAGTATAATGCAGTCTTAATTATTATATTTTTATTATATGTTTTGACAACCTCCACTCCTTCTTTATCTCATCATTAATTTTGTTTGTTCTTCCATTTAAACCTAAGAATTATCTTGACTGGTTAAAAATTTTTCTTGGTATTTTTATTCATACTTCATTAAATGACAGGAAGAACCAACTTATTTTTATGTAGTCTTAGGACTATATTATCAGGGAGGAAAGAGCCAGAGAAAGCAGGGAAAGAGAGTAGATTATCTCTCGTGCTGAATATATCCCTGGAAGAAATAAAAATAAATACGATCAGGACTTTGTTCCAGGACAGCCTTTCAAAAAGTGTGTAACAAAGATCTTTGGAATAGTAATAGGAGAAACTTTAAAAAAAGAGGATTCTGTGTTAAAAATATTTGATAAACTTTGCCCACTATATTGCTCCTTGGAGATTTACAATGAATAATAGCCAATAAAGGCTATTAGAAGTCCTGCAGTAAAGATGCTTGTTTACTTCTGTTTACCATGTTGCTTCCCCAACTTGTTTCAACATGGAATCCTTTCTCCAAATAACACTTCTTAATATTCCACAGTTCACTCAGTAAAACTTAGTTTGGAGATTTTCAGGGCCATTTGTAGATATTTAGAAAAGAATCTCTGCGTATAAGTTTCTTTCCAATGCTTTGATTCTACACATCAGTTGAGTAAGGATCTAGGAAATTAACCTTTAGGAAATTAATTTTGGATCCTCAGGTATAACCCCACAGTGACAATAAGCGATCAAATATTGTTTCTCCTTCTTCCACTCTTGGACTCCTAGGTGAATTCACTAAAATTGAATGGAATTCATTTGTTCATGTGTTTGGCACTTATTACATACCCACTATGTGCTGGGCCCTGCCTAGCCCCCTTTCATGAGGGCGAGGGGCTTCTATACCAGGCCTTTGAAACTGAGACTCTGGACACGCACCTCTTGCCTCATCGTCACCTCCTCACTTTGAGGTGTATATTGAGGTGTATATTTCTACCAGCAATTGCCTTGCAAACTATCTTGTTCTGTATGGGAAAATCATAATCCTGGGCCTCTGGCAGTAGCATCTGCGTTCCCGAAAATGACTGTGACATAACAAAGTCTGACTCTAGGGAGGATGAGGCAGCAGGAAAAAAGAGAGGAATTCCTTCAAGTGGGCTCAGCTTAAAACACAAATGTTTCAACAATAGCATTTGCAAATAGAAAAAGGCACAAAGGTAACAAGAAAAGCATAAGAAAAGAGCAGGGGTTCCTATTTAAATATCATTTAAAATTCGTCTTCTTTGGTGCTAATCTTCCTCAGTTCTGAAGTCTCTTTGAAATAAGTACAGGAAAATGAGTATAGACGACACCACACAGAGGTGAAGATTCAACTCGATGAGCAGGGCGACTGAGCACCAAGATTCTGCTGGGCTCTGAGATTCTGGAATAACATCCTTTGTCAAAGACATCAGATCCTACATGTGGTCAACACTGACTTGGGATGGAGAGTCATCCCTGGTTTCGATGTGGTTCCCATATTCTTGATGTAGTTCAAATAGCCCCCTGTAGGGTATAAAAAATTCAGAGACATTCCAAGAGTCTCAACAGAAGTGCTGAAAAGCATCACGGTTTGCTTTCAGAAGTATGTCTACGAGTGTGTGTGAGAGCCCAGCCTCCATAGATGAGTGAACCAGGCTTTGCTAAAGGCATGGCAGAAGCCAGCATACCTAGCCAGTCAGATTTGGTTGGTCAGTCTCTTCCTTTTCTTCTGCTCAAATGGCCATTCAACTACATGCCCTGCTCTCAGTTCCACAATTACAACTTTAAAGGTCCATTGATGTGGTGCTTCCTATAGCAGACATATGGCTTTTTAATATAGAATTTATGTATGATTAAAAGCTTCCATATCTACTAAGTTCAGTCCTAGAAACCGAATCCAGGCTGCCTTAGAGCAAATGTCAAATGGCATCATAAGTCAGTCTGTGTGCATCCATAGTCATTTTCCTGGTGTCCTCATGGCCACCAGGTATTCTGTAATTTCAGAGAAGCCAGTGTATTTCCTAAGCTACAGTGCTATAGCAACAAAAGATGAGAAGCTGAAATAGATACAGTTCCAAAGGTTCATAGTAGTGCAAGGGGCCTTAGAGATCATCTATTGCAATGGTTTTCCAATTGCGCCCCATAGAACCTTGCAATTCTGTGTATTTGCCATAATTCTTTCATTTGAAAGTGGCATAAACACAATTCAAACGGTCCAGAAAAAATCAAGGTTACTATTAGCATCAGGCACGCCTGCAGCCAGATGCTCAAATAAATAATGTTATTAAGTCACCTACTCCCTGCTCCCCTCACCCTTTCTCTTGATTCTTCTTCCCTCTATTTTAGAGCTTAATTTTCAGGCAGACTCTCTCCCATGAAGCAGCAAAGATGGCCAACAACAGCTCCAGGCTTTTATTCTACCAACTGAGCAACCCCAGAACAAAAGGTATCCTCCTTCCTGATATTTTCAGTGTAAAGTCTTAGAATTGAGTCTCATTGATCCTGAATAGGTCATGTGCTCATTTCCAAACCAATCATGGTGACTCTGCCTTGCCAGATCTGAGTCACATTCCCATCTCTAGCGTTGGGAGCTGGGGTCAGCCCTGTGTGATCAAATGGACTGGGGGGTAGAGGGAGGGTTGCCTCACCTAAAAGAAAGAAAAGAAAAGAAAGAAAGAGAGAGGGAGGGAGGGAGGGGGAGGGGGTGAGAGAGAGAGAAAGAGAGAGAGAGAGAGAGAGAGAGAGAGAGAGCGCGCGAGCGAGCGCGAGAGAGAGATATTGTTCCCCAGAAAAAGAGATAGAAGCTGTTATTGGAAGAGATTCTGGAAGATTAAAAAGAGCAGAGGCCACCAGCTCAATGACACTGTCTCAAGGGTCAGCCATGGCAGAGAGAGGAAGGGGACGGAAGTAGGTAGCTCTCTAGTCCTCTTACACCTGCTTCAAAAGGAACATTTCTGGTTTTTCCCCCTCAGCTTTATTGAAATATAATTGACATATAACATTGTGTGAGTTTAAAGTGATTTGATACACTTATTTACATATTACAAAATGATCACCAGCATAGTTAGCTAACACCTCCATCATGTCAAATAATTATCATTTCTTTTTTGTGGTGAGAACATTTAAGATCTACTCTCTTGGCAACTTCAAGTATATTATACAGTATTATTAACTATAATGGCTATGCTGTAACTTAGATCCTTATTTACCTTATAACTGGAAGTTTGTACTCTTTGACCAACATCTCAATTCCCCTACCCATACCCCCTACCCCAATCCCTGGTAACCGTGATTCTAGTTCCTGTTTCTATGAGTTCGGCTTTTTTAGATTTCACATATAAATGATATCACACAGTGCTTATCTTTCTCTGCCTGACTTATTTTACTTAGTGTGCCTTCAGGATTCACCCATGTTGTTGCAAGTGGCAGGATGTCCTTCTTTCTCATGGCTGAATAATATTCCATTATATATATACCACATCTTCTTTATCTATTCATCTGTTGATAGACACTTAGGTTTTTTCCATACCTTGGCTATTGTAATTAATGCTGCAATGTACTTCAAAGTGCAAATATCTCTTCAAGATCCTGTTTTCATTTCCTTTGGATATATACCCATAAGTGGGATTGCTGAATTATATGGTAGTCCTATTTTTAATTTTTTGAGGAAACTCCATACTGTTTTCCATAGTGGCTGCACAAATTTACAGTTCCACCAATAGCAGGGTTCTCTTTTCTTTACATCTGTTTTTTTTTTTTTTTAATTTCCTGTATGTACTTTCTTTGAAGAAAATAATTTGTAATTTGCTGCTAAACCAGAATGTTTAAAAACTACAACTTAGTTAAACTTCCTCAGTTTGTAAATTGAGTTCAGAGATGTTATGTAATTTTTCTCACAGTCACACAGTTAATTGGTGGAAAAATTGTGATGGCATTATGTCAGAATATTTAGCCAACCAACATGTGTGAAGACCTATTTTGTATAAGGTCTAGTTGAAGGCACTACATAGAAGTACAAAGATGACTATCTCAGAGAGCTCACAATAAGTTAGGGAATATTTAGGGAATAAAACAGGGAACAAACACATGAAGAGAAATCATAGAGAAAAGTGTATGGCAGTCTGTATTTTCCAAAAATGTTACAGCAGTCTTTCTGGTCCCACATTCCCTGCCAGAATTTTGCCACTTGTCAAGAGGCATAGTCCGTTTTCCATCCCCTTGAACCTGGACAGGCATGTGAGGCTTCGGAACTTTTGAAGCTGGGTTAGAAAAGGCAATTCGGTTCCCACCTGGCTCTTTCTCTCTCAGGAGGCTGACTTTGGAATCCAGCCAGCTTGCTGTGAGAAAGCCTAAAGCATCTCACATAGAGAGCCCACATGGCGGGACCATGTGGAAAGGAGCTGAGCCCCCACTGGGAGAGCCAGCAGCAACTGCCAGACATGCTAGTGAATGAGCCTTCAGATGAATCCAGCCCCTGGCTTAGGCTCTTTCATCTCAAGCCCTAGACACTGTGGAGCAGAGACAAGCCATTCCGGCTGTGTCCTATCCAAATTCCTGACCCACAGTACCTGTGAGCATAATAAATGGTTGTTTTGTGCCAGAGAAACTGGCACAGAGTAATTCTGTCTGGGTCTTCTTAGATGGTGAAATGAACTGTAGGAACTATTGCTGTGAACTATCCAGAAAGTTTTTCTCCCATCCTCTTCTTCATGTAACAATCTAGTCTCTTTGTTCTGGTTGATCATAATACCCCATTTTCTTGGACTCTGCGATTAAGGCAGGGGTAAGCAGATGACCCAAACAGGACCAATCAGGTTGATAAATGGAAGTGGCTCATACTGCTGAGGGGATTAGGCTGGGAGCGGGTATAAGATGAAAAATAGAGGTAGAGAAAAAATTTCAGCTACATTAAGTCCCTTTTATAGCCCCAATTCCTGCAGCAATCCCTTTGAACATGTATGGCCACCCCAGTATTCTTCACAACCACTAAAACCAATAATTTTAATTCTTGTATATTGAATTTTTATTCCTTTCCTCCAATGGTTCTGCCTAATTTAAAAGGCTTTGTGGGTCTTGGAAGATGGTAGGGTATTGGCATTCTGAAATGGACACAGAGGCTTTAGAAGAAATATCCATGGAGGAGAGGAGCACAGCTGCTAAAAGCACACTTTAGTCTCCAGTCCAAGGTCCAAATGCACCTCCATCCTTACTCATTGAGAGAACTTGGATTTTACCTCACCAAACTACTTTCCTCACCTATGAGATAAAGACAACCCCTACGGTGTGGAGTTATTGTTAGGATCAAGCGACACCCATAACCCATATTAGCCCAGTGCCTGGTGCACATTAAGGTTTAGTTGTGGCTACTATGCAAGGACAGCATGGAGGGTGGATGAGGAGCAGCATATGGCAGGAATGTGGCTGAGATAAACCTGGAACAGGAGGCCGGAGCCGGGTTGTAGCGGGCCTGGAATGCCTGACTGTGTTAGGTGGACAAGGAGGAGTCATGGCTGTTTTCCTAGCAGAAATGATCAGGGATGTGAAAACACGTACCTCTCACATATAAATCATACTTTGATAACAGGAATTTCATTTTAGTATAGCATCAGCAGTATAGCTTCATGAGTATACATAATATATTTGGATGTAATTGTGTGATTGGTTTCAAAAGCATATGGACTCAAGGGTTAGACGGTCCCCGTTTTTTGTACCTACAAGCACAATCTCTGCTTTTATTCCCTGAAGATCTGACCTGGATGCATATGTCAGTTCTTTTATTACCATGAAGAATTGACTCATGCACAAGCATTGGTGAGCAAAGGTAGACTTCATTAAAGATTTTTATAGTGAACAATATCAGCGATCTATCAGATCTCTTCA
>NW_011889217.1:176564-185102 GCF_000151845.1 Pteropus vampyrus | reverse complement strand
TGCTCCTGGGAAATGGTTTTCTAGGGCAGATGGATGGATGAGCTTACTGTGTACATTCTACAGCAAATAACTTCAGCATCCCCCTTAGACATCTCAACTCTCTTGCTCTGCTAATAGATACCTTTTTCCTTCTTTCCTGTCTTGCATACAAAGTCTGGCTTTATTGGTTCATACTTCTCTCCCTGAGTCCTCCATCCCTGGTTTCAAAATTTCACCTCTTTATTTTGCAGAACAATTCTACCTCAGCAATCACCCAAACTTATTTACCAACCCATCACTATTAATTGCTACAATATTAGAACCTTGAAATCAGCAAGACTCTTTCTTCTTAGAAAGCAATTTAGGGAATATCTGTGAACATAAGAGCACACCTCTAGGGGTCTCACCCTTTACTCCAAGTGACTTACCTACATATCAAATCGTATGCTTTCTCTCAGAGGAACTACCTTAGCAGCTGAGCTAATAACATTTTGCCCACTCATTTTATATATCTATCTGTATGTGTATCTGTATCTATCTATCCTACCTACCTACCTACCTAAATAGAACAGTATAAATATTTCTTTAGTAGTCTGAGACAAGTATTTCCAAGCATTTTATTTCTCCACCCTTAAAAAAATGACATTGGGATGATTTAAAAAAAAAAAATGACTCTTTTTGGCGTGAGAGAAGAGCCTTATGATCAGGAAAGTAGACTGGACAGAAGGGACTGGCGTGGAGTTTCCAAGACTCCTTTTGTCCCCAGACACTGAAGCTCAAGTCCACTGGCTTCCCTCACCATCCAGGCTGTTTGTTTCCACTGCCCCAGAAGTTCCACCGCAAGCAACTTGATCTGCACCTCCTTTCAGGGAAGCCACTGGCTGCTGGTGCAAACTAATGAGTATTTTCCTACACAAAGCCTCCAGTTGAGATGATGAAGTAATTTATTAGGCTCCTACTGCAGTGAGCACAAACTGTTCCTGCTTGAAATGAACTAATTAAAAACTTCCTTACCATGTACAATTTCAATTGCATTGGAAAAAAAAAAAAGAACAATACCTCTGTGGTAATTTTTCATAGAAAGGAAATGATAATGATTTCTAAAAAAGAAAAAAAAAAAGTCACAGCAGCCTTGCTTTGCTTAAATAGACAAAGCCGGCATCTGTGGCTTTTGGTGTGTAACTCAGAGAATGAATATCTTTACTCAGAATGGATCCAATTCCCCACCTCTAAGTCTGATGTGACATTTTCCCCTGAGTTCAATCAATATGAAGGCAAAAGTTAATATTACTAGTTGTAGGGAAGAACTGAGTATAAAAGGTAATTTTATTTTGAGGGCGATGGTGACATTTGCATAGCCCCGATGGCCCTAGTTGTTCCAGGTTCAGGAATCTTTTTCCTTTAATAGCCAAATATCTATCATCTGAGCCCCTAATATCCTACCAGGCAGGCCTCTCCAGGGTGCCCTGGAAATCTCTCAGAAACATGTGAATTTAAAAATTCACCCTGATTGTTGTTTGTCAACTTGGCCTCGAACTATGGCCACTTTCTGTGTCAACATTCAGACTGTTATCAACTACCTGTGTGCTGTTTTACTCCAATGAAAATGTTAAAAAAAAAATTTGCCAAGTTTCAAGCATTCACATTCACATTTGCCCACTGACACTGAGACTCCTGGAGCCTTAATGCCCATCCCAGACCTGTTGAAGAATTGCACCTGTGCCTCAATGAGTCTAATCCAGGAAAGTAACCAATATCAAGAGAGACTTTACAATCCACTTTCAAATCAGTCTGAAATTTGGAAAAACTTCCCCTTCTCCATATTGTATCTGTCCCTTTCATATTCGGCTTGAGAGAAACTCACCGACTTTTCTTAAGGAACATAGCTCTCCTTTGCCTGGGTGGTAATAAACTCTGTCTCCATTTTAGATTATGTTGGTGATCTTTCTTTTGATTCTGTGACAGTGGACACTGGCTGCTCTATTAATCTTCTGGAGTTTAACTAAGATGGGGCTGTGACATTTCATAAAGCTTTACTGAAGAGTCGGTAGTGGAGGGAATGACACAGGACTCAGGGGTGCCTTAAAGCTGGACATTAAATGTATCTTTTTTCAGTTCCTTTGGCCATGTCCTTCCACAAAGATCCCCTCCTGGCTATCCCTTCCTTTCCCACCAGCCCGTGGCTGCGGGACCAAGTTGCTTCCCTCCAAAGTGAGTGCTCTTGCCAAGTTCCTGCCTGTCTGATCCAGACTCCTACTCCACCAACACCCCCTTTCCTCCTCAGTCTCGGCCCATGACCAGTCTCTCAATAGCATGGCAATCTTGGGGATGGCTGTCCATCATTATTAAGGACTACTTTTTATATTTTTATGCGAAACGATTTAGCTCACTATCTCCAGAAGCTCTCCATTGCAACTGAGGATCATAGCTAGCTTCACTTTTGCATAAAACATCATTAAAGTTTTCCAGAAACAAAAGAACAAAGTGTGCCCTCAAAGGTGAATCCAAACCTCCGTCTTTAGAGGACTGGATAAATTGTTGATGGTTAAAAAAAAAAGTCTGTCTTGTTCCCTTCCTCCCCTCTGCTTTAGAGTCTAGTTGAGAGCATCCCAAATCATTGGCTCTTACTGTGTGCCAGGCACAATACCCAGATCTAGGAGACAGAGAAAACTAAGACACAATCCCTGTTCTCAAGAGGCTCGTGACTTACAAGAAGCTGCCAATGACAAGAGGGGGATAAGAATAGCAGATGCAGGTGTAAGATGCAGAGACAAAAAGGAGAAGGAGAGGCAGGAAAGCCTCTTCCAGGAAGAGGCTGCACATCAGTGGGTTTTGTAGCACAAATAAATCTACCAGATGGATGAAGTGGGAAAAGATTTTAAGCAGAGGAAACAAGGGCAAAGATGTGGTGACATGAACTAGTATGCCACATGAGGATTACTAAAGATGGGTAAACATAAAGCACAGCTTGAATTCAAGGGACGGGGAGAAAGTCCAGGAGTCACATCCCTCCTGGGTGTTACTCCACAGGGGATGAAAAAAGCTTGAAGCATTTTGAGCAGGATTCGGGGGTAGGGAATGGGGACAGGTAGAAGGTGACACAACCAGATTGGTGTTTTAAGAAGATCACACAGAAGTTTTTAGCTAGAGGCCACAATACTAATCAGACAAATAATCCAGAGGACAGGAGCTAAGACCTCGTAAGTGGCTGTGAGAATGAAAGAGAAAAAAGAGTTGTGAGGACTCTCTGGGAGGTTCAATCAATAGGATTTGTTGTCTGGTTTCACGTGGAGGGTGAAGGAAAAGAAGCCCAGTTGGACAGCAATGTTTCTGATGGGCAGATGGTGATGCCACCAGCTAAGAATGGGAGTATGAATGGAGGAAAACCGGTTTGTTGATTGGGGAAGGGGTTGGAGGAAAGGTGAGAAGAGGTCAGGGGTTTGTCAAATGATGAATTCTGGTCTGGACATACCATGAACCTGGTTTCTAGCCAGACTGAAGATGACTGGTTAATGGTTGGACATTCGGCACCAATATTTGGACCGATGAGGTAGACTTTAGGTTGTAATTATAATCATGAAAAGGCATTTTACTCTCCAAGGAGAAGTGTAGAGTGAGAAGAGAAATAAAAAAAGCGTTGGCTATAGAATTATGGGGTATGCCACCTCTATTCTTGTCATTTTTATGGAGTTTCTGCTTTTACATTTATTTGGAATATTTGGTAAGTAATATAATAGAAAGCTAATCCATCTGCAAACAAGATGTTTTTCAGATACAGTAAAACCAACCTGAGATACCAAGCAAGCACATATTAGTGCTCGATAAATATTTTTTGAATGCATGAGGGTGAATATTCATTTTGCTCAGTTATACAGAAGCACCACGAGAGTAGGGCAACACTTCTGCTTTAATTTGCATGAAGACAAATAACACAAATAAGTACTGATGATTGTGGCACTGCAACAGAAAGCCAAAAAGAGAAGAGCAGCACACTCTCTAACCATAGCAACGAGGTTGGGGATAGCACCATCCAGAAGGTTATAGATCTCTGAGAAAGAATGTTTGCTCCCATGAGCCCTTGCAACTAAGCAGCAAGGACACCACTTCATTTTGAATAGTGAAAAAAGTGACCTTGGTGATGTGAAGAAGTAGTGGTAGCAGTAAAATATGCATTTGTTTTTTGGTGAGAAAAAGAATAAGGCACAGTCATTCTCCGGGGCTCTTGACAAATAACAAGTCCCACTTTTCCACATTTCTGTACCTTGATCTCTATCTAATGCCCCTGGTATCCCACAGAAACATCCGTTTTTGTAACTTAACTAAAGCAGTGTCCTAGAATTCATGGCAAATCCTACAGTATGAAACAGAACAACATTTCCATTCACAGGGACTTGATGTCATGACAATACACAATGGCCGTCTAGCTCAGCTCCAGGGGCTTCGGAGATCAGTGATTGGAGAGGTCCTTACAACGGCATTTCCAGGCCAGATAGGAGTTTTCCAGCCTCTGAAATACCTGATCTGGCATCCCATAATCTCACAGCACTTCCAACTTAAAATGGCTTAGTTGCTAAAGGCTGGTAATGCCAAATATTTTTTCTAGCTCAGAACTCAGCTAATGGACAGAGATGACCCTGTACAAATAGAGCTGCCTCAACAGGTACTTCTTCAGACAAAGGAGAGACATAGCAAGGTCACAGTTGCTTTGTAAAACCTGCCGCTTCCTCAGGCAGTTTAGTGTGACATGTAAAGTCTATTTCATGTTAACCTTTGGACTTTGCGGGGCCATGAGATAGTCAGAAGCATAACAGTACATTTCATATTTGCCATAATTCCTGCGAGTAGATTACCAAACACCCTCTAGGTACTCCAGCCCATGGAGTTTTAGGTGAAACTCAACTTTTGGTTGGACAAATTTATAGTGATCATCTAGTGTTCTCTATCAGCCATTCTTTACCAAGACATTCCTTGTTTTGACAAAAATATTGCATTATCAATAAAGTGTGAAAGTTGGTTAAAGATTTCCTTTTTCTCTTTGTAAATGAGAACGGAGTCAAAATTATCCTATGGTAATGTCTCTCATACTCTGATTGACTTTTTGGAGTCGGGGAGCAAGGGGTCTTACCCTACAGTTATCCTAATAGAAACTAAGCATAACTTAAAACCTATTCTCTCTATGTAGTCTCTGATAGCAGTGTGTGGGGCACTAAAACTCCATGCATTTTGTGTTGCTTCGGAATGTTTAAGGGACTGAGTTTCAAACCCACTTTAGCATCTCAGGGTGTGCTTGGATACCCCCAGCAGTGGGGAACTTACTACCTTCCCAGATGGCTCTTTCTTTTATTAGACATCTCTCATTGTTCAAGTGTTTTCTCTTCCTCTATCAGACCTGGTTCTGTCCATTCAGGTCATATAGAGTAATTCCAAGTCTACTTCTGGATGATTGGCTTCAGCATCTTAGGAGGCCAGTCGCTTTTCTCATTTTGAGTATTTTCACAGGTGTGACTTTGCCTGTCCATTTAGAGGTTCTTCATATGATTAGCTGGTTTCAAATTCCCACCTGTCCTGTTTGCTCCATCAGAGTGCCGATGAGTTTGACAATATCTATCACAGTGAGTAGTGTCCAGTATTGAACACTCTACCTCTCACAAACCCATAATTTCTTATCTAACTCAAGTAGAAGGAAATAATACTGCCTTCCTTAAGAAGCAGCTTGAATCCTGGCCATAAAAATGTGTTAATTCTGAGGTTTCTGAAGAAGAGGGGTATTAGTGGGAGACTGAGACCTATCACCTCCAACCCTTCACACTTACCTCCCTGATATGCGTTCCTACCCATATTCTTCCTCCCCAGCCTCACTCATCCCTCCTTCTCCAGGTGAGAACTCCCGGCCCAAGGGGTTTGGACTAGATGACCTCCAAGGTATGTCCAGTCAAAAGTTCAGTGCATTTCTAAAGCCAACTATTAGAGCTTACATTTAGGACCTCTGAGAAGTAGGAAACCCTGATAATAAGGTTCACGTGGGTAACATTCCATTTTTCTTAAATGAAGAAGGTGCTGCTCCCCCAAGTAGACCTTTAAAAATATGTCTGAGCATTTCGTCACAATGATGGGTGGCAGGTGTCACTGGTATTAGAGTCATGAATGTGAAACATTTTATAATGCTTGAGATAGTCTCAGAATCGCCCCATTCCAAATTCCAATAATGCTCCCTGACAAACATAAATAGAGGGAGCACAGGACTAAATCAGAAGACCAGATTCTAGTCCAGTTCTTGCTCTTACTAGCCTCATTTTACTTATTTGTAAAATGGGTGAAAGCACAAAGCTGTTGAAGACAAAGTCTCATGCATTTAATCAGATTGTCTCTTCTGTCACCTACTCAAAATTCATTCTCCTTTCAGTCCGTGTGGTTTGGGTGGCCCTGATCCCACACCACCTGGAGGTGGAGGCGTGTGACCTAGGGTTACCAGTCAGCTAATTCCATTCTCATGGCTCAGGGATTGGGTCATGGAAGGGTATACGACCATCACTCAGGCCAGGGATAATCAGGCTGTGACTTTCATTAAAACTTGTGGGAGAAGAGAGCTCTATTTTCAGTTTAAATCAGGCCTTGGAAGATAAGAATCTGACACTAGGAGAGGCTGCCACGATGGAGCCCGAGAGTGGATGCCAGCCTGGCATGAGGCAAAGCCAAGAGATTCAGAGAAATGACTGGTGTACATTATTTGAGTCCCCGGATAAAGCTAAATCTGATTTTTAAAGATACCCCTGGGCATTTTAGGTATCTGAGAAATACATTTTCTTTGTTAGTTAAGCCAGATTGAGTCACCTTAAATTATTGTTACTAGTATCTTCTCCCCTTGACTCCAAGCTTCTTGCAGGCAGGCATCTTAAAACCTTCCCAACTAGCCTAATACTAGATATGAGTGTAGTATAAAAAAGCACCCCACAATAGTTGATGCACTAGTAAAATAAAATAAAATGGTATATATGAGTTTTGTTGACTCAATTATCTTACAAATGAAACAACATATTATAGGTATCAAAGTTCTCAGGAATATTTCCTCTTCAAACCCTCGTATACCAAGAATTTCTAGAACAATAAGATTAGTATATAAGCAATGGAATTGCTCACCTAGTTTGGCTTTCACATTTTTCTCCATTTTGCTCTGTACTGAAGCACCGTGTCCTTGCTATTGTGTCCCTAATAGTCTCCCTCATTAGACTGAGCTTCTCCAGTGCAAAGACCTTTTCAGTTTTATCTCTGCCATCAGTGCACGTGGGAAGTGCTCAGTCGTTTGGATGGGCTCCTCTCCCTTCTCTGCCCTCTCAAAGGCAGCCCATTACTGCTGTGGACTTTCAGGTGGCTCAATTGCCAGGAAAGTGTATCCCTGTAACCTGGTGGGCATCCTTGGGGCCTTATGGCATGTCTTTAATTTTAATTCACTCGAAAGACATTCAAAGTGCACCGATTATGTGCTGGGCATTGTCTTTGGGGAGTCATGTTCTTGTGGTGCTCATAGACAACTACATAGGCAATCATAATGCAGTCTGGTAAGTGCTAGGATATAGGAAACGTGGGGTGGTATGGCAGTAAACAGGAAGTTGCTAGGATGAAGAAAATCAGGGAAATCTTCCTGGAAGAAGTGGCATCAAGCTGAGGCCTAAAGGGTGAACAAGATTAGCCAGGCAATGAGCAGGGAAGAGAGCCTCCCAACCAAAGGGAATGGCAGTGGGTGAGTGGGGTAGGGGAGCAGGAGTGTTTAAGAAGTGGACATGGTGCAGACTGGCTGCAGTGTGCTCGTAGATGTGGTTTCTCATATTTTTCCTCCAGGTCAGGGTCTCCTGACACAGCCCAACCAGGCCATGCCCTTCTGTATTCGGTGGTTTTCTTGGTTATACCTATGAACTTCAAATAATGTCAGTGTGCCAGGCTATGTTGTACCTCAGTTGGGTGAAGGGCCTGGCTGGACTCCTTCCTTTCATCCTTTTCAGAATTCATTGATTAATCTCTCTGGAAGAATTCAAGTGTCAGCAGAGTATAGGCTGGCCTATCTAGCTTAGAATCAGATCCCTGATAACTGCAGCCACCTTAAAGACGATTCTAGGTGTTTTCATGAAAAAGATACCTAGGCCTTAGGGGACGTAAGGTCTGGAGGGTGGGAGGCAGAGTGACAAAAAGTGGTGTGTGTGAGTACGCACGTGCATGTGTGTGAGTGTGCGCACGTGTGTGCTCGCATGGGGGGCGTGCAGGTTGGGGGGCAGGGGGGGTTTGGATGGGCTGGCCACTGGCTCATTTATTCAGTGATAGATCCTTATCTCCACACTGGACAGCTTTGAAAATCTCCTGAGAGCATCAGTCAGGTGGGAAGTTGTCTTGGCAACCCATGGACTTTTACGATTTATATTCCTCCCCAGATGGATATGGAAATTGAGCCTCGCAAAATGCAATCACTATTTTTTGCTCTTTGATGTCAAGCCATTTCCCCATCTTCCGCTTGGGGGCGCAATTCTTGAGTTTATTAGAGTTTATGGCTCTGCTTTTAAATCTTTCCAC
>NW_011889217.1:152354-175284 GCF_000151845.1 Pteropus vampyrus | reverse complement strand
CTTGTTTTTTTTTTTTTTTCTTCAATATCTCTGGAGATTCTGATGTAAAGCCAGGGTCGAACCTCCTGGCAGGCATTTGTACTTCTGTTTTGGAGTGTTTCCCTTTCTGGGCTGTGAGCCCCTTGATGGTAGGGTCTTGCTTGCTCTCTGCTCAGCATCACTGCTGCAGCCGTATGGAGTCTGACCCCAAGTCCAGGGCTGCGGCTCCTTCTAGGGTGGCTCCCACGCTGTGATGAGGCACCTGGTGCTCCAGGATTTAGAAGAACTCTCTGTCATGTGTTCTAAAAATTAAAAACTCAATGAATACAAATATCTGTAGTGTTTTACTACCTTAATGCCATATACCCCCTTCCTTCTTTTGAAGGAATGCTATGACTTCTTTTCTTTCTAAATGTGTATTTGAATCTCTTTTCAGATATATATTTTATCTTTGTCTCCTGTTATTTCCCTAGTTTTCAAAATGTACCCTTAAGTCACTTTTCAAATGCAACATATAAGTTTGTTTACTTGTGACTGGAAGGGCTTCTCTCCCCTGTGGATCCCCAATTTCTGGAAAGGAGAAAGGAGTGGATTTTGGGTAATGCTCAATATAAGAAGACAACCCAGAAAACCGATGTGTTCAGAACTGAACTGAGGTGGAGCAATCACCCAGCTTCAGGCTAGTACATGCTCCTCTCATTTCTTCTAGCATGCAATTTAAGTGAAAAAGCCAAGTTTTAAAAACTTCTGAATCTGTGGTCTTACTTCTACCATGATTGCTCTGCTTCTAAGTAGGAACCCAAAACATTTGATGAATGAATGAATGAATGCAGGAATGAATGAAGTGTCATACAACCCTGAATTGCTACATTCAGACCCCTTTTGTCTGTGCCAGGGGAAGTGCTAAACCCATCTCAGAATGGAAGAAGCTGGTGTGGAAAGCTGGTGTCGGCGTCATGTAATAGCAGAGGGAAATTTTCTCTTCGGCCCAGGAGGAAAGGCACTGTGGGTGGAGAAGAGAGAGACACAGCGCATTCTGGGCGCCACACGTAGCAGGTTTACCTCCTCTGCGATGGAGGGTAAGCTCTATGCCAATTGACTTCAGGGAAACGAGCAGACAAAGCACCCAAAGTGGAAGGAGCCAAGCATTGTTCTTGAAAAGGACCCACGCTGGAGCAGTTGGCAGAGCTCCTGGCAGGCTGGAGAGCTGGGTACCTGAGCTCCTTGCTGGCAAAGCCCAGGAAGGCGCCCTTCATCCTCGGAGGCCATGAATGTGGCTGAAGCAGCCCGCAGGACCTTGGTTTCTATACGCCATCCACAGCGTGTGTATGTTCACATGTAGTCTAAACCTCTTCTTGCGGTGGTTGTTTTTAAGCCTGTGCTGCCAAGCTCACTCCTTGGTTATAAGATGTATCTTGGGGAAATGAGGAGAGCAGAGGAGTTAGACCTCACTGCAGAAGGCTGGCTGGTTGCCCCATACATGCCCATAGAGAGATATGCATACCTGGGAGCATCTGTGCCAGTCCAGGGTCTGATCTTCATTCTGCCAAGGATGGGTGCCTCTTCAGCGAGAGACTCTTGCTATCCAGCTCACCGAAGCCATAAAGGAGCCCTGAACACCCACTGATCCATTTAGAGTGAAAAAACTGTAATAGAGAAAGATGCTTCCTGTAGAGATTAAAGTTGTGCCCGGAGTTGTGAGATGGTCGCTGGAATCACAGCATCACTGGGTGGGTGCATTGACCCCTGAGACTTACAAAGTATTGAGCAGAACTCGTGTGCATGTTCTGTGGAGGTAGAGATGGTCTGGTGCCATCCCAAGAGGAAACTGCCAAGGCAGGGCCATGTGGCCTTCCCTGGGGAATGAGGTTCCACAGGAAGATGAGAGCTGCTGCATAGCGTCTTCTCTGCGTGCGGGATTGGGCTACCCCAGGCACCGAGTGGTTTCCATCAGGGGAAATGTGAGTAGCAACTGAATGAGTTTAGTCTATGGAGGTGAAACCATGTTTAAATGGGGGTTGCCATGCTAGTCATGTGTTCCCCCGATCCCATAATCTGAGAATAATTCCTTGTGTCAGAAATAAACAGTGGATTTCTATTAGAGTCTTTACCTTGGCTTTAATGAAAAACTACTTTTCATTTCCCAGGAGACCTCCCACAAAGACAAAACTATGACTGTCCCCCTGGATGGGAGCAGGAGTTCCAGCTGGTGGCAAGAACCCACCAAAGAAGTCTTCTGACTCCTGAGGTGTGTCTCTTCTAGAAGTCCTCTGGCATCCAAGGCTGAAGGAGCCAGTGCCGCCCTGACTGGAACCCAGGGTGGGGGTTGGGGTGTGGGTAAGAGGACCAGGTGTTTCCAGCAGCCTATTGCCGAGTGTGCAGAAACGGACGCCCCGTTGAGTCTCTCCTGTTCCAGTGACTGGAGGGTCTCATTAGCCTATGCACACTAACAGCTTTCTTTAGGGACAATGAGGTCCTTGGGAGATGTGCAGGCTGGAGAGAAAGTGGAAAAGCTGATGGAGTTTTCCAGGTTTCACAGAGTGCAGTTTGCATTTATCCTTCCCTCCCCGTGCAGTTCCAGCTGCCTTCCTTGCTTCTTTGTAGCCAGTTGGTTGTTGTTTTTGTTTTGTTTTGTCTTGTCTTCTGAAAGCCCTGACAATAGGACATTTTGACATCATTATTAAGAATGTGGACCCAGACATAAGTGTGTTAAAGGGAGAAAAGTGAACAGACAGGGAGCTAGGAAAGAATGCCTCAGTGCTTACAAAAAGGAAGCCAACAAAATGTGCTAACTTAAACAGAAAGGGTAGTGTCAGCAGTTTCCAGCCCCGAAATATATCAAGCCGTCAGGGAGGCACACAGGCTTCCAGCCCATAGAGCTCCTCGGGCCCCTTTCCATCTCTTTCCCTGGGTACCTCCTTTTTCCTTTCTACCAGCCCCAGGAAGTTTTAAAAGAGTCATCCTTTTTAAAGCGCTACTTTCTTTCCAAGGTTCAGTTCCTTTTATCACAGAGGGTGGAGTTTATCTTTTCTGCTTCATCCACAAAGGGTCCCACCTTCAGCACCTGGGCCTGAACACCACTTAAATCTGACAATGGGATATTGCTCCACAATTTCACTTTAGTTTAATTATAAAGTGAGATCCATCTGTTTATTTTAGCGAGCTATTTATCTCACTCCTTGGTTAAAAGATATATCTTGGGTGAGACATCTGTAGCTGCTCCAGCCATGTAGGATAGGCTTTGTCTCCTATGTGCTGGTACCTCAGTGGCACAGGTTGTTGAGGGAGGGGTGTGGGTGTGTGTGGAGGGAGGTGGGGGTCGGGGTCATGGCAGCCAGCCAGCAGGGCTGCCAGAATCCAAAGAGCAAATAACACTTGAATCAGTGTGGGGCGACATCATGCTCTGAGTCATCTGTCCATTCAGGGCAAGACCCTAGCCAGAGATGAAAGCAGGTGTGGTAAGCAGGACTGAAAACTTGGGAAGAAGAAGCCAATCTAGGTTTGGAAGTAAAAGAGTTAAAGGAAGGGGTTTTGTTTTCCTTCAGCAGATACTCACTGAGCATCTACAGCAGGCCTGGCTATATGAAGGTACTTTCCCTATCTGTTCTCATTTAATACTGGTCTGAGAGACCACTTTTATGTGAGGAGGCTGGGGTTCTGAGGGGCTTATTGCTTGCCCAAGTTTACATAGCTAAGTAAGAGTTGAGGCTACGACCTCTGACCCAAATTCAGGGCTCTTTCTACCAGGCTGTCTGCCTTTTTCCTTAGTTGCAGTGGGTCCCCCACATAGTTGCTCCTTAACTTCATATAAATAGCACGCACTTACTTCCTTGGTACTGTATCATGTCTTACTTTTTATTTTTCTGCCATTTTTGACAGGCTCTCAACCCAGGGGACTTCTTCCTTCAGAATAAAAGTGGCAGTACTCAAAACGGCCTTAGCAGAATTCTTAACGTCGTCTTTGACTGCGGGGTACTGGTTACGCAGTGTACAGGGTACTTTTGAACATGTGAATTTTCAGAATCTGTGCTTTTCGTTTTTCTATCACTCAAGTTAGTCTCTATTTCAAACCCCATTTTGCTTCCTGGCAGAAAATTCAATCTTGGTTACTTTCAGGTAAAGGCATTCATTTCAGGCTTTTATGCTTATGTACTTGAGTTAATCCAGGAGTTTATCCTCCCTGATCCCTGATTTAATACCCACAAACCTAGAGTTGGGATCTAAGATTTAGGGGCCTTAGGTAGCATCAGAGCATCAGCGGCAAGGGGCTCAGGCTCCTGGCTATTGGCATCTTTCTGTACTGGTGTCCACTGAGATGTACAGAACTCCTCCTGTGGTCAGGCTCTGCTGCTGTCCTGCCACTGGGCGTCTACTGAAACATCAGGTTCTTAACTGGCCTCCAGCCATGTAATCCTCTCCACTTCTACCGTGGCAAGTCCCAGCATCAGGACAGTAATAGCCCTATAGGCTGGCTTTTTCTTTTCCCCGTTGAAATTTCCTCATACTCCTCTGGGGCACAGGGAAGGTTTATTGCTCCCACACCTTTTGAATCAGCGGCAAACCCAGCGTGGGTATTTCAGGCCTTCTCTGCATCAGCACCATCTGCAACCATCTGTGCCCAACTACTGCCACGCTTTGGTGGAGCAGGACGTTCCGTAAGGCTGACACTACTCAAGTCCAGTTGGGATGCAGGGCAGGGATCTCTTTTCTCAGGTTCCCTCTTTTGTTTGGGGGTCCTACTGTTACTTCATGCATAGCAAGTCTTGGGGGAGTGGGTTCATGTCAGAGCCCAAGGATCTTCCTCAGATATCATCACCAGGCTCTTTGTTTCACTTCTAACTCTTCCCTGCAACCTCAGGACAGAGAAACTTTTTAATCCTTTCTCAGGCATCAGGGAAAGAAAGCTGGTTTTGCAAGTATTCTTCCCAAGGGGTCATGACCAACGTTAACATCAGTCAACATCTTGACAGTGGTTGCTAAAAGACAGCCATCGTAATTCAAAAAAATTATCCTATTCCAGGAAAATAGTTTAAACGAATGAGACAATAATAACAAGTACTTTTAAAGTGTATACTATGTGCTAGGCACAAGGTGCTGCCCCTTAACAATTCATGTATTTCTATTTATTCCTTAAGTATTATTTATTATTATTATTATTAATTATTATTATTATATTATTATTATTATTATTATTATTATTTTATCTCTTTCGCCAATGAAGAAACTGAAGCAAAAAGAGATCAAACAACAGATCTGAAATCTGTGAGATCAAACAGATAGTAACCATTGGTGTTAATAGTCAAATCTAGACATTCTGTGCTCTTAACCACTGTATGGCTTCACTGCTTACATATGTAAATGATGATTTAGTCTTCCTTTAGACTGAGACTGGGGCTGCTTCCACTTTTGCAGTGCTCTGCAGATTAGGGCAGTAAGTTTTCACTGAAAATTTATGTTGGCTAATTCCCCACCATTCCTCCTTTTTTTCACAAACATGTTGTCCTCAGTTGTGGAGTCTCTTTTCAACCCACATAGGGCTTACAATTACGTGTCAAATCTGGTGAAAAATGAAGAATGCTTGGAATGAGCCAGTGAAGGAGGCCTTGTGTGTGTGTGTGTGTGTGTGTGTGTGTGTGTGTAGTGAGGAGTTGCAAGCAGATAGGCCATACTCTTGATATCTACGGGAAGTGTTTATTTAATCCTACACATTGTATTCTATCTAATGTACTGAACACATTGTGGTAACAGCGATGCAAACTAAAGCTGGCAGTTTTGTTCTTAAAAAATAAACATTACAAATGAAAACACTGTCAAAATCTTTTCTCTGCACCTATCAGAATTTGTAGAAGGCAAGCGCGCACGACTGTATGTGACACTTCTGTTGTATGAATTCCTCTTCTGCTTTCTCTCCAGGCACCCAACAATATTCTCTTTTCCCCATAATATATGAAATAGGAAAATTGTTGGTGACATTTTGCAATATGGTATGACAACTGGTGAGTTGTCATATGGGAAATGATGATGTAATAGAATTAGGTGAAATTGCTGAAATTCTTATTTTTCCCATGGAATTCTGCCAACATTTGTTTTCTATAATTCTGCAGAAATACTGTGAAACAAAAATTGGACTTTCTCATCAGTTGGAGAAATTGCAACTTATGTTTATCTAGTTGTCATGACCTGCAAAATATTTTCTCATGGCTTAGAATTAGAAGGGAGTAAGAAGAAATTTTGGCTGTTTGTTGGAATTCTTGAAAACGCCCTTGAATGGTAGAGAAATGCAAGTGGTAAATAAATAGCTGTTAGGAAATCACGTAGAGGGGAGTTCCCAGAAAGTGAAGGACCTGGGGAAACTGGAGTGGTTATTCGCAGTAGAAAAGTTGGCGCCCACATGGCCATGGTGGTATAAAACAGTGAGAACGATGTTTCCCCAAACCCTCTCTCACGTTTTCAGAGATGTGGAATTATCTGAACACTGAGAACATTGACGTGTGAGTGATGTTTAACTCCGGCATTAACCTCCTAATACAAGCTCCAGTTCTATATGTTAGGCTCAGCCCAATTGCCAGCAGCTCCAAAGCCCTTAAAAGCTTCTTTGTCTTAAAGGCACCAGTTCTCCCTGTGTATGGGCACCTGTCCCTGACTCAAATCTCCAGCTAACCAGACCAGTTTTGTCTTGTCTCTCCAGACAAAGAGCAACTGGAAACATCCTACCCTCCTCCATCCCACTTCTGACTCAGCTTCTAAATCCGGGGTCACTTTGAAAATACCCTCAGGGTCCAACTAGAGAGGAAAGCCCACTGAACAGAATCTGGCCTGTCCTTGCTGGTGTAGCTGGTCCTGCAGACATGAGAATAGAGATTGGAGAAGGACCAATTCCTCCAAAGGCTTTTGTCTGAGACACACTGGCTTAGCCAAGGAACTGTATTCTCTGCTGAGCTGAGAGCTGGCCATCCCATGGAAATCCACAGCAAAAGTCCTTGGGAAATGGAAGAGGAACAGGTTTGAGGGGCTGAGTGGTTTTTGGGAATGCTGAGTGGGAACCTTATGTATATCTGATTGCAAAAGAAGAAATCTTCCAGTCACATTTAAATTCATGCCTAGTCAGTGCATAGATAGGAGGTCTTAAACTGGGATGCATGAAACCTCTGAAATTATACATAAAGCTGTGTGTGTGTGTGTGTGTGTGTGTGTGTGTGTGTGTGTGTGTGTGTAAGCATTTTCTAGAAAAGAGAATCCATCTCTTCTGGATTTTCAAAAGAGCCTGCAACACTTTCCCCACCCACATTGTCATCAAAGTTTAAAAACCAGTAACTTAAAACGATCACAGTATTTTGAGCTGAAAGAAATCTTGGATGATGTTTAGTTCGTTTTTGCTTCTTTCTTAATTTTTCCGATGTAAAATTTTGAGTCTAATTAGCATGAAATGTTTCACAAACATTAAAGTCCTATAGGCCTTCTCTTCTGAAACAACTTCCAAATGGGTCTTGGAAAATACATCTGAGAAAACATAGAATAAGGCTAAGAGTTGTGGGAGTGACAGGCACACTTCTGTCCTCTGGTTTATCTTCGTGTCTTCCTTGGAGTGTACAGAGATGGGACTTCGTCGTTTAGAAGCCCAAGTCCTTCCATTTCAGAGAGAACTGATGAGATTCATCCTAGAACTGTCCCACCGAATGACTTCACTATGATGATTTTCACGGCCAATCTTCCTCTGCACATTTACACATTTATTTTTTTTTTCACTTTTCTGTTTAAAGCAGCTCAAAGATACATAATTCAAGATGCTTATAGTTTGAAAAAAATCTCATTTGTTCAACACAAATATTGAAAAAAGAAATCAACTTGACACCTGGCACTCTTCACTGCAGCTGGATTCACTCTTCCCAAGTCCAATGTTTTCATTCAGTGAATGGAAATTATATATGAAGAACAGGGTGAGCAAACCACAGAATTCTAATTTTCACATCAGATTTATCTGGAGTGAGGTGGAAAGCAGGAGAAGAGTCAGTTGATACTTTTAATAGTTAGGTCAGAAATGAGGCTTTCTCATTAAGAAGTAGAGTAGAAAAAACTTGGCAACCATTGGTTATAAGGGCAGGGATTGGGGAGAAGTTAAGGATGACTCCCAGGCTTCTGACTTGTCACCTGGGGTACACAGAAGGAAGAGCGTTTGAGAGAAATAAATGAAACACATTTTGGATATGTTGTATTTGGATCCAGGTGAAGAATGGTGTAAAGTTCAATATGAGGGTCTGAAACTCCAAGTTAATTCAAGTATTGGGCTGGAGATATGATTTAAGAATCACCAGAATGCCTACAGCCTACACACCTACAGGAAGTTAGAGAAGAAGATTTCAAAAAGGAGAGCAAATAATGATGCCAAATATCTTAGAGAAGTCGAGTAAGAAAGAACCAACTGTCTACTGACTTTAGCACCGAGAAAGTCATTGATGGCTTTAATAAGTGGTTTCTGTGGATTTGTAGGAGCAGAAGCCAAATCATATTTGACAGAGGATAGAATGAAAAGCAAAGAGATAGCGAAGCTGAATGGGGATGATTCCAGAAGGCTGGATAAAAAGAGAAAAAAGTATGCAATGATGCCTGGAGGAAGCATGTAGAATGATGGGAGTTTTATTTATTATTTTTTAAGTTGGAAGACACTTGAACATGATTAAGATTAAGTGATGATGAAAAGAAACCAGAAAGAGGGAGAAGTTGAAGAAACAGGAGAACAAATGAATCATTGGTAGGAGAAATTCCTGGATGGAAATGGGGAAAAAGAAAATTAGAGAGCACCATGGTGAGACTGG
Source organism: Pteropus vampyrus (assembly GCF_000151845.1). Taxonomy (NCBI): domain Eukaryota; kingdom Metazoa; phylum Chordata; class Mammalia; order Chiroptera; family Pteropodidae; genus Pteropus; species Pteropus vampyrus. Next base: position 166,492 of record NW_011889217.1, on the reverse strand, counting down.
CTTTGAAGCATCCCTCCTCCAAGACATCGAGGAAAGAAGGATATGGGTGCAGGTAAACTTGTGAATGAGGGGTGGGGAATGGAGGGAGTTCACGCCTGGTCATCTTAATTTTATCAAAATTAAAGGAAGTGGAGATACGTGAGGTGGGCTAGGGAGCATGTAAAAAGTGGCAAAAGTTGGGACCTAGCCTGGAAAAGAGGGAGAAAGGAAACTGACAAGGGAAAAACAGACAAGGTTGGCTAAGGAGCACCGGGGGCCTAGACCAGACAAAATCCTAAATGTCTAGTAGCATCCATCCATCCAGCTATGTATATTTCTCTAATGCTTGGCTACCAGTGTGTAGTGCTGGAGAAGATAGATATGTTTGGGTTAACCCAGGGATGAGGATTTATAGATCAGGAGTAAAAGCAGGAAAAAGGGATGAAGAAGCTGCATTTTCTAGATAGAGTAGTCGAAGCGAGAGACTGTGGGATCTGGGCAGGAGAATAAGAAAAAAGAAGCAGGTAAAGACTGAAGCAAAGTGGAAATACTCAAGTTGCTGAAGATCTTGTGAAGGTCAAAGAGTGGGTGGGTCAGAGAAGGACTGGAAACGTCTGGGAAGGCAAAAGAGTGTGGTCAGAAAATGCCTACACTAGAATGTGTTTTCCAGAACTCTTTACCTCTGTTTCCACATTGTACTGTAAAATCTAAAAGTGCATTACAAATGAAAATGTAAATGTCTGGTAAATTACCTGTTATGTTGTATTCTCCATGCCTTTGGCTCTCTTCCATATGATAAATACCATTCTCTTTTCATTGAAATAGAAAGAAGTGAGCCAGGTCTAAAGAGTATTATTTCTCTGATGTTTTGACCATTTTATATACACGATGATCTTATTATTACTATTATTACTACTACTACTATTATTATATTTTTATTTTAAATATAAGCTTTTGGGAAAGGAGCCAGTGTTTTCTATTTCAGCAATTCCAGCATCTTTATAAGCATAAGCCAGCCTTCTGTACATCTGCTTTCTCTGGCTTTGTCTTTTTCTCTAAATTTAAGTTGATTATAGGAAAAATTTAACCTGTAAATCTCAAGAGGACAGACCACATCAATAGAGCCCACATGACAAATGACTAATGGTAACAAAGTGAACCCATGGGATGACGGGGAATGTCAGGGAGGCTGTCATATCACTGTGACCTAGATCGAAAGCTGAGCCTGAAACCCAGTTAGATACGTGCAGATTAGACGCATCGCATGTAAATAAGGTAGAGGTCGCCCCCAGGCCCTCTAAGGCTGTGTCAGCTGTGCTTTTGGAAGAGAAGTGAAGAATTAAATGTGTACATAATTTGAGAATAGTTCAGTAGGAACACAAACATGCATTCTTAGCGTCACTGATTCTGATATACATTGTCAACAGACCACACTTTGTAAACAACTTTAGATTAGGGTGCAAGTTCATGCGTGGTTATGGGCTCTAGCAAGGGACATTTTCTATTCCTGAGAACCATGGGTTCCTCCCCCAGTGGAGTGAAGCTTGATGCTCCCAGAGGAAAGGAGTAGGGGGAATGAAGCCAGTGTGGAGTAAGAAAGGGGAGAAAGAATTGGCGGTGACCCTGGAATGGACCTGGAAGACTTTCTGTAGGAACTTCAGCTGTCTGCCTAAAGGACCAGTTGCAGCCATGGGGAGGGCGACACAATTTGGTCTGCCTGACAGGTTGGACCTGTTGTCACACTGCCTTGGGCAGAAGCAGATTCAGGTTTAAAGGGATGTTTACTTTAATTTGGCAATGGCTGCTTCGGCAAAGTGCAGAGACTCCCTCAAGCTATCTCAGCTAAGGGTAGCAGCATGATGTGTTGTAAATTTGTATGTGGCAATAGGGCTTCTTGCTCTTGTCTTAGAACCCAACAGTATTGGAATTTCTCATCTATGTTTAGTGCTAGAAGTCTTTATTAACTGGCACCTGGCAATCTTATCCAGAGAATCATAGAATGCTAGAGCCAGGGCTAATTTTCAGAGTATGGTAGAGCCCCTCCTCATTTTAAAGATGCAAAAGCGGAGGCGCGGGGAGGATGGATGATTCACCAATGTTTAGCAGCCTCTTAGAGAAAGAGCTTGGACTATAAGTAGGTCTGCTGTCTATGCAGAGCACTCTGCTGCCTGCTCCTAAACCACACCCACCAGACAAGCGCCTGCTGAATCAGCACAGACTAGCTAGATATGTTGGTTTGATAACTGTTTAAGCATATCATACAGGTAGCAGACACTACTAGCTGCTTTGCATTTCGATTGTGTCCATTTAATTCTACATAATACCTCACTGCCTTAAGCAACCCCTCTTTTTTAAACCAGCATTCCTTCTAAGTCAGCATTCCTCCTAAACTCAGTACAATTGCCATCTACTGGCTTAAAGATAGCAATAAAATTTCCTGCAAAAGCTTTTTATGTAGGCAGGCTAAAGGAACAGAGACGTTTTATGACCTGGAAGAGAAGCCTCCTGGATCTTCATATCCAACACCCTCATGTTACAAATGAGGTTCCAGAGGGGGAAGGTGACTTGCTGAAAGCCTCACAGTAGGTCACGGAGCCAGGAGTGCCCTTGACCACGCTGAGTTCAAGATGTGGGCGTTGCCTGGTCCCACCCTCTTGCAGTAGGACATGTGCTCTTAGAGGCAGGAAGGTGTTGGGTATACCTGGGACTCCACAGTGCCTGGCACAGAGACTGACACACAGTAGTGACCAGTGCATGTGTGATGAGTGAGTGAGTCCTCCATTACTAGATTCATGTTGTTAGCCTCCATAGTTTTTCTCCATGGTCCCGTCAAGCCACAGCAGTTCTCCACATGAAGGAAGCTCCAGCAGTGTGGTCGGTGGCTGGGCTGATACCTGCGCTAGTCGAATTGCCTGAACGGTGTGCTGTGGCTTTCAGTTGGTGGGGTGTGCTTTCTGCCTCACCTTCCACCACACTCTTCTGCACTCTTTCAAGAGATTGAGCATCTCTTGCCCAGGATACTTTTGTGTTCAAAGTGAATTTCCTGACAGACAGCAAATCTAAGCATCTCCTGCCGGAAGTGCCGTGAGCCCTCAGGGTCTCATCCCCTTCTATTTATACCATGCGTGGTGACAGGCAGCCCAGAGGAGGGTGCTCAGGGCAGAGCTTAGGATGTGCCTGACCTACAGGAAGAGGCTGTGCAGGGTGGCTCCAAGTGGGATGGGAAAGGGTGAGGATTTTGAAAGGCTGCAGATGGTGAGGGTGCCCTGGTGACAGACTGTGGGTGGCAGTTTTGTTCGTATTTCAAATAGGCTGAAGATTTTCTTTTTTTCACTGAAATCCTCTGGAAGAAAATGGGGTCGAGAAGAGTGGCAGGCAGAGGCAGCCCCTGTGGTGATGCTTTTGTATCCTGGGGTCCATGAAGGGGCTTCCAAGGGGGGATGAGTTCTGAAGCCCCTGGAATTATACACACAAGTTTTGTGTTTGTGTATATTTTTGAGAGATAAAAGGTCTCTATTTTGTATCAGCTCCTCAAAGGAGTCCATAACCCAAACATATCAAGAACCACTGGTGTAATGATCAATCGATCTCCAAACTCTTCGGAATGAACCAATTTTTCATCTCATTCAGGAAGAGAAGATTCAGTCACAATTGTTGTTTTCTCTTACCATCTTTCTCACCCTTACCTGATGTCATTTTTAAAAGTTGTGTGCACATAGCAAACAAGTATGTAAGTAAAATTCTTTTATAATGGATGCACATCTAAATCCTGAACTGAGGCATGCAGAAAATATACATTTCTTTTACTTTTCTAAAATTCAAATTAATTTCTATTGCATTCATGTGGCAGAGGCTTAATCTCTATGTTTGGGATTTTCTGTTTCTCTTTCTGCCCCAGGGGACTGTGTCTCAATTCTGGAGCACTTACCTAGGACTGGGGTGCCTACCTAGGACCTTCTGTGTTCTATGTCCTTTGTACACAAAGTCATCTTCTGAGATCCATCTTTCACCCCACTGAGTCCTTGTCCATGAGACCACACAGGTCATCACTGAGCTATCTGTCTTCTGGTCCTGGCCCTGACAGACCCCCTGTTGCCTTCATGAAGAGACCTTGGGCTGCACAGATCTCTGTTTGCCTGAGCTGAGACTGTTTTGCTTCTTTCCAGGACCTGTTGATCCAGGAAAGAGGTGCTTTGGACCTCTCTTTGGGGTCCAATTCTTCCATTTTATTATTCAAGAAGAAGCTGGAAATTTTTACTTTATGCAAACCTTTCTGATTTTAAATGCTAGAATTTAAGTCATTTTGGAAAAAATCACTGCAGGTCAAACAAACAAAATATCTGTAGCCCCGCTTTGCCCCAAGGGCCGTCATTTTTCAGCCTCTCCCTTAGAGTCTTAGACTTATGGAAACCAAAGCAGGGAAGACACCTTTTTTTCTGTTTTCAGATGTGTCCCCTTCTCCCCGAGGCAATAAGCACATGATTGTCTGTTTACCTTGAACAGAGAGACGGGCCAAGGGGAGAAATCTAGGGGCACAACATTAGTAAATATTTCAAAACTATGATTCTTCTACACTTTGAAATTGAGCTTATAAAGACAGGATCTATATTTTAAAAATATAAACTTCTTCCAGGAAAATGGCTTGTGATTGCATTATGTGTTTTCAGTAGAGTAATCCTGCCCAGCAAATTCTTTCAGTGGAATTATAGAGCTTTGTGTTGAGTCTCTTTAATAATTGTTTAATCTAATTCCTGAGACTGAATTAAATAAATAAGAAATGAAGCCTAGAGAGGTAATTGACTTGGCCTTGGTCACCCAGCAAGTCACTGCTAGCCAGACTTACAGTCTCTGCCTCTCAGCTCTTACTGTCTAGTGCCTCCTCCCAGACAAGCCAAGGCCCAGGACACTGTGCTCTGTTCAGGCTGGGAGGAGGGTGTGGCATGGGAATGGATGCTGCTGAAATGCAGTGCATAAAGTCATGGAGGAAAGACCTAAGAGGCCGTGGACCCAGGAGAAGTCAAGTCGAAGAGGACTGACAACTCTTAGGCAGCAGTCATCAAAAGGGACTCAGGAGAGAGTGAGAACCGGTGGAGGAGCAACAGGTCAGAAACCAGGAAGTCATGCTGTCCAGAAATTTGCAAGCAGCTGGCAGGACCTAGAGCCTTCAAACCAGCCTGGATTTTCCGTAGGTGCCTGATGCCTTGGGTGAATGAGTGGAAAGGACCAACAGTGGCATCAGGGCAACTGGGACACTTTGTATAGTTGGGAAATGCCTCAAAGGGACACTTTTTACCTGAGAGATCTTTCTGAAACATAACTTAGAATTAGGTTACTCCCCTTCTTAAGACTGTCCATGGTCTCCCCGTTGCCTATGGGATAAAGCTCTGACTGTTTGCATACCAGCTGCTTTCTAATCATGCCCCCTGTACATTTGTAGTATTTTTAACACCATTACTCAACTTTTTAACGCTCTGACCCAGTGGTTTTTCAGCGCTATCATGACTTAAAAAGGTGCATCAGAATTACCTATAAAGGGCTTGAAAAAACACAGATTGCTGGATTCTCCATTCTCAGAGTTTCTAATTCAGTACATCTGGAGTGGGACCTGAAATTTTGTTTTTCTTCCATGTTCCCAGGTAATGCCTGTGGTCTGGGCACCATACTTTGAAAACTACTGTTCTAGCCACTTGCTGTATGTTCTGTGGAAGCTTATTAGAAATGCAGGTTCCCAGGACCAACCCCAGACTTACTGAATCAGTCTGCACTAAAAAGATCTTTAGGTCATTCAGATGACATTAAAATCTGAGAAGCACTATTCTAGCCTCATAGTTCTCTATCAGTGCTGTAACTTTGAATTGCCTGGAAAGCTTTAAATTTAATATTTTTAAATATCATGGAGGCCTGCGCTCCGACCCTACAGATTCTGATTTAATCAAGTGGGTGGTAGGCATCTGTAGTTTTAAAAGCTCTCCTGGTGATCTTCACACGCAGCAGGGAGGAGAAGGACTTCTGTAGCCATACAGAACCATCACTGTTCTCCAAACATGATGCAACCGCCCTCCCTGTTGTTGTTCTGCCCTGGCCTTGCCTCAGCTTGCAACCCATTCTTCAAAACCCATTCTTCAAAACCCAGGTCACCAAACCTCCTCTAGGAAGATGTCCCAGAAATGTCCCCAGCAGAGTTAATTGTTCCTCTCTTATGGGTCTATTCTTTGTGCTCCCTGTTATAGATTTGCCACATGAAATTATAATTATGTATTTTTGTGTCTCTTTCCCTCACTAGGGAAAACTAATCTGTGAACATCTTCAGGGCAGGGAATCTGGTTTACTTTTTTTTTTTTTAACTGCAGAGCCTAGCTTTTGTACAGTTTGTTCTCTATATCTGGTTCTCTGTATCTCTACTGGTGATCAAATGCACAAATGATTAAGTCAAGCTTTGAGAACCAAGTATGTATCTTTCAGGTGTCCTCTGTCCCCGAATCATCCCCACCAGAAAATTGCCCCAACCCTGTCAATTCTTTATTGTTCACCCACAGAAAACAAAAGAAGGCAAACAAGCAAACGGTAAACACCCCAGAAACAGATGCGTGTATACCATACATGTTCAGTTGGGCTGTTCAGACAGAACAGTTAGGAACACATTGTAAGATCCATAAAGGTAGGAAATTTTTCCTGGTTTTGTTCCTTGCTGTGGTTTTGTTCCTTGCTGTATCCGAGTTGCCTAGAACAACAGGATCTAGCATCTAGAAAGGGCTAGATTGAATGAATGGATGTTGAACAAGTGGTAAATTGTAAGAGAGTTTACTTTTCTCCTCTTCCTTTCTCATTTATCATTCACTCCAGTGATGCTGGGCTCTGTTTTGAATGTTGTGCCTTATCCCAATTCAGGATCCCTGGGAACTCCTTCTAAGGATATTCTATCTTTGGAAATTTTCTGACCCTAACCACACTATTTTCAGACAAAATGTGAATTAATATCCAGTAATATCCTAAGTGCTTCTTAGAGACAAGATTACCTTTTAGACTGATGTAGTCATAAGATCCTGTTTTTAATTATTCATTCTTACCTCAACTACTCTCTCTCTCTCTCTCTCTCTCTCTCTCTCTCTCTCTCTCTCAATCTCTCTCTCTCTCTCCCCCCACCCTCCTCCTCCTCCTTCCCCTCCCCCTCACCAAGGAAGAGCCCAAGTTACACTGAGCTGTTATATCTTGAACCTCACTTAGGTTTGGTAAACTGGGACTCCACACTATGTTCCACTCTCAAGAACTCAGAAGCACCTCCAGCCCACTGACTGAATCAGCACCGAATTTGACCATCTTTTGATGACTGCTTGTCTTGCTGAATCACTGACAGAGAATGACAGCATTTTGGAGCTGGAAGGGATCATAGAGAAAATCTGGTTTAACCCCATGCATTTGATGGATAAGAAGGCTGAGATCCAGAGACATGTCACTTGTCCAAAGTAACGTAGCTCATTAGTTGCTGAATAAGTGTCAGCTGGCGCCCTAGCTACTGGTCACCTGCATTTTTTGTTTACCCTATTACCAGCACTAGAATCTGCTTATGTTGGGTCTAAATTATTTAATGCAGGAAGGGCAAGTCATTCTTTGTTCCTTATTATCAAAAAAAAAAAAAAGAACTTTGAAAGACAGTTATGATCGCTTAAAAATGAACCCCTTTAGGTTAAAAATGAGGTTAGAAATGCATCAAAATGCATTGGTCTCAGTTTGAAAGAACAGATGGTGATTTTTTTTTCTTTGTTTTGTTATTCAGCTGAAAGCATTAACTTCCATTAAAGTTTTTCTCACTTTTTTCCCCCAGATTTAGAACTTCACAAAGAAACAAAATGAAAACAGCGTCTTAACCAAGCTGATTTATTGACTGTCCCACAAATACACTTTGTGTTTGTAGGGTATCCTGTCCTCCCTACTCCAGATCTCCTGTCCTGGCTGACCTCTTTACAGTCACAACCTACATGCTTTTCCAAATCTAGTGAATTTCCTCTCCTCTCTAAATGTTCTATTGGCCACCTGCCTTGCCTGGAATAATGTCTTCTTTTTCCTAACATCTTTAACATATATGTATATATATAACATTCAATAATTATATATTAATTTTATTGTGTATTAGGAAAACATATTACTGGTATGTTAGACTCATGATTTCACTGTTTTTTTTTTTTTAAAGATGATTTAATTTAATTGAAAGTTGTTTTAGTTTGTTATTGTTGCAAAACAAACTACCCCCAAACCTAATGGCTTAAAACAATAATACTTCCTGGAGCTCCTGCTTCCCTGGGTCAGCAATTTGGGCTTGGTTCTGTTGCGCAGGTCTTTTGGTTTCAGCTGAACTCTTTCATGTGTCTGTGGTCAGCTGCAGGTTTGCTAAGTGGTCAGGCCTCTGGGGGTTGGCTGGCTGTCACCTGGAGCCCCTCCCTTCTCCTCCTTCATTCCCCAGGAGGCTTGCTAGGCTTTTTCTATGGCAGAGCCAGGGGTCCAAGAGATACAATAGAAGCATTTGAGTCCTCTTGAGGGCACTCGGAACTGGTACAACATCCAGTACTGAGATCTGAAGGGATCCTATATAGGGCTAGAATTTTAGAAATCTAAGTAATAAAGATCAAGACACAGGAAATGCATTGCTCCAGTTGTACCCCAAGCTGGTGCTATTGGGCGGGGGGGTTACAAGCTGCATTCTACTGGTTCAAGTGAGTCAAAAGGCCAGTCCCTCCAAGTAGGAGGAACTACAAAGTCACATGCGCCTTTGGAGAGGGATGCTGGGGACACATTGCAATTGATCTACTATGAAAATCAGTTTAAAGAAAAATACAGATAGTATTTAATATAGTCATAAGACTCTTAAGTTTTTCATTAACCGCCCATGCACCAACACACACACACACACACACACACACACACACACGCACGCACACACACACACACACACACACACTCACACACTCTAAGGGATGAGCCCTTAGAGACAATGGTACAAACAGTGAAGTTGTCCAAATGGCTGAATACAGATGAACACAATCCATCTGACACTTAATCATTTGCTACCTTATAACTATTCTGGTGCGACCACCCGATAGCACCAGCTTGGGGAACAATTGAGTAATGCATTTCCTACGTTTTGATCTTTATTGCTTGGATTTCCAGAATTCTAGCCCCATCTAAGATCTGGAGTGTGTTTCGGGGTGGGGGAGGGAGTGTGCTGGGAAAGAGAAGATCCCTAAGGGCAGCTCAGAAAATGTCTTCTTCCATGACCTTCAGGCAGTGGGTACCATTGACGTGGAACCTGGATCACTCCCAATGTGCTTGGACACGAGTGTTGCTGTCCTGTCACTGCACTACTAGTTTAGGGCAGGTAGTCAACATTTTGATCAAGCTATTCTGCCTTAGCCATTGTGATATAGCCACATTGAAGCCAGGAACATTTTGCTGAGGCATAAACTACGACAATTAAAATTTTCAGTTTAAGAAAAAATTAGTAATGTGAGTATGTACATTTGTACCCTATTCCTGTACCCTACCCCAGCGTTGGGACAAGGAGTAGGCATGAACCAAGCCCTGTTAAGTAGTTGGCAATGAGCCAGGAGGCTAACTTGGACAGCAGGCTGAAATGCTAAAATTAAATTATAATACATTGAAAATATGGTTTCTATTAATTTATATTTCCATAAGCAACCCCTTCCATAACTAGAAAAATGCAAATTGATCCACTCTTACAGAGGGAGATAGCATAATCAAGGTGAACTTAGAAAGGAAGGGAGGAACGAAAGATGGAAGGAAGAAAGAAAAGAAAGAGGGAGGGAGGGAGGGAGGAAAAGAAGAAACAGGGAAGGGAAGGGAAGGGAAGAGATAAAAGCTCCTCCTAAGGAAGACACTGACCTATCAACTACTCTCACAATGGGTGACTGCAAACTTCCTGGTGCAGTGAGAGACCACAATAATCCTAAGAACATCCAGCCCATAGTTCCTCAGGACTGTAATTGTAGTCAGCCAAAAAGCTGAGACTGTTTCATACATGATGTACTAGTCTCCTAGGGCTGCCATAACAAAGTGCCACAAACTGGGTGGTTTAGAACGGAAATTTATTGTCTTCGTTCTGGAGGCTGCAAGTCTGAAATCAAGTGTCAGCACGGCCGTGCTTTCTCCAAAACCTGTAGGATAAGGATTTTCCTTTGCCTCTTCCAGATTCTGGTAGCCCCAGACATTCCTTGGTTTGAAGCTGCAGGCCTCCAATACTCCATCTTCACATGGCCTTCTCCTGTGTCTCTTTATGGTCTTCCCTCTGTGCATGTCTGTCTCCGTGTCCAAATTTTCCCTTTTTATAAGGACACCAGTCATATTGGATTAGAGCCCGCTCTAATGACCTATTTTAACTTGATTACCTCTAAACAGACTCTATTTCCAAATAAGGTCACACTCTGAGGTCCTGGAGGTTAGGACTTCAACATATCTTTTTTTTTGGCGGGGGCACAGTTCAACTCATGACACACAGCATGGTGCTATTAATCTAGAATGGGTAATTTATTATCTAAATTGTAAACTTGACTTGTGAATAAGTAAATTTTAAATATGCCTCTCAAGAAATCTGGTTCCAAAAAACCACAAAGGAAATCTGTAGAGAAAACAAGAATGACCAAAAAATTAAGAAATGTTTTATCATCAGAAAAGCTGGAAAAACAAGTTTTAAACATATTTTGAACAACTACATCTGTATTTACACAAATTATCATGTATTGCTGTTAGTGAAGATGAAGTGACAAATAGCTATCTAATCAGGGAAGGTGGAAAAGCAGTAAAATGAGGGCATCCAAAGACATTAAATTATTTTTTTTATGGTCAGTATATCTAACAAATGCCTTCTCTTTGTAACTCACATCTATCTGGAGACCCACTGTGACCTATCATCCTGTGGTGTTACATGAACGAAAAAATACGTCCTAGGATTAGAACAGAAAAATATAATTGGAAGCACTTCATATCTTTGCAGTATCTTTTGACAAAAGGCAAGTGAGAGAATATCTTTAATAAATACTAAAAATTTTGACAGAAAACACTCTCCTCTCTCCTTGTCTCTTCACATAGACATAGGCACACATACAATACACACACACACACACACACACACACATACACACACACACACCTGGCAGTGGCTTCTGAAGTGAGAGTCCCCTCTGTTTTCTCCCTCAAACTCTTTTAATACCCAACTCTAACTGGTCTTCTTCTTTCTCCTTCCCTTTTTACTTGAGCCCTTTATTATGGAGAATAACGCAGTCTCTCTGGTTTCTTTAGGTTCTTTTATCCCCGCTGTGCCTTTTTCTGAGATGCTGGAGAACAATCAAACAGCTAGCCCAAATCCATCCTCCGTAGAAGAGGAAGTGCGAGGCCGTGAATACTCACACATTAATATTTTGTCAGCTTCAATATTTTTTGATGGTTACATTTTTAATATAAAACGACTGGTATACTGTTCTATTAATGGAAACCAGTTCCTTCCTACAGCCATTAAACGACCACTGAACCAGTGTTTTAGAATATCCCTTTGACTAAACACCAAATTATTAACCTCCTGAGTGCCCCCGCACGTGAAGGTTTTGGGATGAAGTGTGTTTGGGATCAAAGACATTAGGATGTTGGTGAAAGATAACAAGGTTGAACAGCTTATGATTCAATGTGAAAAGATGACATCTGAGAGAAGATGTAAAAAAAAAAAATCAATACAGTCATTTAAGGCATGGAGAGTACATGAATGTCAGCTTAGTCTGCTAATCCCAGGATATTAGTAAATTGAAGAGTTGTGCTTAGAACCAAAAGGTGGGGGGGGGTCATATAATTCCAAACAGCAATTTTAAAGTTTAGTTCGTGTTGTTTAAAGTTTTAGCCTAATGAAAAAAGAGTTTAAAATGAAGTCATGAGTTTCTGTCATTCCATGTTGGTAGTACTTGATATGCCCGTTCAAAGCTTCTGAATAAAATGCCTAAGACAAGACCAAAAAAGACAGCATTATGCACAATGGAGAGAGAGTTTTTGGGGAAGGAGCTCTTTTTGTTTTTGTTTCCATTATAACTTAAAAAAAAAAGAAAAAAAAAAGAAAAAGGACAACACCAGAAAATAAAGAGAAGACCACATGCAGTGGTCTGGAAGGAATGTCTAAGAACGGAAACACTAATGAATGTGCCTCCAGTGATGAAGTTGAGAAAAGTCTTTGATGGCCCCATATTCTTTGCCTCCCTTGGATCTGAGATGTCTTTACCAGAAAAACAGGTGGTCACCCATTTCTGCAAAAGACTATTGCTAGGATAGGCAGAGTTGTGTAACCTGTCCCACACCTGCCTCGTCATGCACACGACTTTTAAAATTGATATCGGGTAAGGTTGAGAAGGGTGGTAACAGAAAACAACAATTATGACTGAATCTTCTCTTCTAGAATGAGATGAAAAATTGGTTCATTCCAAAGAGTTTGGAGATGGATTGATCATTACACTAGTGGTTCTTGATATGTTTGGGTCATGGACTCCTTTGGAAACTAAAACTACAAGTATACAGCAGAGGCAAGAATAGAAGAATGTGATTGGGTTCACATTGCAAATATTCCTTGTTTCAATCCAGGGGTCTTATATTAGGTAGAGCAGAGTGTAGGTGCACACACATTTGTATTCATATTGTCTGAACATCCATCTACTTTATTTCTGCGGATCTAATCTGGAAAAAGAAAAGTGTAGAAAATACACTAATATTTACTGTCATGATTATTGCTATCAAACAGATTCTCCAAGCATTTATAATTATCCTACCATGGGAGTTCCTGGGCTACACTCTTTAGACCCTCTTTAGAGTAATGTTGATGTTAGGACATGGCAAAATTTTGAAGAAAGTACCCTAACATAATGCCAGCGTTAGAATTGCTAATATGTATTTTATAATTCTAGGAGTTTATGAGGTCACATTTGGTGGCTATAATCCCTGGGGTGTAATTTGGAGCAAAAAAAGTAGAATCTAACCACGGGCAATGTAGAAATTTTGGAGATATAAGTGGAGGGTTTGCAATTATCATGAGAAAGAATCCTCTTAAAATCCAAACTCCAAATTTATGCCACTATATTAACATATATACATAGAGTGATAATTGTTAAAGTTGATTATTTTTGTATAGTAAAAGAGAAGGAAAGAAAAATTTGCCCTAAAACTGTTGCATAATTTTTTTAAGTAACATTTACTTTTCCTTTCCATTTGAAAAGTAATATCTGCTTACTGTAGAGGACTTTTAAAAATGATAACATTGTATTACTATGGAAATTTGTAAAATATAGTATAATACTATAATGCAGCTAATATTATATGCCAGACATCATTCTAAACACTCGATATACATTAACCATTTTGATTTTTACAACAACTCATTAGGTAGGTATTATTAGTCCCATTTATAGATGGAGAAACTGAGTCCTAGTTTCCCCATCTGTGGTGTTCTTATATCTTTTACAATTTCCCTTTATTACCTTCTGTTTTTGAAGATGACTAGTAGTTCTCCTTTAACTTTTTCAAAAACATTGTTAACCTGTATTTTTTTCTAATTATCAAAATAAGAAATGAAATGATATCTTTGGATTTTCTTCTAGATATAGATGAAGAATTAATACATTTTTACTTCCTCTTCTCATCTCCACTTCTATTCTCTGTTAATGTAACCTGGAGTTTAATTAAATTGCTTTTATTTTTTTTTTCTTTTAGGATTACGGTTTGACAACTATATTCCATTTTTTAACAAAGTTTACAGTTTTTTAGATTTATCTCAAAAGTTTTCAATGCTTCGTGCCAATTTTTTTACATCTTCCAATTTTTTCGTTTAATTTTGATTCTCCTCTTAATCTTAAAGGTTATTGTTTATTTTCTTGCTTGCTTTTTAAGAGAATAGGTGAGACAGACATGAAACTGTCTTTTGATCGCCTTCACATCTACTTAAGTGAGTTTTAAAATCTGGGTTGGAGCATTTCTTTCCTAAAAACTCTGAAGATGTTATTCCATTGTGTTTGGTACTTAGTGTTTCAATAGCAAACCTGGAGCCAGCCTGGTTTTAGTTCCTTTATGTGTAACATGTTTGTTTTATTAAATAACTGTAAGGTTTTTTCTTTGTTCATATAATT
>NW_011889217.1:140122-152224 GCF_000151845.1 Pteropus vampyrus | reverse complement strand
AATGGTATTTTTTCTGAGGAGTCTCTATCACTAGAATGTTTCATCAGGATATATGCCTGGAATGTCCAGATTTAAGGAGCGTGGCTGGCTGAAGAATAAAGGTAGTCATGTACACTTTTTCCTATCTGTGCGTAATGATGAAATATACATGAAATGGTCCTTCAAAACCAAAATGGATCCCTTTGCAAATATTCCCACACACATTGTTTAAAATTCATTGGCTAATCCAAAACCAAAACCAAAATCCAATGTGTAAAAAAAAGGGACATTTTTGCAAGCTTTTGAAAGCTTCTGGTGATTTCAGGCTCCTGTAGGAAAAGAAGGCTTTGTTTCTACCTGGTATCTGCCTCTATCTTTTGAATTATTAGGAAAATTTGATGAGGAGTAAAATCTATGATTCATTTGATTTTCATGTCAGTACAAAGACTGAAAGTGTATTATTAGTAAGTGGTATTATTATTATTATTATTATTATTAGTCTTGTCAGGAACATGGTTTACACTTTCAGTCTTTGTACTGACATGAAAATCAAATGAATCATAGATTTTACTCCTCATCAAATTTTCCTAATAATTCAAAAGATAGAGGCAGATACCAGGTAGAAACAAAGCCTTCTTTTCCTACAGGAGCCTGAAATCACCAGAAGCTTTCAAAAGCTTGCAAAAATGTCCCTTTTTTTTACACATTGGATTTTGGTTTTGGTTTTGGATTAGCCAATGAATTTTAAACAATGTGTGTGGGAATATTTGCAAAGGGATCCATTTTGGTTTTGAAGGACCATTTCATGTATATTTCATCATTACGCACAGATAGGAAAAAGTGTACATGACTACCTTTATTCTTCAGCCAGCCACGCTCCTTAAATCTGGACATTCCAGGCATATATCCTGATGAAACATTCTAGTGATAGAGACTCCTCAGAAAAAATACCATTGACATGTTTCCAATGAGGTTTGATTGAGGTTATTTATTCCCCTACATAGGGAAGAAGTCAATCCTTGCTTTTCTAACCTTCATGCTGTATTATTTTTAAACTCAAAAAAGTTTTTCCTAAAATACAATTTTAATTATTGCTTCTGTCTCAAGTTTTCTTACTATGGAAGGAACATCAATAATTCTCTGTCCAATTCTCTTTTTTTGTCTTCCATATCTATCATATTAAAAATTGTATTTTTTTCATTTTTTCCCTCATTTTTTCATAGTGTAAATTTTAAATCCACATGTAGATTTAAATGTTATTGTGTGTTTGGGTTACTGTCTTTTCTTATCTCACTTATCTCCATCTTGAACTCATCCTATTACCTTTCTTCTTAGACTGTTCTCATAGTTTTTTTCTGGTAAGAGTCTTATTTTCTTTTACCCTGCTAAAAATGCCAAATGGGTTTCTAGACTTTTCTTTTTCTGAATCTTAAATTAGATTATATCTTTTTTCTTATACTGAGTATACATTTCCCTTTTCCTTGGAATTCTACAGTATTTTTAAAATAAAGCTTTTATTCTTGCTAATTTATACTTGACTGAGATGTTTCTACAATGATAATTACCAACAGACATGGTAAATGGATAGTCTTTTGTTTTATTCTTTGTCCCTTAGAATATGGTTATATTCTATTTTCTGATGGCAGAATTTAGCATTTTTTTACTTAGTGTGGCTTTGATGGACTGAGATGCAATAGCCTCCTACTCCTACTGCCTAACTCTCTAGTAAGGAAACAGATGATATCATGAAAATCTATAAGTTTCTGTAAACCTTTTACCAGGGCTTATCTTTCTCCATCTTCCTCTACTGTCCTTTATCTGATGGCAGTACCTGATTTGCTACCCTAATCTCCTCCATTCCTTACTTTATGCTTACATGGTTTCTGGGAGTTACAGTTGCTGATAATGTAGAAAAAAAGTAAATAAATAACATTCTGATAACCTAAAAAAAATAACATTCCTACAATAGATGTATGTGGTTTCCTTATTCTAACTGGTAAACACCTTGACTTTCTTAACGGGGAAAGAAAAGTGGCAAGAAGCTAAACAAAACCTTTTACTTTCTGCAGAAGTGAAAGTACATGGGTTCTATGGTTAGGAAATAAAAGATATGGCCTTGTCTGCTTTTCTACCTTTTTGATCACTTGTTCTGGGGAAAGCCACATTCCATGTGGTAAGTACACACATGCAGCCCTGTAAAGAAACCCACACTGAGAGAAATCATGGCCTCCCACCAGGAATCAGCCCCAGTCTGATAGCCATCTAGGTGAACTCTTTTTGAAGCAAATTCTCCAGATTTAGTGCAGTTTAGTCTAGACTTCTTCAGATGACTGTGCTCCAACTGATATCTTGACTATTCGTGAGAGACCTCCCAGCTGATTCACTTCTCAGCCAATTTACTTCCAAATTTTTGACCCATAGAAATTGTGAAAAACAATAAATTTTTATCTTATTTAAAAATTTTTGAGGTAAAATTCATAATACATACCATTTACCATTTTTACCATTTTAAAGTGTACAATTCAGTGTTTTTTTAGTATATTCATGGTATTGAACAATCATCACCACTACCTAATTCCAGAATATATCCATTACCCCCAAATTAAATCCTATACCTCTTAATTCTCTCCTCCTATGACCATTCCTTGACAGTCACTAATCTACTTTCTGCCTTTATGGATTTGCCCATTCTGGACATTTCATATAAATGGAATTATATGTGATATTTTGTATCTGGTGTCTTTCCATAATATTTTTAAGCTTTCATTTAACATAATATTTTTAAGCTTTACTATGTTGTACCATGTATCAGTATTCCATTCTTTTTTTATGGCTGAATAATATTCCATCATATGGATATACCACAGTTTGTTTATCCATTTATCATCAGATGACCCATTCAGTCATTTGAGTTGTCTCTGCCTTTTGGCTATTAAGAATAATGCTGCTATGAGCATTTGTGTACAAGTTTTTATGTGAACATATGTTTTCAGTTCTCTTGGATATGTACGTCAGAGTAGAATTGCTAGGTCATATGGTAACCCTATCTTTAACTTTTTGATAATAAATGTTCTTTGATGTTTTAAATGACTGATGTTTTGGATGTGATATATTATGGAGGAATAGATGATGATTACCCTTCTTTTAGAGCATAGAACAGTCAGCACGGCACAGGTTTTTTTCGACCCAATTTCATTGGCTTTGTGGTTAAAGACAGTCCCTTCAGGATTCTGAGAATAGATTGACTCTCAGTGGCAGCAGTCAATCTTGTTATGACCTTTTCCAATTTTTTGGATGTGATTTCATAAGAATTTCTATTGAAATTTGGGGAAGGCCATGAGTGAGGCTGTATATCAGTTATCTATTGCTGCATATCAAATTATCAGAAACCTAGCAGCTTAAAACTATACACATTTATTATCTTACAGCTTCTATGCATCTGAGTTTGACTTAGCTCAGTCTTCTGCTCAAGGTCTCACCAGGCTGTAACCAAAGTGGCAACTGGAGTGCATTTTCATCTGGAACCTTGTTGAAGGAAGAATCTCTGCTTCCAAACTTACACGGATTTTTGGCAGAATTCATTTTCTTGTGGTTGTAGGACTGAAGGCTCCAGCTTCTGTTGGCTATTTCCTGGAGGGTGCCTACTGTTCCTAGCAATTTCTTTTCACATGGGCTTCCCCAACATGACTACTTGCTTTACCAAACCAGCAGGCAGAGTCTGTAGAACAAATGTGCCAGCAAGATGGGGTCTTATATGATGTAACCTAGTCACAGCAGTGACATCCCATCACCTCTGCCATATTCTGTTGATTAGAAGCAGATCACAGGTCCTGCCCACACTCAGTGGGAAAGGATCATCCAAGGGTGTGAAAACCAAGAGGCTGGGATCACAAGGGGCCGCCAGAGTCTGTCTGCCATAGGGTGCAAATCAAATACCATTTTAAACAAGACATGGGGGAAAATCTTGTAGATAATCAAATTCTTTTCCATTTTACTTTAATGTATTTCTAAAAGACTAGAATTTATTTGATGGTATTTTTATGGTGTATTTTCACTCTCACCTTTTATCATTTTTCATACAGCACTGTTCAGTTTTCTTTTCATGAAAAAGAATTTATTTTCCAAACATTACTCCAGCTCACAAATGGAAAAACTAATTGTAATCTAGATCTAGCTTTAATGGCTCTGATGTCTCTATATAGTCACTCTCTTGAAAACTTTATGAGGCGATGTAGTGTAATGCTTACAAACATGAATTCTGGAGTTAGGAATCTGGAGTTAAGAAAGCCTGTGTTCGAAATCTTGCTCTGCCATTTTCTGGCTGTGTCACCTTGAACAAGTTAGTTAACCTTTTGTGCCTCAATTTCTGTATTTGTAACATAGGAATAATAATATCTACCCCATAAGATTATGAGTAATCAAGGGTAGAATGCATGTTAAGTGTTTAACACACCATCTTATATATTGTAAGCACTCTATTCATGCATACTTATAATAATAGTAATGATAGTAATAATTATTATTATTATTACTGACTTAAAGAGGAGAGTTTTGGGAAGGAGGGAATAGTAAACAGTATGGCATAAAGGCCAAGTATGATAGAGACCGGAAGATACTCAATAGATTTAGTCACTGGAGGTCACTGGAGGTCATGGTGAGAGCTATATCAATGAAAGGGGGCATGCTATAGCTGCACTGCAGTGGAGGTGCAGAGGGAATGGGAAGTTAGGAAGAGAAAGCGGGAGAGGGCATTGTATCTGGCAGAAGAAATTTTGAAGGAGAGATAAGTAGACAATATTTACTACATGCTCTTTGCTTTGGCACACAATGGGTAACAGGGTGTCACCTTACAATGATGATATACCAAGCAACTCCCCATACCTGTGCAAAAGATTCAGTGTTTTCCTTCTTCGGGTTAGTACATTTCTAATCTTTTCTTATATATACAAAATTTAAAAATTCAAACTTTTATTTCTGGCTTCTCTGTAGTTTGCTAAATTACAACTTTAAATATTTAGAAGTTTCCAGAATACATAACAAGCTGATGCAATAAATGCAAAAAAAGAAGCTGATCTGTAAGAGACAGAAGAGATTAGTGAAGAGTTATGAATTCCCAGCTGGCATGGGAATGAAGGTGGAGACTTTGAGCATTTTGGAGGATCAAATGCAAGCCAAAGATGGTAGATTTAGGGGTTTTAATATCACACACTAAATTGCAAACCCATTCAGCACATGATCAACTATCAATATGTGTAAAATGCAGAAGCTGATGTTATGTTTCCCGAGCTAGTTGGAGGGTTTATCTCTGTGTTAATAAGCTCTCCAAGCTGGAACAGTAGGGAAGATGCTTGAGTTTGTAATTTACTATTATTATACTTAGCATTGTATTTTGTGCCAACAGTCACACTTTACCCAAGATCTTTCTGAATATTTTCAGTTCATCAGCCAGAAGAAAGAAAAATTCCTCAAGGATAAGTTCCATGAATGCTGAATGCTGTCCCCTTATCTTAAAAAAGGCACTGGAAATATTGCATGTAGTAGTATCTGGACATTTACAGAGCCAAGGAGACCCTTGGGTGGTGCTTATGGAAGCTTTAATAAATTGTTATCATGAGGAAGTAGAGAGGGCCTAGACTAGAGCCACAAAATTCAATATCAGATCCTAGTTCTGTTACTAACTGTGCGAACTGGGTCATTTCATGCCTTTGGAGGGTAGTGAGTTACCTATGACAGTTACTGCCACAGTTGCAGGGCAGAACATGAATGGGGCAGCGTGGTGAAGTAAAGTGACTTTGCTTCCCTGGAAGTCCGGACCCCTGGCTGTACCTCTTATCCAATGAGTGACCTTGAAAATGATAATGACCCTCTGAGCCTGCTTACTGATTTGTAAATTATGCCCATGGGGCAGATGGTGGTGTAGAATAAATACATTCTAAGTTTTCTTCTGGGCTGAATGTTCTCAATCCAAATCAGAAAGTTCTTTTCATACTGGGTGCTTGAGCCACACTTTTGCACATGGTAATTCACTAAGAAGTGTTATTATCAATCATATTATTAACAATAGCTCTAAATGATTCCATGAAGGAAGAATTTAGCAACAAATGGAATCATTCACCATAAATAAGTTTGCTAACTACAAAGTGGTACAGTCCTATGAAGAAGAGAGTTAGTTTTATTATAATTAATATTTATTGAAAAAAAGTCATTATCATTCAGTTCCTGAACTGTATGTGCATGAATATTTGTTGATTTAACCAGTAAACAGATTCCTGCACTTCATTCAGGCAGTCTGTGCAGTAGGGTCAAACATGAACAGGAGCAGTTTGAACATTAGAGGACATGTGGAAGGGGCTGTGTTCCGATCACTTGCTGCCTTGTGATGCTGATTGGTACTACTGTCCTAAAATATACCTTTGCCTGCAAGGATCCTGCAGGCTAATTTCAGCAGCTGGGAACCTGCCCAGGCTGTCACTGGCTTTAAGGTACGCTGCCCGCAGGGGGTCACCAGCAGGCAATTGTCTCCAGATCTAGGGGGAGCTTGCAGTGACATGACTCCCAGCCCCTATATGGGGCCTAATGGAAAGTGGTAAGTCATAGTTACAGATCCAAATGCTTTTGTTAGAATAAATGTGGGACTTGTTTAAAAGTTGTATACACTCACAGGAAAGAGTTAACTTTGTAACACAAGAATCAATGCAGATATTATTCACAACCAACTATTGATACAGACAAGCAGGGAAATTACATATAAAGGGTCCTTAGGCTTCAAGGTGGTTGGTACATCTGCCCTATCATAGGAGCTGCCCGTATAGTCATCAAGCTCCATGGGCTTTACAGTCAACCAGACTGCAAAATTCCTACTTCTGCTTATAAGCTGTGCTAATTTGGGCAGGTTTTCTCTTCTGTAAAATGAAGATTAAAAAACATACCTACCTCGCATATGGTGAATGTGGGAATTAAATTAGACATGTATATAATATGCTTTGTAAAGTGCTTTTCACATAGTAAGCCCTGAAGTGTTATAGTTATTTATTATTATTTTGTTTTGTTATTAATAATGACAATTGATGCTCAGAGGAAGTTGCCCAAGGTCAGGCAATTAACAGCTGGCAGGACCAAGATGAGTGCCTAGATTATGTCATGCTGTTGCAAAAGAGAAATGAATGTGGTTACTCCAAGAGCACCTACAGCAAAGGTAGAACTTGTTAACTAATGCTGCTGTGGAACAGTTGATGCTGGCCAGAATCTTGTCAGTCAGGGACAGAAGGAAGTGAGAACCAGGCATATCTACAACAATCCTTCGCCAAGCCACAGGTGGACTCTACTCCTGGGCCACAGGGGCATTCACCAAACCAGTCAAACCTCAATTGACCTGTTTGTGAACTGGGGTTAAAATTTAACAAAATAAATACTAAGTAGTGCAACAAGTAGGGCTTCTTTGTTCCGTATAAATTCTCTTTTGTTTTTCTCTGTGCTGCTGTCATACCCCCTGTCGTCACGGTGTACTCCGTGAAGCAATTTCCTTCCCACAGGGGGACTGGAGCACAAATGCCTCTGGTTTTCCTTTCCCCAAACTTTCTGGGGCTTTCTTTTGCACAACCCTTAAGGTGCCACCAGAAGCAAAGGTGGGAAGGGGAAGCCAGGACCCTAGCTAGCATCTGGACTCTTGCCTCTCTTCTCTTCGTAAGCAAAAGACTTTTTACTTTCTATTCCTGTCTTATGAGAACTTCCTTTGGGTCACCTCTGAGTCCACTCTACCCATGGCTTAGAGGAAAACTATATGTTTTCAGGCATAGAAGCATTGTTTCTTATGTGTAAACAAGGAGATTTTAGAATTTATAAAAAATTTTTCCCTCTCTCTGCAACAGCTGGATTTTAAGTTTGTCTTGCGAGGAATTAAGAAGGAAAAAAATTTGTTTAATGTCGTACAAACCTCCTCCTTCCCCAGGGCGATATGACTCTTGGCTTATCTTTAAAGCAGATGGGATGCATAGGAAAGAAAAAAAATGATACCTGGGCTACTCAGAAATTACTGAGGTAATAATGGAAGAGACTTAAAAAAATACAATCCTTGTGACACTGGTGAATCTCCACTGTTACACCATTATGATGGATCTTTCATTCATTCATTCATGAATATTTATAGACAGCCAACCTGAGGCAGGCACTGAGGATAGCAATAAACTCAACTTACCCACTTTTCACAGCCCAGATAGCACTGAGATCATCCATAAGTATGATTGTGTGATTTTCATAGAGCTTTGGAGAAGTCTCATAAAAATGAGTTGGTGTTTTTCTGACTCTGTGATGAGAATAAAGCCATTTGCTTTTTGAGGGACCATCACATCCATCCCTCTGTTAAGGGGAGCTATAGCCCAAACTCGTCTGCATTTTTTATTAGTTATTTAGTGTTGTATAGGAAATTACTCCAAAATTTATCAGATTAAAATGAGAAACATTTATTATTTCACAATTTCTGTGGGTCAGGGATTTGAGAGTAGCTTAGCTGAATGCCTTTCGTCCAAGGTCTCTCATAAGTTTGTAGTCAAGCTGTTCACTGGGGCTATAGTCATCAAGATTGGACTGGGGCTGAACCTGCTTCCAAACTCACTTACATGGTTATTGGCAAGCCCCAGGTAATCTGCTTCTAAGCTCACTCACGTGGCCCTCTCCATGAGATTGCCTTACAACATGGCAGATGGCTCCCCCTAGGATGAACAATTCAAGGGAGGGCAGAAAAGAAGGCCCAAGATGGAATCCACAGCCTTTTTATAAACTAATATTAGGATTGACATCCTATAGCTTCATCCTATAGCTCCTAATATTAGGAGCAAGTCAATAGAGCCAGTCTACATGCTAGGGGTGATTACCAGGAAGGGGGGATTATTTGGTGCCATTTTAGAGAGACTGTCTAGAATAACCTTCTTCCCCTGCCATAAGTGCCTCTTGGGTTATAGGTCAAAGTATATATTTCTATATCTCACCCAATTCTTTGGCATAAATGGCCACAGGCATTTGATGACGTATTTCACATGTTGTGCCTTATTCTCAAATAAGTTTAGGCAAACCTGCCATGATAGAGATGGCTGGCGAGGTCCATAGCGTAGAAACTTCCTTCTAAGACTCATCTTGTAATCACTTGCTCTCTGTTTGCAATTGAGAGAACACATTGAAATACAATCACAGAATCTCAAATGAGTGGTTAATGGGATAAATTAGAAATACAAGAGATTTCCTTGTCCCCCTCCCCACATGATAATTCCTATTCTTTCATTTCAGGAATTGTTTTAACTACAAAAGCACTTGAACTTAACAGATCACAGAATTAAGAGTCAAGAAATCTGGATTGGAACCCCAACCCCACCTCTAACTAGCTCTCGACATGGGGCAATTGACTTCTCAGAGGGTTCATTTCCTTATTTGGAAAGTGGAAATTTGGACTAAATGGTCTCTAAGGGACCTTCCAGCAAAGGCAGCCTGTGCTTCTTTAGTCACAGATATTTTTCTTTTTTAGGAGCTTCATGTGGAGCCAGGCAAATGGTCTCGCTGCAAACTTGCTCTGGTTTTATAAATTGTTGAGATGAGATAGATTGCTACCATTTACAATTTTCTAGAAGGATAGTGTCTCTGGGAACTGCTAAGATGCATTTTCACCAGTCTTGTATGGGAAAAGAGTGAACATTTTTTGAAATCTTACCATGTACCAGGCACTCTCCTAAACATTTTGTAGGTATTCTTATTTGATCCTAATAGCAATCTTATGAAGTAGATATCTTTTAATCCATAGTCGATTAAAAAAAAAAAACATACTTAGTGATTTGTCAAGGTCACAAACTAATTATGAACAGGGCCAAAATTCTAATGGTCAGTCTGTCAGGCTCAAAGCCAGGTTCTTGACCTCTAAGTTATCTATTTTGTGCACTAGTTCTTTGGGTGGGGCCTGATCAGTCAAGGATCAAAGACTCTGACCAATGGAGCTAATTGAAGTACTCTGGCCAGTGTGATATCTCAGAAATAGTGTTCCCAGAATAAGCTGATGGTGTAAAGGTGTGACTTAAAGGAAGGTGGGTCTTATGAGCACATATCATTTTCTGACAAGACTCTGTTGCTGAACAGAGATGGCCAGTAAACCTTGTGCTTCTTTTTTGTTTTCTTTCTGCTGTGGTTTATTTTGCTCCCCATGAATGTACATTTATTTGAAAACCCCTCCTGTGTTTTTAGGTAGTAAGGGAACTATAAAATGGAAATGCCTCTCTTGGCTGCTTTGGTCCTCCTGGAGGTATAGCTTCATAAGTTTCTTGTTGCCAGAGGTCTTCTAAAGCTGGCAGGACTTTGGGGCTGTTTTTCTACTCCTTTAGGCTTTTAGTCACACAACTAGAGCTTAGAATTGAATTTGAGCCACAGCACACTGTAGACTAGTCTGCAAGAACTCCACTGGGAACCCTCTGGCAAAGGATGTGTCTGGTCCCTGGTTCTTAGTTCACACTGATGCTGCTACACAAGCCAATTTCTGCTATGGGCTGAAAAGGGAAGGTATTAATCACTTTCCAGTGGTTCTTAAGTTCCTAAGTGGCCATTTGTGGAGATAGCCCTTTGGAGTTGGAAGAAATACTATTTTATATAGCTATTTATTGGGCTGTTGCTATTAGGAAAATTTCCATTGACATGAAGAAACCATTCCAAAGATTTTCCTAAATGGGAATGTCTAGAATGATCAAAACCATAAAGTAACGAGGCATGATCACTAACATTTATGGAGAAGTTTGCAGGAGCTTTGCACATTATCTAAGTAAGTTCTTTCACCAAGGTTGGGTGATAGCTACTATTGTTATCCCCATCATGCAGATGATGTGTAGAGAGCTTAAGAGATTCATCCAAACCCTGTAATCAGAGGAACTAAAACCTGGGTCTTTCAGAATCTGAAGCGAGTGTTTTGGCTCCTATGCAAACTACCTGCAAATAAGTTAGGTCTTCCTTTCATTTGAACCCCAGAAACTTGGAACTGTGCTCATCTATTTAAAGTAGTATTGGCACTTGAAATGTTCATTTCTTGAATTTGTAGCATAGACAAAATTTAAGGTTAAATAATTAAATTATTTTAAAAGAATAAACATTTGTAAAACACTTCAAAAGTACTCATTTACAAAATTGATAGAAAATATGGAATCATAAAACCTCTGGGTTAGAAAGGATCTAAGAAGTAACAGACCCTCCCCTCCCCACTGCCCCAATCCTCATGTCTCTCATCATTCGCACAGGCTCATTCAAACAATCCTTTTCTCGGCAGAACACTCTTAGTTTATAAAAGCTCTGTGCATTTAAGACATTCTACAACTTGAGCATCTTCCTTATCCAATTTCTAATTCCCTCAGAATAAGACCAAAATGGTGTGGATTAAGTACCATTGAGTCTCAACATACCCTCTCAAGGATCATAGTTTATGCAACAGCAAGAATGCCTTAAACCTCTCTCTGTTTGCTTTTCTCTGGAGAACTTGTCCGACTTTTTTATTTTCTTATTTTTCCAACTTCTTTGACTAGAGCTGTAATGTTCAGAGGTTGCCATTGGCTACATCAGGCTGCCGAGCACTTGAAACATGGCTAGTCCAAATTGAGAGCTTCTAGACCTATAAAACGCACATTAGAATCAGAAGCCTTGGTACTAAAAAAAAAAAAAGGTAAGCAAATCTCATTAATAATTTTCTTATATTGATTGCATGTTGAAATAATATTTTGTATACAGTGGGTTAAAATATATTATTAAAATTAATTTCACCTGTTTTAGTTTTTTAAGATGGCTACTAGAAACTTTAAAATAACATAAGTCCACTCACATTATATTTCTATTGGTCAGTATTAGATAAGAACATAGATTAAATAATAAAGGAGCTGTAACTAGAAAAGTTGGTTGAGTCCCAAACTTGAAGGCCTTGAAGAATATTTATGAATCACTCTGAGTGTGCCATATAGTGCCCACAATTTAGAGAAATACACAATGTCTTCACTCAAGATTCACAACTTTAATATCATGTGGTAAGTATAACTTTAACACATCCATATCCACAATTGTTTGAGCCAGATGCCTTTTCCAGCCCTTTATTTGTTCTGTTTTATGAAGTGGTTA